>NW_025954973.1:0-558405 GCF_022376445.1 Fomitopsis serialis
CGTCAGCTCGCATGTGCTCGCGAGCCACTGCTTGACGCGTGGTGACGCGTAACACTGCTTGAACAGCATGTTGTAGCTTGCGCGGCTGCGAATACCGATGGTGTGGTAGAGGTTGCGCATCGCTCGAGGGTACCATGCTGTGCAGACCAGCGCCGCGACGGTCAATGTGGGAGATCCATCTCGTTTACAACGAACTCGAAGACCTCGAGCGGGATGCGAGCGGAGAGGGCCAGCGGCAGGGTGCCTTGAAAACGGGCGTCCCGCCATCGTCTGGACATCCACTTTCTGATGTCTCTGTCGAAAATCCAATCATCGGCGCTGAAATCCTCATTGCTCTGTTCATCGGCACTCAGTCCCCCGTCATGCTGTCCATCAGCACTGCTGTGACCGACATCACTATGATCGTCGGCACTCAATCGCACGACCTGTGCATGTGAGGCGTCCTCGGGGGCAAAGGAAAGATGCTAGGTGAACGGCGCGTCAGTCGAATCGGGATCATCATGGAAAGAAGACGACCGACGCTAGTAGGCTGGAGATCGGACATCTGGGCAATCGTACGTCCCTACGAGCACGCGACGTGGATGTATGCGCTATGAGGGGAGGCCCAGTCGTATGCGGGGGAGTGGTGGGGGTGGGGGTGCAAGTGGCAAGGGGGCCTCGAGGACGTACCGAAGCCATGTATATTAGGAAGAGCTGTGTCGACCGAGAGTTTGATGAGCCGCACGGTGACTGCCGCGACCGGGGCCTTCCATGCCATGACCGGCAGCCATGCTACCAGCATTAATCGTCGACGCGCCACAGATACTGGCCACCCGGATAGACTGCTCGAAGGATGCGTGAGTCCACTGAGCGGCGGCCAGCCTGAGTACAGTGTCATTGTGGGATGCAGCAGTCCATACACCTAACCCTAACTGCGTTCTTCCCCCGTCTGAGTCTGTGCCTGCTTGCCACCGCTCCCCTCGAGCGGTGTCAGCCACTCCATGCAGCATTCACTAGCATCATACCCAGCACCTAATATTCATTCCCACCGCTACACGCGAGCTGAGTACATCGTCAATGAGACGGTGATCAGTCTCAGCTCGCCCTGCAGGTAACCACATCCCGATGACCCTTACAACATGAGCCGACGGCATACGCACCACAGAAGGTGGTGTTTGTGTGCGCAAGACCAATTCCCATGCTTGAGGGTGTTAATATTAAGCGACAAGAGCCGATATACGGCCCTCTGCATTCGTATGTGCAATTCTTTGAGAATAATTACACCACAGTAGCGCACGGGTGTTCCAATCAGTGCCGCGTTCACCAGCAAACTCTTCCCTACATAGTCGGAGTTGTGTCCTGAACGTACACAGTCAGTCACAGATGTGAAGTGGAGACACATGTGACGTGCCAGGAAGAGTGATGAACCCGCAGATTGGGGCGATGGAACGCATATGTATGGCCCTGTTTCCGCGCGGGTCGTAACAAGACATCAACTCGGAGGGCCAGAACATTCGCTGGGGAAGTCTAGGAAGACTGCAAATCATATAAGGTTTGTACCGCGCGAACAGACCATGAAGATACAGCAGACTAGACACCTATGAGCAGACGTGGTAGTGACGGACCATTCTATTCTTGTGGAACGTTGACCGGATCGCGCCAAGGCCTACCGCCACATCAGAGGCTCACTCTACTAAACGCCATCGCTAGCTCGGTCAGACAATCACCCACCCATCCTGAACGTACTACTCACCGACAAAGAGACAAGGGTCCACGTGCCAGATACTGTCAACCCGAAGGCAAAGCGACTACCGTCCGTCTACGGGCCACACAACTCGCGTACCTCATCCGTACAGCCAACCTCGCCGCGCACAGCTTTCAAGGAGTCCCGTTTGTGTTTGCCGGAGCCGTACATGCGAAGACTCGTCAAGCGGGACAGCGCATCGGTGGCGTCCGGGTCTCCCTTGGCTCTGTCGGAGAAGCTCAGCCCGACCGCTCTCGAATGGGATGTTCGAGCTACTCACCGCGCTATTGGTCTTCGACAACGATGTACTGATTCACATCTGCGGGAGTACCCTTCGCGCCGGTCCTCTCGCTCGTACAGACAATGGAGGTCGCCCGACCGAGCTGCCTGGGAGCGTCGCGGGTGTTCAGGTCCTCGTCGGCGCTGCTGTTCCTAGGTACGGCCAAGCACCTAATGTCAACATGCGAGCGAGCTGCCTTGGACTGCGATGAGGGCGCTGCGTAGCCCGAGAACGCGTCAAGACGGTCGGATGTCACAGGCACGGTATCGATCTGACCATAGTGAGCGACTCACCGAACGACAGGTCCTCCAAGACACTGGCGATGCCCTGTTTCCAGCTCCGAGCGACAGTGTAATCCCCCTACGTCGCATGTTTCGCCTCATCTATGGCTTTCGGGTCCCCGGGTGTAGGCCTGTATGCTGCGGAGCATCGCAGGTCGCCGCTGAAGCTGGACGAGTTGCAGTGAATACCTGGGTGAGTAACCTAGCGGCGGAGTAGATCACAGAACGCTAGCATTTCGAGGGAGATGTTCAGCTGGTGCGAGATATTTGTCGTCAGAGTTGAGTTTGGTGGATATCGAGGTCGGGGTCTGGAGCAACCTTGAACCTGTCCGTCCGCGACTGGGGTCGCTGGACCCGCTTTCTGCACTTGTCTCGAACACCCTCTCACCGTTCTGTGTATGGATCGCGCGATGCCCTCGGACACCATGACACTCTGTTGTAGCTAAACCCGCGATTATACCCAACTTTCTGGCTGCTATAATGCATGCACGTCGGCGGGACTCTCGCGCGCATCCTCCGCACCCCCCGCCGAACGACGATTGCTCATGGATCTCTTTGAGTCCTCTTCTAGTGAGCACGCTTCATGCTGTTGCGCGCATCCCGCGCTCATTGCATAGGAGAAAGATACATACTCGCCTGTTCTGGCCCCGTTCTGTGACAAGAAGTGTTGTCCGTGGAAATATTTAAGGTTCCGTCGACGCTCGCTTCCTTTCTCAAACGCTCACTCGCCCATATCGAAGGGCGCGGCGAGCGCGAAGCCCCCTTTTGTCCCCACCCGCCACGATCATGCGCGTCGTATTCGCCACAGCTTGGTTTGCGCTCCTTACTGCTGGCACCGTCGTCCTCTTTGGCGCTGAGCCGGTGTCAGCATCAACTACGACCAACTTTGGCGGGCAAGCGTCTCCAGTCCACCTCCGCGAGTCGTCGGGTACCACTGACCAATGATCACAGAAATATCTTTCATGGAGTAAAAGGTGCTGTCGATAAAGCACACAATGGCATGAACAGTACGTCTGCGTCTGTCTAGTATCTACCTTGTTGGCACGTACTCAGTGGCACCACAGAAGTGGTTTCCGACGTCAATCGTCGTCTAGGCGAACTCGAAACACCACAACAGTTCTGGGAGCATGCGCAATCGCTTGGCCATCATTCTCAGGACTACGCGGCTTTCCTCATCCACGAGGCTGCGCAAAAGGCTGACGCGGCTTTCCTCATCCACTAGGCTGCGCAAAAGGCTGACGCGGCCACCGTCGCACAGCTGCACCAATTCCAATACACTATTCAAGTAGTTGTCTCTAATACGGAAGACCTGAAGGAGCTAATTGCACAAACAGCAAACAAGCCGTTCGACGAGATTCAGCGCGATATCGAGAAGGTATTCGAGGACCTCCTAGAGGAGTTGAAGGAGCAGTTTCCCCCACACGACCAAGCGCCGAACCATGCAGAGCGCAGAGGCAACGTTTCTCTGGTCGTGCGCAAAGCAGAAGAGGCGTTCATCAAGTTAGGTGTGCAATATGGGATGCCGGAGAAACAGCTTCGGAAGCATCTCGACCCAATCATGAAACACGTCGAGGACATCGTCGTTATCATCGGTCGGTCCACCCCATACGCCCATACCATACGTTACGATCTCACGTTTTACAGGGGACTCGGCGGAACAACACCCAGTCTTGTTCAAGATTTTGATTATTTCCGGCATCATGCTCATCATCCCAGAGTCGTGGTTGTTGAACAAGGAGTGGTGTGGCGTAGCTGAAGGCAAAACTACAAGGGAGCAAACAAAGGACTGTAAGAACAGAGGACTTACAACAGATCTCAAGACTACTGAGAGGGAAGACTCAGGAGGCGTAGAATGAGAGGAGAGATCGTTACATTACAGGGGCATCCAGCCCAGTATATATACACATGAGAGAGCCATCACATGATCGTACAGTAAGCGTAGTAGCATGACATCGTAATGGTGCAATGAGCAATGATGCGATGATTGCACCATGGATAGAACGTACTGGAAAGGACTGGACAGGACCGGAAGGGAATCTGGACAGTCCTAGAACATGATATCATAGTGATGTCATAGTGATGTCATCAAGGAACGTGCTGGAACATCCTGGAAAGTACTGGAAGGTAGTGGAATGTTCCGTACAAGTCTAGAACAGATCATGTGCTACAGGTCTGGATCAAGTCCGTAAGAAATGTATGTAATATGTAGCAACGAAGAACATAAGTCCATAACGGGTAAAGGATAAGACCTATCCCGTAGTGTAACACCCAAAATAGTCGAAGTTCAACACTCCCACTTGTTCAAGATGCTACAAGCATGCCAGAAGACGACCTGAACTTCTCAATTGCTTTGAGAGGAACATTCTTCGTCAAGCAGTCAGCAAGCTGGTCTTCGCTAGCGACGTAGTAGATCTCAGTTTCACCACGCTCGTAGAACTCGCGTATATAGTGATACCTGATCTCTATATGCTTGGTTCGGCGGTCCACAACAGGATTCACCGATAGGAAGATACTTCCGTGGTTGTCTAAACAAAGAGGAGTAGGACTTGACATGTTGTCTCCAAGCTCCTCGCCGAAATGACGAAGCCAAGCCATCTGACGACAAGTGTCTGAGGCGGCCTTGTATTCTGCTTCAGTTGAAGACAGAGAAACAGTCGGCTGACGTCTCGACGCCCACGAAATGACACAATTGGCCATCATGAAGATGAAACCGCTTGTTGAATGCCTATCATCGCGGTCTTCGGCCCAATCTGAGTCTGAGTAGGCAATCAGACCAGAGTTACTGCCGCCATCATAACAGAGCGCAAAACTCTTAGTTCCTTGCAAGTAGCGCAGAACGTAGAATGCCAAACGCATATGCTCTTTAGATGGGTTGGACGAAAACTTGGCCAATCGCGTGACCGCAAAAGCGATATCAGGCCTAGTACCTAGCATGGCGTACATGATACTGCCAATAATGCTCTGATACTTCGTCCTAAACTCTTCGGTAGCAGTCTCAGTACTGCTCAGCAAGTTTGCACCTGCTGGCAACGGTGTTCGAGCTACTTTGCAGTTGCTCATTCCAAAACGCTCTAGGACAGTCTCAACATAGTCTTCCTGGTCAACGAAGAGCCTGCGTGTAGAACGCTCTCGACGTATTCTAAGACCTAGGAAACGTTGGACTTCTCCCAAATCCGTCATCTGGTATTCACTTGACAAGCGCTCTTTGACCGAATCAATGAAGGGCTTAGAGTTACCCAAGAGCAACAAGTCGTCGACATATAAAATGACGACACAGGTGTGATCTCCAGACTCACGGGTATAAACGTATACACCAGCATCCGAATATGTGCGCATAAAACCAAGCCCTAGGAGAGACGCATGGATCTTAGCATTCCATTGGCGTGAAGCCTGCTTAAGTCCATATATAGCCTTCAGAAGAAGACAAACGTGGTCTTCCTTGCCTGGTACAACCCAGCCTTCAGGTTGTTCCATGTAGATCTCCTCTTCAAGATCACCGTTCAGGAATGCCGTCTTGACATCCATCGACTCAATCTCCCAATCCTCAAGGGCTGCATGTGCAAGCAAGTATCGCACAGATTCAAAACGCGCAACCGGGGAGAAGGTCTCATGGTAATCCTGACCCCAAACTTGGGTGAAACCTTTGGCTACTAGACGAGCCTTATAACGACCATCATGCTTGATCGTATAAACCCAACGATTCTTAACGACCTTCCTGTTCTTAGGCCGTGGAACCAGAATCCAAGTTTTATTCTGAATCAGAGAGTCGTACTCAGACTTCTCTGCACCTTGCCATTTCGACTTGTCAGGAGAACGCATGGCTTCAGAATGACTCTGAGGAACACCATAGTTCGCCTCCGCAACAGCACGAGCCATCATTAAAACGTCTGCTTCAGGCCGCTGATTCCCTTGAGTATCAGTACGTCGGTCTATAGAAGCTGGAGGTTCATCTCCGTAAACGTTGTCTCTGTTCCTCGCAGGATTTCTCCCAGCGCCATCTCTCCGAGGCCGTTGATACTGAGGCTGAGGAGGTGGAACAGGTTCAGGACGTGGCTGCTCATGCGGATGTTCTCCCACTGGCTCAGGTTCGACTTTTGGCTCTTCAGGTTCATCATCATCATCGTCTGTGGGTACAGGTTCAGGTAGAGGTATGTCTACATCCTCCGGTTCCTCAAGATCCGAAGGGTCAAACTGCGGCGGACCCAGGGACTTTGGGTCATTGCCTAAATCTTTGCGTGCTGGAAAGATCTCTTCATCGAAGGTCACATCACGAGACACAACGATACTTCGAGTGGCCGGGTTCCAAAAACGATAGCCCTTTGAACCCTGTTCATAACCAACAAATATCATCTCGACTGCCTTCTTGTCGAGCTTCCCAGATCTCTGCTCTTTCGGCACATGCACAAACACCTTGCACCCAAAAACTCTAAAATAGGAAACATCTGGGATTGTGCCGTCCCAGAGAGTAATGGGGCATTGCCACTTCAAGCGGCGCATGGGCTGACGATTGTAGATATGAACCGCCGTATCAACTGCCAATTGCCAAAAACCGTGACTTAGACCAGCTTGGTGTAGCATGGCCATAGCCTTCTCCACAATAGTGCGATTCCAACGCTCAGCTCTGCCATTTTGCTGAGGCGAGCCAGCAACCGTCTTCTGGTGTTCAATACCATAAGACTTGAGACGTGCCGTGAAAGCGTCAGAAGTGTATTCCCCCCCACGATCCGAGCGTAAACATTGTATCTTCTGCTTAGTGACATTCTCAGCCCACGCCTTAAAGTCCTCAAACGCACGGAGCGAATCAGACTTCTGCTTCAGGTAATAAGCACGGCCAAGACTTGAGTAGTCGTCCAAGAAACTTATGAAGTACTTGAAACCATTTGGCACAGAGGCCGTACGCATAGGACCGTCTTCATCGGTATGAACTAATTCAAGAGGCCTAGAAGCTCTCTTTTCCGATGCAGGGAATGGAGCACGATGAGATTTACCCCACTGACAACCTTCGCACGGAGACTTGTCAGGGTCTCCAATAGAATCGACACCAGTGGTATGGCTAGGCAGTCTCTCAAGAGCTTCCTTAGAAGGATGCCCAAAACGACGATGCCAGAGTTTCCAATCTGACGACGAAACAGTCTTTACAGACTTGCGGCTCAATATCTCCAAATACAACAGATACAAGTTATTGACAGGCGAATAGTCAGCCTGCAAGATGGCATTGCCAATGTTCTGTGTCTTTTGCCCATGTTCAAACTTACGGTCATAAATGACCATCCGTCCTGATCCTTGAATCAAACAGTAGTTCGTCCTCTCAATACATCCGGTTGAGAACAAACGACCAGATGCATACGGAATATAGGCGACATTTGTGATCGTCGTAGAAATGCGCCGTCCGTTGACTAAACAAACTCCCTTAACGGTACCTTCACCAAGCGCTTTGATGGTTGCTGATCCGGCGGTCTTAAAAACGATAGGGACACGATACTCATGGTAGTCCCAGAAATCAGACAAATCATTGGTGATTGTCATAGACGCACCAGAATCCATAATCCAGTCAGTCATCTTTCCTCTATCCTCAGCGGAGTGATCCGCAACATAGAAAGAAGAAGTCAATTGAACGGAGCCAGCAGAGCTCTGATCTACTTGTACAACATTTGACGACTGTCCAGAACTACCAGCACCATCCGACGTAGATACCGTATGCGAAGAATGTCCGTTAGAGTCCGCTTTACCCTTGCCCTTGCCCTTGCCTTTGGCCTTTCCCCCTTTGCCGCCCTTAGCCTGTGGGCGCAGATGAGGGTACTTGGTCCAGCAATTCTCCTCGCCGTGCTTTCCGCCGCAATGACCACAAGGACCCGTCGACTTCCGCTTAATCTGCGAAGATTTTGAAGCGGACTGTCCCATACCGGAGCGACGAAGCGACTCCTCAGCCAAGATCTTGTTGACGACCGTCTCGACCTTCAACTCGGTCAATTTGACAGTTGCCATAAGAGCTGAGACCATCGTCTGGTACGTCTCCGGCACCTTGGACAAGAGGATGAGGGCCTGCGTAGAGTCGTCGAGCTTGATCCCGCCAGCAATGACTTCCTTCAGACGAGTAACAATTTTGTTCGTCTGGTCTTGCAGGGGCTTAGAATCCGACATCTCAGGCGACTTGATGAGCGAGCAAAACAACGACCAGGAATAGGCCGCATCCGGAGTACCAAAAGCCTTTTTAAGGGTGTCCCACATAGATTTTGCAGACTTCAGGGTCTCCCCGTCAGCCTCAAGGAGGTGATGATGGATATTTCTATCCGTGCGCATCAGGAGAACACCCTGAGCGCGAGAGTTCATCTTGGAGTATCCCTCCGACGTGGTGGTACCCGGAGCGATAGCAGGCCAGGCTTCAATAAACGTGAGGTAGCCGCGCATGGCAGCCGACCAATTAGCGTACTGAGACGCTTGGGCAAGCACAGGGATCGCGTCAGGCTTGACGTCACCCATTGTGGTAGTTAAAAGAATAAACTCGTGGAAATCAGAAACTTCGGACTCAAAAACGATAGGATTTAGGAAATCCGCAGACGAAACTTCAGGTAGGGGAGTAGGAGGAGAATAATCTGTGTTGCTTGGCGATGGTAGCCTTACAACGTGTTCAGGACCAGGAGGTTGAGGTGCCTCCGAAAACAATTCAGAGAATACAAAGTCTTCCTGCCAGGAAGCAACCGGTAAGCCACCCCAACTACTTTCTTGTAGAGGGTGTTCAGGAGTATCGTAACGATTTGGACAAAGATGACGATCACAAGCCGACCAAGAATTCGCTTCTGGCTCGTAGTGATAATCGAAGACCTCCTGATAATCAAATAGATGCTGATGACCGGTACAATCGTAAGGAGTAATTTCCTCACTAGATTCGCTGTTGTCCGATTGATGCTCAGACGAAGCCACAGTGTGATGCTTTTATAACAAATCCAGGTATACAAAAACGTATTGGTACGCCGACCAAAGATACTACAAAACGATCCAGTCCAAATATCCGCCGTTCGAGATATGCACAAGCTCCCTAGTCACCTTGCGATATCTACGCGCAAGTGGCTCTGTAGGAGTAGAAAACTCGACGTTCCCAACGCACTTGCACGCCCAAGAAACCTTCTCGTGCTGCTCCTTCGACCAGGTAGGAACCTTGTCGATGTTCTGATCAAGCCAGTTGAGCTGATCAGCGAAGCGATGGAGAGCCTTCTGGTACTCGTCGTCGAGGCGATCAAAGAGATGCTTCTTGTCAAAAATCGCTTGGAAACGATCAGCGGTAGCTTCTACTTTCTTGGCAAGAATGCCTTGAGCTTCGACGTCTGACTTCCGCTTGAAGTCAGGGAGAGGGCGAGGTGCTGACAGACGCTCAGCAAGAGGTCTGGGTTCAGAGGTGGGAGCGGTGGCGGGGCGAGAGGGGAGCGGATGAGACTGGGATCAAGAAAACGTTAAGATCAAAAGATCAACGTAGGTAGTGTCGGCGTCAGACCAACCTTTCTCTCAGGTTTGGCTGGAGGATAAACTTGTAAAATACTCTGACGAGTAACCCTGGAAAGACGCTGGGACAAGGCCTTGGGCACTATGTCACGCAACGCCAAACTCAGTCCTAGAAGGACAGCAAACGGTGCCTAACTTACTCCTTGAAGAAGTAGGACTTTAAACAACAGTAGTGCGCACTGTAACAGGGAGCTGGTCAGTGACCGGGGCTCATAACCTGTTGAACAAGGAGTGGTGTGGCGTAGCTGAAGGCAAAACTACAAGGGAGCAAACAAAGGACTGTAAGAACAGAGGACTTACAACAGATCTCAAGACTACTGAGAGGGAAGACTCAGGAGGCGTAGAATGAGAGGAGAGATCGTTACATTACAGGGGCATCCAGCCCAGTATATATACACATGAGAGAGCCATCACATGATCGTACAGTAAGCGTAGTAGCATGACATCGTAATGGTGCAATGAGCAATGATGCGATGATTGCACCATGGATAGAACGTACTGGAAAGGACTGGACAGGACCGGAAGGGAATCTGGACAGTCCTAGAACATGATATCATAGTGATGTCATAGTGATGTCATCAAGGAACGTGCTGGAACATCCTGGAAAGTACTGGAAGGTAGTGGAATGTTCCGTACAAGTCTAGAACAGATCATGTGCTACAGGTCTGGATCAAGTCCGTAAGAAATGTATGTAATATGTAGCAACGAAGAACATAAGTCCATAACGGGTAAAGGATAAGACCTATCCCGTAGTGTAACACCCAAAATAGTCGAAGTTCAACAGTGGTTCCTCCGTCCGTTGTTTAGGCTCTTCGGCATGTCCCCTGAGGGCCCCGTTGCAGGTACAGACAAACATGTTTGCCTTGTACACGAATTCCGTATGCTGATCTCGTTGGTCTGCGCAGGTTCCACAGCGGCTTGGGCTCAGCGCGTCTTCTGCGGCGCATACATCCCCAAGGGAAGTTGGTTCTCGCACCTGCAACACGCAGCCATGAAGAGTGCGCCCTTAATGAATCCGGTGACGACTGTAGTCGGCTCCATCATGGTTGGCGTCGGGATAGCCGGTGAATGGTTCACGTAGTAGTATGGCAGGGCCTGACACCGCGGGGCACTCAATTTTCATCATCCATTGTCTGACGTAGCGTATGTGTGCCTGCTTGTAAATTGCACAACGACTGTACAGTGTACTCGCATTCGAAGTGATTATACCAAGAAATAGGCCTCGACGTCCGCCATTCCAGTGGAAACGCACGCCGCCATGTACGCTGGCTGTGGCTGAAGACGTCGACGAGCCTTTCAGCGACAGAGGCGAGACGTTGTACACGCGTCTCAAGCGGACATGGTCGACGAGGTGCTTAGTCACCTCCACGACAATTGACGACGCGCACGACAAATCGTACTTTGACGTGCGGATCGCTCATGGACAGCGGTGGCGGCCTGCGCGGGATGGCCAGTGATGTCATCCCAAGCCACTGAAAGCGTACGTATGTCAGTGAAACCCGAAAACGCAGGGATCGTGTATACTTGCCTCGAGGGGTTGTTGCTATGCACGGGGCCTTGCGGTCGGGTTATAAGTAGTACTAGATTCACCTCTATGCGCCGTTCAAATTCCTATCACAAATATATTTGTCTTCGGAATACACATACTATCGATGAACTGCCCGCGCTCTACGACACGAAGTTGCTGCACACGGCTCACCGTCTCTAGACGATGGAATCTCGCATCGGCGTGCCGTTGCAGCGTTAGGACCACGAGTTCCGCCACTCACCGCGCACTTGTACAAGCACAATGTATGCGGGTCTTGAGCAAGGGTGTAGTGTAGGTACGGGTAGAACTGAGGTCGACATCTCTCCCGCTGGTCTGATCATGTCGAGGAAGGCCGTTCGCACTGCGGAAACACCGACTGAACTAAGTGAGTGTGGGAGGGGAACCTGACCACGAGGACGGGTACGCACCGGATTGCGAAGATTTAGAAGAGCGACAATGGCACCTGCGAGCGGACGACGAGGGTCTACGCGCTGATGACATACCATCTCATCTCACCGCACGTTCGGATCGCACGGAGGCCTGCTGCGTCCAGTCGGTGTTGTCGCCAGCCCGTCCTGACGGGTCTCCGGATCCCTCCCCGAGCACGTCGTTCACTGATGAAGAGACTTGATCCTCCGGTATGCAGCGGACATCAGTTCGTGACATCCTCTTGAAGGTCATGCATTCGTGCGAGGTGTATCTCATGTGTATGACCATCGGCCCGTACACGTCACTGTGGGACGATCAGCTTGATCTTCCGTGAACCGTGACCTCGGGCTGCACAAGCGTGCTTCAAGCCTTGACGTTGATCTGCTGATCAGCGTCTTGTCAAGTTGATGAAACTGGACGACGCGCACCGGTCCTCTATGAGACTGAACTCCACCCTTGTTCGACTCGTTCGCGCGACGACGCGAACATCGTCGCCCGCACACGCCCACTCGAAAGGTCCTGCGGCACCTCCCCGTGCTGCAAGATCGACGTAAGCGGTCGTTGCCGCGAAGACCTCTCTGCAAGCACTCACCGGACGCCCGTACAACTGTCCCTCGTCTTCCCGCCCGTCCGGGGATTGGGGTCGCCGACAGAGCCGTGAGCATCGCGGGGTACGGCATTGACCTGCAGGAGTGCGAAAAGGTAGCATGAGTGCCGCGGAGAGATCGCATAACCATGCATACACCCTGACATGCCTTGAGTAGCACGGCTTGACGCTAGACGTGACGACGGGCCGCAGTGTGGACACACAATACAGTTGCGCCTTGTGAACGTGTTCAATGGGAAGCGGCAGATCGGGAGGGGTCGAAGGAGTGACGCTAATGTCATTGGGCGGTGCTGGTTGCACGGTGATATGGGAGCGTGTAACGAGATCGGCGAGAGACAACTTGGATCTTCTCTCGGGAGCCGGCCTCGCGTCTGCTCTTCCGGCCAAATCAGGAGTTGGCAGGGAGGTTCAAGCGAGCGAGTCGCGCTATCTGCGCGTCTCTGGGCTCGACGACAGGTCTGGGGGATGTGCCTAAAAACACGTCGATCAGACGAGGCAAAAAGTCAAAACGAAAGGCACATATGGCGGAGGGCGCGATCTGGTTCAAAACTAAACGCCCAACCGATCTCCTGGGGGCGTACGGGCGGGTGTTGGGCCGTATACAAGCGCGGATGGCGGTCTTCGAACGTGGCGAAGGCGGCCCAGCTGGACATGTGTCGGGGAACAAGGTACGCGTCTGTGGTTCCCCCGTTGAGTCTAATGTTCACCGGCGCGACACGAGGACGCAAAAACTCATATTTAGTGGTCGGCAATGGATCTGCACGTCGAGAGCAAAGTCGCCGCGCCGCGCCGCGCAGCCTCGCCGACGTGCACGTTTCGTGTTTCTGGCTATGTGCTGCGGGAATGGAACCGCCGGTCGGATATCGCCAGTTAACCGTCGTATTCCGTCTCAACTAGTGCTCGAGGGGCCAGTCGAGGGCCGTGCATCACTGCCGGTGATCCTGCGCTGTCCACCCAGGGACTTCGTGAAGAGCAAGTCGTTGAAGAACCGAGTTTGGACGCGTTCGTGGCTTGCCGAGCCGTCTCGGTCAAAACCAAAGGAGCATCCACGTAGGGAGAGAATGAGGTGGTACCCGCGCGGACGATGCGGGAGCTCGAGGGGTGGCTGAACTTGAAAGCGGCGAGGAGGCATACTTAGCGGCTGGAGGACAAGATGGAACGTAAGCGAGTACGGTATCTGGTGACAGGACTCGCCCTGCATACAAGAGAACGTCTGCCCTTGACACTCGTCCTGCTTAATCTACGACACTTCGTCCACGCTGTGTCGGTTCGCGGGCCGAACGTAGTTTGAGCAGTAGAAGTGCTCGAATGACCTGCTTAGAGACGAATTGAGACATCTATGCATATAAGAACGGCCAACTCACTCAGTATGTCCTTCTAAGCGCAAGCCTACGACAGCCTCAGAGTGAACTCACAGCCCGCGGCTCGGATGCCCCAAGGAAGCTCCATTGGCGGAGTGTGCATGAACTTGTGAGTAATCAGTCTTGACCACAACGGAGAGACCCAAGGCACTGGCACTGTGGCTCAATATGAGTCGCGCAAACAGAAAGACAGGAAGTAGATAGAACCCACGTCCGCCACTGTCTTGGAGTCCGATTCAGCGCCCGTTCAAACCTCGTTAGCTAGTGATCCTCTAGTGCGGTGCAGGGTACAGAGACATATAGGACGAGCGGAAGGTCCGCCGCAGGTGCGAGATGATGCCAGGATGCAACGATTCATATCTAACGGCAACAGTGCTCGAATGGGGTCAGGACGCACAGACGGATGGTACCTGTCCCATTCAAGAACTCACGCTGTATACCGTGCGACCGAAGACGAGAGGTAGCGCCAAGGTAGCGCATGCAGGTATCTATGTCTCCGGATCGTTCATGGTTTCCGGTGTGACCAGTTGGAACGGGACCATAGTTTGGACAGCATGTCGAGGCTGCTGCGGGCCAGAGTCACGACAACGCATCAGAACACGAAGCGAGAATACCATGGTGTAGGGACCGACACCGCGTTGACCAAGGTCAGCCTATTTGCCCCATGATGATGAATGCGTAGAACTCACGCAAGATGCTTTCTGAAAATGCCCGCGACAGGTGATAAGTCAGACACTACGACTCGCTCTCTTGGATGCTCTTCCTGACAGCGCGTCGAGGGAACGTGGAGAAAGCTGATGAACGTGTCAGCTGTTTGCACGACGGGCTCCGAGAAATGGGCAGAAACGAACTTGGGTTCCCATGCGACCAGCCTCAGGCTCATGTGGGCCCGGAGACAAGTTAAGCGTCCCGAGACGCCCGGACGACGGCATCTACAAGAGCAGATCCAAGAAAACCAGACGCAGCCTGTGCAGGAGGAGGTCGACGGGTCGTGTCGGTCGACGTCGAGCGCATCGAGCAAGGTGGGCGGCACTTGCTACCCGCGTGACCATAGCATAAGTACTGCGAGTCAATAAGTAAGCCGACGGGAGCAGCGAGAGTAGCGTGGAGCAGGATCGAAGCAGAGGTCGCGTCGGTCGAGGAAGAGCAACAGGGAGCCACTTGCAGTCGGCGACGCCACCGTGGTCGGCCCGCTCCTCCGGAATGCTTACGAGCGCCTCCTCTCTGCACTAGGTCTTGAACACACAGCGGACAAAACCCTTTGTACGACGCGTCTACATGTCGCTTACAAAGGAGGATTGAGTACTAATTTAAGTCGCAAAGTTAGAAGTCCTCGCATTGAAAGTAAAGAGACAGTGCATAGCGTGAAAGCCCGAACATGGAAAGAACATAGATACTAACATTGCGGACTTCCGAACATAAGCAATGTTAGGCCTTACAAGGGAAGTGCATTTCCTATGTTAGAACCCCTCACACCGAGTCCTGATAAAATACTCGCTCCTGGTTTGTGAGCGCTATGTAAGCACTTCTCACAAGGTGATTTGTCCGCTGTGACACCCTCTCACCGTTCTTTGAACACCGCCGAAATCTCTGCACGCCCTCGGACACTATGTCGTCCAACACGCGCAATGCATACCCAACTTGCTAAATGGATGTACGTGACTCGGCCTCGGCTCGCGCGCATCCTCCGCAACCATTGCACCCTCCGCCGAATGACAGTTATTTATGCGTCTCTTCGAGTCCTGTTCCAGTGAGTACGCCTCTGTTGCGCGCATCCCGCAGTTATGACGCTCGACAGTTCCATCCGCGTCCTGTGACGGGGCGCGGTGCCATGGGTGAGTCGCTCATCGTAAAAGCTTGAAAGAGACGAAAACACGGAAGGACGAGTGTCTGTCAGGTATGTAACCTCTAGTTCTCGATGGGCATGGCTCATCGCTTAGTAGTGCATCAGACTCCTACTCAGAGCTTAGTTCGTTGCCGAACATGGCACCGCGGTGGATGCTTGAGCACGGTGAGCGCTGTTCCTCGTCTCATAAGGTGCTCTGAGCTCTGAAGTACTTATCTACTATTGTACAGAGCACGCTTCTCGTGTCTTCCCGCGTCGAAGCCAATAAACTGTGCGTGACACTCGGCTCGAGGTAATGCTCCAATTGTTGACTATTCGTACTCAAGTGTTCCAACATCATAGCATACGGCCTAGCCTGGACACCCGCGGACTAGACTGGGGCGCGATTGGCGTTGCGGCCTCGCATAAGGCAAGATGAGTATATCTGTTTTCCAACCCAGGCGACTCGACCTTACATTTACCAACGCCGACGCAGAGCCCGCCAGCCCACACATGCAAACATGAGACTCAGTGTGCGGGGAACCTACTGATCTCCATTGTGTCCGTCGATGTTGGGAATTTTAGTGGCAGTTGCGGCCAACGCGCTGTCACTCACCTTGCGCCCTCGAAAGGAGGCTTGACGCCTGCCCACCGGTGATACTCAGTTGCCTCGTGACTCCGTGAGCTATCATAGCGTATCCGACGACTGATGAGCTGCACATCAATGCTGCGGAACTCTTCCTGTTCGCCAGGTGAGCATGGCTTACTTCACTAACCCGCCGTCATGCAAGCAGGTCAGTATTGCCTCGTAGACATTCTTGCGGTGCGGTATCAAGGCCCCCATATCAACCCAGTCGTGCATCGGTACGAACATGATCCACCGTATCTCAAGACAGTGTACTACTGACCACGTTCTCAGTAGCAAGGCCGGTTACAACTCAGCGAACCTGTATGCCTCTTCCTACGGGCGTCCTGATCAAAAACTGGTGAGCTCTAGACGACGTCATATACTCTCAAGATGCCTACTGGGTTCAGCGAGCGAATATTGACATACTAGCGTGTTCTCCATCTCGTCTTTGAAGAGATACTCGCACGTCTGCGAAGAGCCCATATTTCGCAGCCCGCAAAATTACAGTGCGTCAAGTCGATACAGGCGTCCCGCCTTCGGGTTCCAGGGCCCTATCTACGCGCTCAAGCTTGTTGGGCCCCGCTGGTTGCCTCTCGAACTGCCCTGGTCGTGCTCACCCGGCAGTGCCTCTGATTCCGTCGACGGTAAGATGATCGACCTGACATGCGACATGTATAATGACTGTCTCGCTTCCTCTCCCTAGGGTCTTCGATAGTACGAGACGTTTCCCTGCGACTCGCGACCCTGTGGGCGACCTCTTCAAGGCGGACCAACCCTACGTCGTTCCCCCTCGTCTCGGAACCTCTGGCTCAATATTACCTGCGACAAACGGTTGCTCATCAAGCCTCTCGCCGCTCTCACGAACGCGCCTCTCGTATTGACCCTAGCACGGCCCTCGTAATGTCAATTCGCGCGAGGATGTCGACGATCTGCGTTCATGCTAGCTTGGACTCAGCCACGTCGCTCCCGTCAGGTCTCCCGAACCCCCTCTGGCCATCCACGTACTGTCATGAATATAGCGGATTTTTGGATCATTTCTTCATCCCTACTGTCGGTGACCTGCGCGTACGTTTTGAACATGGACATAACGATGCGAAACAAGATACAATTCGTCTGGTCGTAGCGATAGAGAAGTCCGATACAGTCGCATATGGATACCCGCCCAAGTAGTCGATGTGTAGTACATTGCGTCATCGTCCAATCACACCACATTTCAGTCGTTGTAGCAAGCATAAGTCAATCCAGACAGTGCCCATACCGAATCCGAGTGAATCCCATACCGAAGCCAAGAAAATCGTCCTTCCACTGAATCGGGGATAGATAAGAGGGAGCCAGACGACCGCTTGCGAACGTTTGAACGGCCAATCCCCTCGCATCGACCCGCGCTCCGTACGGGCGGTGACGATGCCTCGCTGCCACCACCTCCGTCTGTACCGTTCGGATGACGGGCGACGGCTTCAGCGCGGCAACTCGTGGGTGTATCTGAATGGCTGAACGGGAGATGAAAGTGAGACAGATGCGTGTGTGTGCAAACGGGCTCACTCACCATTTCAATATTACTGACGGTGACTATGCCACGGGCAGACCATGGCTGCAATATGCCACTGTACATGGCCTGGAGCTTCTGACTGATGCTGTCCACATACGACTTGGTATGATCATGCCACCGAGAAAACAATTCCATCTCCACCCTGACATCCTTCAATGCGTCGAAGTATGGCTGGCTGATGACCTCGTGCAGGTCCCGCAGGTCAAGCTTCTCGAGGACAGCGCTTGGCTCCTCCGAGTCAGACTCGAAAATGCTCTGGTCGACGTAATCTTGTTGAACGTGAACCTCGATGTGCTCGAGCTGACGGCTTCGGACGGTGGAGAATATGCCGTGTAACTCGTCCGTTGCTTTGGTCCACGCCGCGTGAGGCCCCTGGTAATTGCCCGTGTGTATGTCACGTCGCAGCGCGAAGTTCAAGGATTGCAAGGCGGTGTTTTGCAAGAGATTTGCGTGAGACCCTACATTGTGCATGTGCATCAGTAGTGAAGTCTGTATGCTTGAAGACAATGGCGGTCTTACGGGTATGATGTCCAAAGGGGGGCCTCCTCTCGCAGAAACGGGTCAATGATGCCCCCGCCATTTCGAGGAGCTGGTTAAAGGGTGTCGGTGTCACGGAGGAACTTTCTGACCAGATCCTCAGATTCGCAAGTGAGGTGCAGAGGTCTGAGCGCGACATCCAGTCAAGGAACATCCCCATGCGTTCATCATTCACCTCGACGTTAAGGTATCGAAGACGCATGTGAGATGGTGGCCGAAATAGTGAGGCTCCCGCGTAACTGGCAGCACCTCGCGGAGCAACCTCAATCACCGACAGCGTGAGGTCTGTAAGCTGGGGGAAGGCAGATACAATCCGCCGCAGCTGCATGATGTTGTCCACTTCCAATTGGTAGAGCGTCAACAACTTGACAGACCGGAACCTCGACAGGGCGAAGAAGAAGTCCATGCGGATGAAACAAAGTCTTGCATCGCGGATGTGAAGGACGCGTACACGAGGCATCAGACCAGCGAGCGCAGACGGTAGTGCTGGTAAGAAGTGATTATCACCGTAGATTTCCTTTCTACGCTGCGGGGACATCACGCTCCCGTCCTCGTCTTCACCCTTGTCCTGGCCCTTAAGGTTGTCCTTGAGCCTGGAGCTATATAAGGACCACTGCTCATCTACCGTCAGCTCGCATGTGCTCGCGAGCCACTGCTTGACGCGTGGTGACGCGTGGCACTGCTTGAACAGCATGTTGTAGCTTGCGCGGCTGCGTATCTCGATGGCGTAGTAGAGGTTGTGCATCGCGCGAGGGTACCATGCCGTGCAGACCAGCGCCGCGGCGATAAACGTGGGAGGATCCATCTCGTTGATAACGAACTCGAAGACCTCGAGCGGGATGCGAGCGGAGAGGGCCAGCGGCAGGGTGCCTTGACAATGGGCGTTCCACCAGGGTATGAATATCCGCTTACAGCGGCCATTCTCATATCTCCATTCATAGCTGGATTTCTCCTCGCTCTGTTCATCGGCACTCGGTCCCTGGTCGATCTGTTCATCGGCAAGGCTCTGACCGACATCAATGTGGTCGTCGGCGCTCGATCGCACGGCTTGAGCGTGTGAGGCGTCCTCGGGGGCAGGGGGAAGATGCTAGGTGAACGGCGCGTCAGTCGAATCGGGATCATCATGAACAGAAGACGACCGACGCTAGGCTGGAGATCAGACATTGCACGTCCCTACAAGCACGCGACGTGGATGTATGCGCTATGAGGGGAGGCCCAGTCGTGGGCGGAGGAGTGGTGGGTGTGGGGTGCAAGTGGCAAGGGGGCCTCGCAGACGTACCGAGGCCATGCATATTGGGAAGAGCTGTGTGCGAGAGTTTGATGAGCCGCACGGTGACTGCCGCAAACGGGGCCTTTCTTACCATGACCGGCAGTCATGCTGCCAGCATTCGTCGACGCGCCACAGACACTGGCCGGGATACGACTGCTGGAAAGACGGTCCACTGAGTCGCGGCCAGCTGAGTACTTGTGCGACGGAGGAGGCCGTGACAACGGTCTTGTGGCGGCCCATGCCCCTAACCCTAACTTCGTTCGAGGCGCTCACGGTCGCCGCCTGCTCTGAGTCTCAGCGCCCCAGCCCGCTCTCCTCGATGTTGCCCACTCCCCCAGCTGTCTCCCTCGATATGCATCGTTCAAATCCCAAACCCCACCGCTCCACGTGACTCGAGCGTAGTACCTCCAGAGCTCGCTGCTGGCGTGTATCCCTTGGCTCCGATCCGCCTCAGACCCCTCCTTCCAAAATCCCAGTGTAATTATGCAATGCAAAACCCCTTTTCGTCATCGATGAGCCGCATATCCGTTGCATCTGATCAATATTGTCCTACAGATCCGTGTTCGAGCTGAGGTCGAGCAGGCTCTTACGGCCCGATCGTGTCTCGCGCTGGTCGTGACGATGTTCTGAAAGGTCGAACGCGCTGTGGAGCCCGTTGACAAAAATTGGTGAGTATGGGAGGACTGCATGGACGGGTACGCACCGCGCGGATGGACTGTGGAGATCCAGGAGAGCATTCATCCGCAAAACGACGAGGGCCCGTGCGCTGGTAACGTACCATCCTCTGTCGAAAGTTCGTTGCATTGGACGTAGGTCTGGCGCGTCTCCAATGTAGGTGTCGTCGCCAGCTTGTCCGGGCATGTATGTCCAGCCAATGTAGTGCGCCGACATAGCTTCCTCGAGCGTCGCGGGGCGGGCGTCCTCGTCGGCGCTGTCGTGGATCTGCGCACGACGCAACCCCTGAGCTCGATGTGCGCGAGCGGGTGACTAAGCTCATGGACCCCTTTGCCATGTCGCGTGTAGTGAGTGCTTGAACGGAGTCGGAATGCACAGGAAGGTGACTAGGACCCTTCGGCTTCGGGATCCGCACGCCATACAGAGTAAGGGACGCGTCTTGTGGGTGCAACGAGGCGTCCGTGACGTCCGCGCAGCCGCATCCATAACCATAGCACCAAATGAACCGGCGGATGCACGATGGCGTGGCGTTCTCCGACACAAGAGTCGTCTGCACAGGCTCTTGCATCCTGCGCCGACGACCAGGTCCAACACTGCATCCACTATTTATTGTTCAGTATTAGTCCGACATCGACACATCCGACTCACCGAAGTTCAGCCTTGCGGTTCCTTCGTCTTGAGGGCCTTCAAATGGCTCACTGGGGGACCCGCCCACCTCATTTGCACCAATGTACAGACTTGGAGGTGCCCCGCTCGCGGAGGCTGAATCAGCCTGCACTCTCCGTCGACATCTCGTTATGCTGACCCGGACGCCATTCACGTAGACCCGCGCTCACTGGCAATTACAGCCGCGCTCTAAAGTCCAACGACACTTTATCCTCGTGCTGTCGCGTCCACGACCTTAGTCGCCTACACTCAGAATTCCACTCTCGCAGGCCAGATGCCCGTACGTCGCACCTTTCCCAATTGTAGGAAATCGTGCTCACCTTCAGCGCGGGGATGGAGCCGCAGGCACATGCCCTTCATCTCAACGCCCGTAGGCTAGACAGACGGCGGTGGGTCAAGACTTCTCCTTGCATTCACCACCATGACGTCCGGGAACGCGGCATGTGCGCATTCTTGCGTCGAGAACGAAAATTCGAGCTATTCGCCCTTGCTTCTTGGCCTTCGCTCCATATATCGATCATTTTTATACCTACCTGAGTGTTTCACAATCGTACGCAGAGCCCGACATGCGAGTTGCGGCCGGCACGAGCGTCCAGCCGAGCGAGTCGCTAGTTCCTCTTCGAGCGCCGCCTGCACCGCCGTTGGTCGTCGCAGACGGTTTCTAGGTATCGCTGAACGGCGAGCCTGGGGAAAATATTGAGATACGTGTGTGTATGCAGACGAGCGCACTCACGTTCATCATATTCAGAGCGGATTTCAGCGTAGCAGGGTGATGCTGACTATGCCGCGGTCAGACCACGGCCGGAGTATGCCACGAAACACGACGTCGATCTTCTGAGCGATGTCGTCCACATCCGCCTCGCTCTGATCCTGCAGACCGTGTAGGTACCTCACCACCTTGACAGCCCTCAGTGCGTCGAAGCGTCGCTCGCTCATGACTCCGTGTAGCCCCTGCAAGTCGAGCTGCTTTAGGACAACACCGAGCTCCTCGCCAGCGCCGTCAGGGTAGTAACTTACATTGGCCCTGATTTCGATGTGCTCGAGCGCACGGCTTTGGACGGTAGAGAGGACGGCGTACAATTCGTCTGCTACTTTGAACCACGCGCTAAGCGCCTTCTCTCCGGCTGCGGGGCTGATTTCATTCAGCTCAAGTTCCCAGGATTGCATGGCGGTGTTGTGCGACAGGTTGCCATGAGCTACAATTACGTGTTTGAGTTAGCAGCCACGTCTAGCGAGCAAGACAACGAGGAGTCTTACAGTCGAGCTCACGCCCGGGGCACCGTTCGTGGTACCGAGTCAAGGATTCTCCTGCCATTTCGAGGACTTCGTTAAGGCTCCGCAGGGGTTGATCCCACAGCGTGACCGTCAGATCCTCGAGTGAGGCGCAGAGGCTTGAACGCGTCATCCAGTCAAGGACCGTCACCATGAGGTCTGTTTGAACATCGATATTGAGGTGCCGAAGACGAATGTCGGATGGTGGTTGAAACGGAGAGATCCTCGCGTAGCTGGCAGGACCCCGCTGAACGAGCTTGACGTGTATGGTGAGGTACGCAAGCCGGGGGAGGGCGCAGATGACCCGCCGCAGCTGTGTGATGTTGCTGAGTATGCATGCATACAGCCTCAGCGACGTGACGGGCTTGAATCGCGATAGGGCAAGGAAGAACTCTTGATGGACAAAACGAAGCTTCGCAAACTGGATGCGAAGGACGCGTACACCGGGCATCATGCGGACGAGGGCAAGGGGTACCGCTTGGAGAAAATCAGAGCTCCCCGGGTCACGGTCACCGATATGCCGGGTCTTGTAACTGTCGGCCACTAGCGTACGTGTGGAAGCAAGCCACTTCTTCACGCGTGGAGACGTGCGACACTGCTTGACCAGAATGTTGAAGGACCTGTGATTTGTAATCCGGACGATTTGGTAGAGGTTTCGCATGGCCCGATGGTACCATGCTGTACAGACCAGCGCCGCGGCGGGTAACATGGGTTGGTCCATCTCATCAATTATGAGCTCGAAGATCTCGGATGGGATGCGAGTGGACAGAGCCAACGGCAGAGCGCCTTGTAGACGAGCATTTCCCGGGTCGTCGTAGCTCCATTTGAATTCGTTGGCACTTGAGTCCTCACCGCTCCGCTCATCGCCACTGCTCCAAACTTTGTCAATCCGCCCATCGGCTCTCCGTTGCGCGAGTGATACGCATGACACGCCGGCTGAAAGAGAAGGACACTGTATGACAGGAACACATCAGCTGAACCCCGCGCGATGGAGGAAATGGGGACCTACGTTAGGCTGCAGATCGAATGTCATTCAAGTTATCTAGGTGCCTGTGCTCTAGGATCGCTGTGGACGGAGATGCGGCCGTAAGTTGAAAAGCAATGCAAAGTCAAGGGGGATGAGTGAGCGTCGAGGACGTACCGAACCCGTGTATCTGAGTCATTGTGAGATGCTGTACATCTACTCTACAAGAGGCGTCGATAATTTTCACACGGCAGACAATTGGACGAGACAAAGATGACATCTCATTGGCTGAGAGACGAACACCGAGCGCTGCCCGACCTCTTGAGTCTGACGGGGCGCCCTCAGCCACTGCGCGTTCCTCCTCTGCAAGCTCGGAGGCCCTCGCTCCACACGTTCTGCACAGCGGACACTTTTTCCATATCCATGCAGATGGCTTGAACTTACTTATGCCACTACACTGCCGTCCTTTGCCCGCCTTCGCCACAATAACTCGGCACAAATGGCAGCTATACCACCGCCTGTCAAGACTCCATGGAGTGCGCGTCGGCGTGAGGATCGTCAAGCGCAGGAGATGATGAGCCCGACTAGGGATTGAAGTATTGAAGGCCAAGGGTATGCCAGTCATATTCTCACACTGTACTATCCTCTTAGTGAGCGCTTGAGCGACCGGATGACAGGACACACAAGCAGGCTAGGTCATCCGAGATGCAGGCTCCCACATACAGATTAGAGGGAAGTAGGCAGAATGTACGTCTTTCTTCCCAGTGGTCTGAAGCACCGGAGTTGACCTTCCCCAGGGTGCAGTCGCCGTGGTGACATGAAACGCGATGCGCACGCCGAGCGCGAGCGCGCCGGGCGAATGCCCAGCACGCAGACACGGCCGACGAACGCGCATGGAGCCAGTGGACAGGCGGGCGAGCTGGTGCGCAGGTGGGCACACGTGGACGGGCAATCGGATGTGCAAGCAAGTGGATGGGCGGGAGAGCGAGCGGGCGGGCGGGAGAGCGGGCGGGCGGCAGGCGACAGCGCACACGTCCACCGCCGCCCGTGAGCGTGGTGGCCGAACACCCAGTGCACGCAGACGCGGCCGACGAACGCGAACGCAGGCATGCGAGCGGGCAGACAAGTGGGCCACGACATGCACAGCGAGGGCGAGAGCGAGGGGCTGGCGGGCGTGACGTGCAGCAACACAAACTTCAACAGTACAGGCACAAGACGCACAACGACCACGAGCATGCAGGGCCAATGCCCTGCGTGCAGACACAGCCGACGAACGGATGGTGTGCGCGAGAGCTAAAGAAGGGCATCGGGGAAAGGTGAGTGCAGACGCACGCGAGCGAGCGCGCTGACTGCAGTCACAGGGCGCGGCGACGTGAAGCACGGCGGGTGACGGCGCGCACGTCAGAGCGCACCGGGCGAATGCACGTCACGCAAACACGACCGATGAACGGACCACCCGCCGCGTGTGAGCGAAGAACGCGCAAGGGCGAGTAGACGGTGGGCGCACGGCAACACCACCAACCACTAGCGCGCAGGGCAGAGGTCCCCTGTGCATGCGCGGCCGATGAGCGGACCACAGGTGCGAGCATAGCGGCGAGCAGGAGGAGAATGAGTGGAGGGTGAGTGCGGAACCGAGTGGGTGTGGACGCGAGCGAGCGGATGGTGGGCAGACCCCACGCGCTGAGCAAAAGACCAGCAACGGCGACGTTGTTGGGCAGGCCGGCGCACGCGCAGCACACCGACCGCGAGCATGGAGGGCGAATGCCCAGTACGCAGACACGGCCGATGAACGCGCACGCAGGCAGACGAGTGGACGGGCGAGCGGGCACACAATCGGTCGGGCGAGCGGGCACACGACCGGACGATGACACACGCATGGCGACCGCGAACTCGCAGGGCGAGCACGCAAGCCCCGCCGACGAAGGGACTGCGCGAGCGTGAGCGAATGGCAGGGTCGGGGCATGCGCAATGCGCCGACTGCGAACGCACAGGGTGCCCCGCATGCCAACACAGCCGACGAGGGCGCCGTGGGTACAGCGAGCAGGCGGGAGTGCGTGAGGATGGCGCGTGAGGGGCGAAGACGGAGGACGGGGAGGACGGCGGGTGCAGGCAACAAGCCCAAACCCGCGCAGATACTGCCGAGGTAAGTCAACCAGCGGTCCACTGTCGACACCGGCGGTGAACCCGGGCAGGGTATGGGTGCGTAGGTCGCGGGTCGCGGGTGCGGTATGCGCCCTGCGCTCCCGCGGTGCTACCCGTGCCCATCCTGGCCCCGTTCACTAGCACTAGCCATAGTTTGGATAAAAGACGACTTGATCGTAAACGTGCTATGGAATCCGTACTTACATCAATGTTGACTAAACTATTGCAAGCAGAAAAATGCTCGATGAGGCCACGAAGCCGACTCCCGAAGGGAGGTGGCTGAGTGGCCTTTGCGTACAACGTATACGTCTTCGCGCACAGCAGTACTGGCATATGACTGTTGTGTAGTATAGCTTTGAAGCTGACTAGCGCTGACTCCCCGTGCGGCCGAAGGAGGCGGCTGACTTGGAGTGGCCTTCGTACCTCTTCAACGCGCATAGCACTACTGGCATGCAATCATTGATAACCTCCAGTCCGTAGCGAAGCACGGGTTTCCGCTAGTATCCATTTGATGGACCGCACGGCGACTGCCGCGAAAGAACGAGACATGCCCTGCTGCCAGCGTCCGTCGCCGGCATTTGCCTGTTATGATTATGTTTGGCAATGACCAGTCTGAATTTGCGACACGGACGGGAGGCCAAGTGAAGACCCATAAAGCCCGCGCTCGAAGCGGAAGTCCGTGCTCCTGAGCTCACTGTAGTCTTCGAGGAAAGCACTGACCGACTTGTCTCTCTGTTCTCGCTTGTACTCATACACGACATCATTGGTCCGTCCTGCCAGTGCGCAGGCGCGACCAACCATCGACAGCGCATAAATATGTCCGGCGATGCCCAACAACGCGCTATTGACGGCAAAGCTCACGCTCAATGCACCACGCTTGATGACTCTCCGGGGCGGGTGATTGTTGCCAACTGGCGACGACTCTATAGGTCTCTGGTCGCTGAACATGACATGTCGCGTTTGCGTTGAAAGAAATCGGCCGACGCTACGTAGCCTGTGAATCGGGTCGAACTCACTGTAGTACTGTAGCTGTCAGAATGCCCTACTCCGTATCGCTTCTCAGGACCCCGCGTGCGAACCAACCCGGTCATCGATTCACAATCGAGCGTCGCCAGGGCGCGGCGGTCTGCAGCTGTTGCGTCGGCGAGGGTGCCCGTAGTTTGCCTCCAAAGATCCAGACTACACACCTCACTCGCAGGACATGTCGACAGAACCGTCTTAACTATAGATTGAGATCTAGCAGGCCTCGCAGGTCGCGGAGTGGAGCTTATGGACGTCGAGAGGAAAACAGCGTTGGCGCCGTGTTGGTCGACGCTGAGGTTCCTCCAACTCCCGAGTGCCTCTCCCAACTTGAACTTGCCCCAACTACAAGAACAAGGATGAGCGTATTTCTCACCTCGGATCTAGGCACGAGCTTCAAAGAGAGGCCAGGTCACGTCGACCCGTCATTAGAGACCTGGGCCAACAGAGTGTCAAAGTTGGGGTCGTTCGGTGAGTCGCGCTCGAGTCAACTGAGATCAAATCGTAGACGTACCTATAGCGTCCTTTCGAGCCTTTGCATTCCTATTATTTTGTTCCAGTCGAATGCATGAATATTCGATCTGTTTGCTAGCCTTGTAGTCGAGTCGCCCGCGTCGGACGACACCCTGTTTCCAGCTAAGTATGGCGAGACGTCTCTTGGGTCGCAGGTTTCGCCTCATGGCCGACTTTCAGGTCCCCGAACGTATGTCTGTGTGCAGCTGAGCATCGCTGGTCGCCGCTGAAGCTGGACGAGTTGAACACCTCGGTCGAGTACATGTGAGAAGGCAAACGTAGTACTTGTGGGGGACAGTGGTGGAATGGGACAAAGAACGCCAGGATGGGCCCTCCCTTCATCGATGCGTACGGCCGCGTCTCCTCTTCGACAATAGGAAGAGAATGCTACGTGTACGTATCTCGCACGACGAAATGCAAGAAGTAAACCAGCATTATGCTGAACATCGGACGCCATGCTGGTTCGTGCGGATACACGCTCAGACCCAGTGAGCTGAGCAGCGGTGAGAGTTCAACGTTCAGGTATCAACAGGGCATCGACGACGCACCGAGACTATGCGCCATTTGAGTGTTTGAGATGTGCTGTGCCAGAGGATTTGATGAGCCGCATGCCTAACCGCCGTAACAGGACATCCGAGTTGGGCTGCGAGCGTTCGTCGGGATGCCGGACTTCTCGACAAGAATGTGACTGTTCTAGACCACGGCCAGTCTGTGTGCTGTCTAGTTCTGCAACTCGTACGTACGAGCCTGAGAAGTTGTTGAAGCGGCTATCCTCTCGTCTAGTCTTGTTGCAATCGAGGCTAACGTTCTCGTGACGATCCTTCAAGGAGATTAGCCACCAGCTGTCGTCGCTCGCATGCCATACATTGGTCTTTAGGCCTTAGGGCCGTATTCATTCCGAAGCGACGGGAACGCAGAACACCGACGTCGCTACATCATCATCATCAAGGCTACTCCTTTCCACAGTGAGAAAAGCATGACATTCGTCGAGGCAATTAAACGGTACCTCGTTCTCGATACATATTCCATACACCAAACTCATCCCCACAGAGCTTCCGCGTCAACCTCCCTCGGGCCCCCAGGCCGTCCTTGATCCTGCCCGTTTCCCTGCGGTTGGCTATCCTGGTCCGGCGGGAGCGCGATGCGGCCCTCGCGCCGTCCGCGCAGGCGTATCCACAACCAGGACACCACAAGACCGAGCGGGTGGGCGATTGTGAAGAGCACGCAGGTGAGCTATCGACAATCGGGGGTCAGC
The DNA here is from genome assembly GCF_022376445.1 of Fomitopsis serialis. Taxonomy (NCBI): domain Eukaryota; kingdom Fungi; phylum Basidiomycota; class Agaricomycetes; order Polyporales; family Fomitopsidaceae; genus Fomitopsis; species Fomitopsis serialis. The sequence continues at coordinate 28,023 of NW_025954973.1, forward strand.
GTGGGGTGACTACGGAGTGAGAGAGGAGGAGGTATACCCAGACAGGCATGGGCTTCGGCTGTCGGCTCCATACCGACGCGCACATCCAGGCTGCGGATATGCACCAGACGACGTCACGCCTGATGACGACGACCAGCAGGCCTGCGGACAGCGTTAGCGACGGTTCAAAGCGACGTGCGGAGAGGCTGTGGCGTACCAACGAGGTTCACGCCGAGCATGATGATGAAGCCTGGCCATTGATGCCGTGCGTAATGCTGAGGCTCGCCAGGTGAGAACGTCCATCCGAGGGCCACACTAGATGATTAGAGTATGAATCAGTGTAACGGAAAGTGGCGCGGTGGCGATGCTTACAAGAGCGTATAAGGGAACATGATCATGAATGGCCAGATCATGAACGCCCGTACGGGCGCATGGATGAACAGTACATCGAATGGTCTGAGAAAGTAACGCGGTTAGTTCGATTTCGCAGACGAGGGGAATATACGTACCTGGACCACGTCGGCCTATGGTATACGAGTAGAACGAGGTTGGCGTAGAGCAACAACACGAACAAAATGCCTTGTGCCACCGTCGCGACGACGAAGGCTTGCAGAACCTGTGAAGCCTCGATGTCGAGTCACAACACAGATCGGAGGTAGTACTCACCCAGGCTATAGCCCAACCGGCCATCACCCAGTTCGCAATCACAAGCGGCATGCCCACACCCTTCACCATCGCCGCCTACGCCGCATATACTTTAGCATCGCCATCCACGCGTCACTTTCTGCAGGCGCACCTTGGTTTCTGGTTTTCGTGCAAACACGAGCAGGACGCAGTAGCCTAGTTGGCCAATATAGACGAGCGTGACATAGATGGAAATGAGGCTCTGGTTCGGAGCGATAGTCGCTGGGTATAGCTTCGATATCTCGCCTATACGCAAGTCACAATGGCGCATACATGAGCATTCAAAACAAATTCCAAGAGGAATACCTGACGTACTAAGACCCGGAGTCAGTATCGTACTGCATACCATCACCGTCGCGATGTTGATGAGTAGCGAGAGCGGGGTGAGCACTTGCAGCCTGTCCGCCGAGCGTGAGTCTCGCGGTGCTGAGGCATGTGGTGACTTGCTCACCGTATCAGCGCGAGGTAGTCTCTCACTGCCGGATGAGAGGTGTCGATGGGTAGGTTCTCCATCATGTCTCAACAGACTTGAGTACGCGTCTCCGGGATTGCCGAAGGATGCGCGGGTATTAGAGTGTCTGTGGACAGGATTTGAACCAGTTCGCGCGTCGAGGTGAGCGTTGGAGGCAAGCTAAGTATGTTGCGCTGCCCCATGTTGGGGACGCGTCTTGTTGGGCTGCAAGTGGTGGCAAAGAGGGACGCGGCGCGCATGATGATGTCACCGAGGTACGCCTAGCCAGCGCCTAGCATCGCTGTGGCGGCCCCGGCTGGTCCCGGACCCGGCCCGGGAAGTCCCGGGACTCGCGGCGCCGTACCTACCATATGCGGAAGCTACCTCTGTACCGTATTGCGATCGTCATTCGGGAAGTGCTCTCCATGGCCAACTCACGACCAATCCTCTGCTCACATCTCGGCTTTCTGGCTTGGCTAGGGCTGTCGCATCTGCGGAAGCTAGCTTAAGGCTAGCGCTGTACGCCGCCGGAGGACCTGGCTTCTACCGGCCGCCTTCGTGCTCGGAGGCTCCACTCTCAGCATACATAAGCACGGCAGGCTGCGACTTCTGAGCCCCCTTCGACCTATTCGTACAACGATGAGCTCGCGACCACTTTCAAACACTGCGGACCATCCAGGCCTCTACATTGTGGATGGCGTTATCGTGCAAGAGACGTGGAGCGGCAAGTTCGCGCGCAAATTCAAGGAGAACCCATTCGTGCCCATCGGTGCGTCTCGCTCGCGGATAGTGGAAGTCTCGTTGCTGAGGATTCTACAGGGACCACCGCCACCGTCGTTGCTCTCGTCATGTCCTTCATCAAGATGCGGAAGGGCGAGTCGCTGAGTATGAACTACTGGATGCGGGCGCGTGTCGGCCTGCAAGCGTCGACCGTCGCTGCTCTCGCGATCGGGGCATACGCTCTCGGACAGACAAAGCAGCAGAAGGAGGCCCGCGCGCAGGCGGAGAACGAGACGGTGCTCGAGAAGGCGGCGCAAGAGCGCGCGGAGTTCCACGAACGGCTGAAGGCGGCGGAGGAGGCGCAGCGGCTGGAGGACGAGATGAACGCGAAGTCGAGCAAGTGGACTGGTGTGTTCGGAAGCGGGAAGGGTGTGGCTCGCGAGGCGCAGGCGAAGGAGCCCGCAGAGTCCAAGAAGTAGCCGACACCGTCTGAAGTGTCGAGCGTGTCGGCGGGTGCAGCCGCAAGTATGCATGCGCCTGCTACGCAGAGCGCTCTGTCGTCCGCTCCTGCAGGTGTGGACAAGGTTAGCGCGCCGATGGCGGACGCGCCAGGGAAGAGCGGCTGGCGATCGTGGGTGGGTGGGTCAGAGAAGAAACCTTATTTAGGCTGGCGGAAAGCACGCCAGGTAAAGGTAGACCATTGTACTTTGTATATTCGTCCGACGCGATCGACACTCTTCCTTCTCAGCGACAGATGAATCTGTTATCCTCGCCCGATATATCTGCCGCATGTGCGTTAGTTCTCGATGCTCCTCGATCATCCTCCGTACAGCGTCTTCCAGCCGGCGTGAGTTTCTGTGTTCCGCTCTACTGTCGCACCTTACTGAATAGGCATCCAGGTTCCTCGGACGTGCTTCGCTGCGCCTTGTTGGCGAGTCGTTGCGCTCAGGATCCGGGGTCTCACTCAGTCTTGCCCGCCCCGGGATTTGAAGGACGAGCGTTGAACTGACTCGAAAGAACGTCCAACCGCTCATGGCCATTTTTCTTGCGACATCTTCATATGACATCCCTGCCAATCCATCCCGTACAGCGCTGTCGTCATGACTTTAAGGCATTCGAGCCGTCCCTCATACCGTGTCGTACTCCACCACCGAGGGCGCCTCACCGCGACGAAAGTAAGGGCTATCGTTCCTTTGGAGGCGTTGAGCCAAGGAGAGACATACCGATGCCCATTGCATCACTACATACTAACTGGCATTTAAGCGCTCCCAGATGTTTTTCTCGCGCCAGATGAAGCTCACTCATCACCGACAGATGTTCCTGCAACAACTGCTCACGCGCCTTGTTGTCGAATACTGATCCACTCACGAGAAGATACCGAGAATATCAAAGTCCAGTTGTACAAGTTAGGCTTCTTGCTCGCACCTGGAAGCCTCGCAGTTTACGCTCGCGTCCGGACTGTGCGTACGTCTCCTCACACGTGTCCTGAATCTACGTCTCATTTGATTGAATCGAGTAATTCCCAGACGCGCTTCCCGTCTCGTTTCCCGGTAGCCGTGTTCAAGGACTCGAAGATAGTACGGCAACTCGCCGCACCCAAGTTCCCAACGCCGAGAGATGACAGCGGTGGCGGACGTGAGTGAAACTTTCAGCGCGGACAGTTGTGTGTCTCACTTTAACACGCAGCATAACTTATGGGCATCCTGATGCTCAAAAACTGCACAGGCGGTGGTCACGAATTGTTACCGCCACTAGTGATCGGGACAGGGCCAGAGAGATATCTCGCACGCGGAGGTTCGTCTGGCTATCGTCGTCTCACTGGCACCGCACATATCGACATTGCGTAGACCGCAGTGGTCGTAATGGTCTGCTCTAGCTGACGAGGGAGATAATTTTCAGTGTTGATTCTTTAGATGTCGCGTCGACGAGATCGGGCAGACTCTGAGAACGTGCTTGAAGTCAGGAGCACGGACGCCTGCTTCAATTTCTACGGCCTCACGACGTCGGCCGTGGTCTCTCGTCGTAGACTCAGGCAGCACTACTCACAACATAAAAAGCATTTAGTTGCAAAGGCCCACGGTCGTGTTCCCTCGAGTCCGGAGTCTTTACTTACGAACGCTGGCAAGTCATAGTCACGGATGATGGCAAGCTGTGGCACAGCATCTCCCCAAGTCCTCAAATACGATCCGGATGTGCTTCCCTCTAAGCACCCTCGCTTCTCGCGCCTGCGCCCGCGCCTTCTTCCTCCACCCCCACGGCACTCCACTCACGGCTGCACTACTGATCACAGACATCGGTGCCGTCCCGTAGGACGCAACTGTGTCTGCATGGCGTCCGATAGTCATTCTAGCGGTTCGTCCCTTCCGTTGCGTGACACAGACTGATGCGTTTGTGTAGTGTTCTTCCCTTTCCGCCGAAGATGTGTCATGCGCACCCGTCGCGCAACGGGTTGCCGATGGACTGGTTGACCATGAACCGACAGCTGCGCAACCATATGCTGATCAACAAGGCCACGGTGGTTCGAGGAACCTGTCTCTTTTCAAGGCACCTTGCCACGGGTCCTTGCCATTCGCATCCCTCTCGAGATCGTCGCGTTCGTCATCGACGCCATGAATCAACCCGCATTGGCTGCCGCGGCGCTGGTCTGTGCAGCGTGGAACCCCCGGGCTATGCGCAACCTCTACCGGACCGTCGATATCTACAGCCGCAGACGCTTCGACATCAAGCAGTGTCACACGTATCCACGCGTCAAGCAGTGGCTACCACGCACGAGCTAGTTGCCGGAGAGGACGAGGGCGAAGACGGCAGCGTAGACTCCTTGTCTGGCAAACAGAGGAAGAACAGTCATCGCTTCCTTCAAGCGCTACCCCTTGCCCTCGTCCGTGCGCTGCCTGGCGTGCGCATCCTCCGTATCCAATCGGGAGAGCTTTGTTTCACCCAGATTTCTTCCTTGCCCTGTCGCGGTTCCAATCCATCAGTTCATTAGATTTGACGCTGTGCACGTTGAACAACGTCCAACAGCTATGTCGGATCGTCTGTGCGTTCCCTCGGCTCACAGATCTCACCCTGTAGGTCGTCGATCTCGCTCAGCACGCGTCTGCCAGCTATGCGGGAGCCACGCCTTTCCAGCTAACATCTGGCTGTAGCATACGTCTCCGGTACCTCAGCATTGATTCCCGAACTCCGTCGAGCTGCTGCTATGTGATAGGAACGATACGTATCCACTATGATGCTGTAGTTCTATTCAAGTCGTCAGCGTCATATCCACTTCCCTTCGGTCGTCCATTCTGGATGGTACACAGCTGCGTGACTAATGCTGTCTTAGCAAGCTGTTCAGGTCCGCGGCAGTCATGGCATCGTCACGCCAACTCGGATGCAGACATCGCGCTGTATGGCGAGTCTCGGTTTCATATCCGAGCGTTCGTACAGCGCAGCCTGCGGTGATCATACCAGGTAACGTAGTACGCACCGTCGCTTCCCAGCTTTGCTAATTTTATCTCGCATACTCGCGTTGCTCGCATCACAAGTTAGGTTTGAAGTTTGAAGGTCCGTTCCAAACATCGCCTTCAGTTCAACGTACAAACTCGACAGTACGAGAATGGTATGCAAAGACCTTTTGAGGAGGAGTACGAATCACTGGGTAGACTTGTGCTCGCTATGATCTGTCCTTTCCTCAGCGATCTGACTCGAATCCTCGCAGCGTTTCAGGTCAACAGTAACCAGGCCGAACTTCCTCCGCTATTGGACATACGCCCTTGGATCTGGTCAAGAGTCTGTCTGTCACGCGGCCGCAATCCAGAAGCTGACAGGAGTACGCGTTGTTAGACCATGAAGTCAACGATCTCGTCGCAGCGCTTCTACATCACACTCATCGCTACCCTGAGTTAGAAGACCTATCGTCTGGGATGCGTTCTCAGGCTATAGTACGCAACGCCCTCGTCCGAAGCTGTCAGTTGCGCACATTGGAATCAGGGGTTGGGCCGGACTCAGGACTACAGAAGCACTGAAGACGCTCGACACTCTCAGGCAGCCCTCTTGAAGGCAGCACCCCCATCGGTGCCCAGTGGCCGCACATTTGATGTGCCAGCAGGAGGAGAAGGAGCCTCGAGAAACGCGATTAGGGTTAGGAGTAATGACTCCCGCTTCAGCTTGCTTTGTCAAGCTAGTCAAGTTCCATGCAAGGAATTCGCATAAGTGACCACGTCCGCCCTGACACTGCGCCTCCACTCACGACTGCGTCACCACTCCCAGCGCATGCGCCGCAACTGTACGGAATGTCCCTTCTCTATCTCCTCGGCCTTTCCTGAATGACATCCAAAATGCGGACTAGCGTCAGTTTCTCTCCTGTTCGTGCGAAGACCTAACTGACGTCCACAAGCGGTGTTCTTCCCCTTCTGCCGCAAGTGTGCCACTGGCAAGCGCACTCGAAGTTACGCAGCAGAAAGCCAATAGGCAGACTGGCGGTAGTCAGGGCAGTATCGACTATGACACACAAAGTGACGAGGGTTCGCTGAGTGCCGATGAATTGAGCGACGACTCGTGGCGCGAACCTTCATCGTCACTACAAGGCACCTTGCCACTGGCTCTCTCCGCTCGCATCCCGCTCGAGGTTTTTGGGCTCATCATCGATGGGATGGATCAACCCACTTCGGCAGCCGCCGCGCTGGTCTGCACGGCTTGGTACCTTCGAGCGATGCGCAGCCTCTATCGTATCGTCGAGATCAGCAGCCGTACGAGCTTCGACATGTTATTCAAGCAGTGTCGCGCGTCTCCGCGTGTGAAGAGGTGGCTCACTACTACGCACGAGCTAGTGGCCGACGACAATGAACTTATCTACCAAGAAAATCAAAAAGGCCATCCCTTCCTTCAGGCGTTGCCCATTGCGCTCGTTCACGCGGTGCCTAGCGTACGCACCCTTCGCATCACAGGAGGAAACCTTCGTTTCATGCAACCGACTTTCTTCCTTGGCCTGTCGCGCTTCAAGGACGTCACGTCGTTGTTCCTGCGTGAGTGCAAACTGAATAATGTTGAACAGCTGCGGCATATCATCTGTGCCTTCCCCAAGCTAACGGAGCTCAGTATAACTCGCATCGATCTCACGCAGCGACTCAGAGGTCCTGCCTGCTACGTGGGAGCCACACTAGTTCAGTCACCAAGTCTTCGGCGCCTTCAAATCGATGTCGGAAGCGACTCGATGGTGGCGTTCATTGACTGGATGATGCATTCCGGCTATTTTACATCCCTCGAAGAGCTGAGGCCTTGGCTACCGTGTAAAGTCGAACACTTGATGGAGAACCTGAGTAAAGTACTCGAAACAGCAGGAGCATCCCTTACTCTGTATCATGAATGGTGCACAGGGCCTGAAGTTGAACCTGACCCAGACGGTAAGAGGCCCTGTCACTTACTCACCAGACCTCGCCGCTGACGCACATGCACAATGTAGGTGGAGATGATCACGGCAACCTATCGCAAAACACCGCACTGCGGTCCTTAGAATTCACGCTGAACGACATCTGCCCAGAATACGGCGACCGGTCGCTTGAACCGTGGGTCAAATTGGTGGACGAGCTATATGGTGTCCTCTCCACCGTCCGGAGCCATGAGCTCGAGTACATTGGAATCAAGTCTAGTCTTGGTTTCTATGACCACGATTACAAGGAGCTCGACACCGTCCTCGAGGAGGTCGATTTAGGGGTCTTGCACGAGGTCATGGCCTGGCCGTACTTTGATATGCTGAAGGATGTCAAGATAAAGATGGGCCTACTCGGAGTACTGGATGACAGCAAGGTTGATGACATCGGTCGGAGGCTCGCACCCGTGTACCGTGGGTTACTGCGGCCGTGGGCTGACCGCGGTATAGTCAGCGTCACCCGATGGATATAATACCAAAATGAGCTCTGCACATTGTAGACGTGAGTGAGCTCGTTTGTATGCACATACATATGTCTCACTTCTGTCTCCCGCCGTCCTGACAGGCTGACAGCATATGTGGCGGGTCATCCAGTCGCCACGAACCAAGGCGGAAATACAGAGGCATCGTGTCCAGCAGCATCCTCGGGGCGTGGGTCAATGGGAGCGATTAGCTTGCCCACAAGGGGCTGCTGGGCTACGCAATCAACCATCTCGGATACGGGACTGATGTGTTTGGCTGTGGGTTTAATGACGATGTTACGATGCTCGATGTGTTTGAGTTTGACTCACGAAAGGATGCGTTCGAACTCCTCGCATGAGCATATACGAGTAGATTTAGACACTCAGCGCCCAGCAATTAGCGCAAGGAAACCCTCTGATGAGCGGCGAGTCGCATACACGAGACTCTCGTGTGCTTCAATGACACGTCGAGAGCAATCGACTCCGTCGGGCAGGCAATTCGGAGTAGTTACCTCATCCAACGCACACCGAGCGGCGTTAGGTGGCGTTACCGCGACCAGCATTCACGCACGAGATCTGGACTCGGAGAACAGCTCGAGAGAAACGCACTTCCTGGTATTCGTTCACTAGATCCGGTAAGCATCCCCTGCGTATACGACGTCATCTGGAGCTCACCAGTCTCTGATTGGATCGCCCTTGAGGAGGAGTACAGGTTCGCGGCGTCGTCGCCGACCTTGCTACTGAGCGAACACGGTCGGTCAAACACTCTTTAGATGCGGTGGATCATGTTCATACGGATGCAAGACTGGGTCGATGTCGGAGCCTCGATACTGCAAGCGTAGATCTACGAGGATTGAGAAGGGCATGCTAGCGTGACGGCGGGTCAGTGAGGTACCAAGCAAGCAAGCCATCCTCACCTGGCGAACAGGAAGAGCACAGGAAACACTCGCGGTGCGACGGGCTAAGCTCTTGGATAGAGGCTGGTGCACTACCTGACGATGAACTGTATCCGCTGAAGAGGAGCTCACTTGCATACCTGACAACCATTACTTTCTCCGTTCTTCTCGTCTCTCTCGACGGGTCTCAAGTTGGCACCAGGCTAGACGTATACGGAAAATTGCTCGGCCAATGGTTCCACGTCTTCTTCGTCGCAGAACGTGCAGAGCTTCAGAGCTGACAAATGTGTATCTTTCATTCAAGCTAAGGCCGTAGAAGACATGGAACTGAGACATGCTCACTAGAATAGTACTCGAACTAGAGACCATTGGCTTTCTTCGTGCGACGGAGCCTGAAGGGAAGTGCGCGAGCTGAGTACTGAGTTCTGAGTCCTGGGCCGCACATCCAGTCAAGATTCAACAGAACATCATTGTATCCGATCGCCGTAGCTATAGAGAAGACTAGTTATCAAAGCGTGCTTGAAGAGTGCTTGGAGGGTGTCCAAGAGAAGTCCAAGAGATGAAACGACGTGACTCAGCGAGCGTGGTCAAGAGGTGCCTCTTGACTCTGGACGTCGATCAACACGACCTCTGGCTTCTTCTCTGGGGCCCTCCTCCTCCTCTGCAGCTCTGCTGCTCTCACCGATCCCGCCGTGTGGGTGATATGAAGGGTCTGTAGTGTCTCTAACACAGGTAGCAAACACCTACTTATGTGACGTGGGGTATTCAGGTTCGTGTTCACCATCTCTTGCAACCCTGGGCCGTCATGTGTGCCTACTTAACACACAGTCGTCAGCCTTTCGCCCAGTCCTGCGAGACCACGCTACGCGGAACGATTGGCGAACACTTATGTCGTTTTTCCTGTGACGTTGCCTTCCACTCGCCCTCTCCGCTCGAGGTCGTCATCCGCTAGGTCCACGTGGCGTAGGTATGTGCAGTATGCACGCTCGAAGTTTCACGTTCAAAATGTTATACGTTGTCTCAGTCTTGCCAGTGTCTGCACCAGCTTCGACATGCTGTACAACCAGTACCACGCATTCCCGCACGTCAAACCTTGACCTTGACCCGCACGCGGGCTCCTCGCTTCTGATTGTCACCTGGTTTCGACCAATTGAAGAGCAAGACGTATCTGCATGCGCCGTCTATAAACCTTGGCCGTGAGATATACCATAGGTGAGTCTTTCGAGGCGATTGGGACCCATCTTTTCGTGCGTCTCGAGTCCATTCTAGCCATGTCATTGTTCTAGCTCAGAATCTGACATATCATTGTATTGGCTTCGCTGCACGCACACGTAATGACTTCCGCGGCGGACTAGGTCTCTGTCTAGTCGGTCCCAGAGGTATAGGCTGGCAGGGAGTCATCAACCCACGGCCTTCCAATAGGCCTGCATAACAGCGCATTCGTCGAACGTCGGTTGTTATCCAACACGCGAATACTGCGTTACGAGAGTTATACATATACGTGCAGACGCTCTGAGGTGCTGTGTGAGCCACAGCCCGCTGGGCCGTGACGCGCCCTGCACCTTCCCGGAGCCTCGACGATCACTCTCCAACTTGTCCGGACTCATGGACGGGTTTCACAGCGTCTTCTCTCCAGTGAAAGCTGCCGCCTATGCACATCGAGACCATGTACGGGACCGGTTCCAGGACCACGACAGCGCCAGGAAAAACTCACTGGCTCAGACGGCGTCCCTGAGAAGCTCGGGGTGTGGAGCCTGCGCGAGCTCGCGAGCAGCCGTTCTTCAGCGCACAAAGGAGAGTCGAGAGGATCATGGCTCTGCGCGAGTGGCACAAACAGATACATGGGTGGAATGCGATGGCACCCATCGATGGCCCGTAGGCGATTCTACGTCTTGATCTAGCTGTGGTCCGACCGCGGCGTGTTCAACTTTGCGTGGAGCGCTTCAACGCAGTTGTGGAGTTTGTGGACGTGAGTTAGCTGTTCTCATGTGTCGCTATCTGATTAAGCTTGCGTCAAGCGCAGGACCTTCGACACTTGACAGCAGGCGTATCACAGCGTCCCAAGACGCTTCTCCGCCCGATTCGAGTGCGGCTCTGGACATTCACGGACATCCATGCCAACAACAGACAAAAACGGGCCAGCGCACTAGTACTGCCATACGCAGGAACCATACCCCGATGCAGCCGCCCACCGTCTGGACAGCTTCTGTTCTGCGGTATGTGTCCCAGCTTTCGCGGACAGCTTCCCCGTCGGGTGCCTACGACGCCCGGGCATGCATAAGCCCTCTCCTCGTCGCCTGTCACGCCCGACTCGCCGCGATCGCATCTACCCCGCTCACGTCTACCCCGCCCCCACGTTAACCACTATCTACCGCCATGACATCCTCGTTTGCAGCGGTCGCAGCAACACGACTGTGCGTCGGCCTCATCTACGGCATCGCGAACGTCATCATCCCCGTCCACCTACTCGCCTGGGATTCGCATTAACTCTGTACAACACGTTCGCACCGCTCCTGCCTGAAAGCCGTGTGGTACCAGAAGGCCGGCCGGGCGAGGGTGGGCTCTGGCCACGGTTCATCCCTCCGAAAGACACGGACAGCCGGAGCTGCTGCCCGATGCTGAACACCATGGCGAAGCACGGTGCGCAGCCTACTACACGCAATACGCGATTACTGAGCTTCGGCGCGGTCAGGCCTCCCTCGGGACGGGCGCAACATCACCTTCCGCGAGCTCAGCATCAGAGTCCGGGAGACGTCAGCTTCGCGGTCAGACTCATCACGCTGCAGACGCGCTGAACCGCAACTACTGGACGGACAAGATCGATCTCAGTGCGCACAACTGCGTCGAACACGACACGTCCCTATGCAGTACGTCCCCTTCACACATTCATCGATACGACGACAGCTGACACACGGGTTCCACAACCCCGACCAGCCGAAACCCGCGCCGCATCTCCGAATCAAGCTCCTCGAGAGCGGGACAGGCCCGGGCGGCGACATCACCGCGAGCGACCTTTCGCGCATGCTCGGCAAATGGCGCGCCCAGTCCAAGGCCAGGAACGGCCAGTACAGCCAGGCGATGGTCCACAAGCTCTTCGGTGCCTCCAAGTGCGTGTCTGCGCGCTTCCCACTCGGAATGCACTGACGCCGGTCGCGTTCCAGCGGCGCGACGTTGCTGACGATCTGTGGCGGGTGGGTGAAGGACCTGTAACCCCCTTCCTCCTCGAGGAGTGCATCCCGGACGGGTGACAGCCGCGCATCCGGAAACCTGGGGGCCTCACCACGGCGTTCCAGAGCACGGTGCTCAAGGTCGAGCTCGGCATTAAGGAGGAGGTCGAGGACGCCCTCCGGCTCTTGCGTATAGGCAGCATTCACGAAGACGCCAAAACGAAGTGAACGCGGTACACTTTGCGTTGACAAGAGGCACCGGACGCGCATATAGTCGCTCATTCCGCAGACAGTGTATGCCTTGATAGACGTCGCATACCGCAAATTCGGCACGGCATCAGCGATGCGTGACTAGAGGATCTCCGGAGCATGAGGAGGATTCATTCATCGAGTATCTGCAAGGGCGATGAACCATGGTGCCGAAATCTCGTGTCGAAGGACGCGAACAGCGCAGCTGCACTAGTGTCGCAAACTTGAAGACGAATTGTGTTCGCGGGAGGACAATCTACAGCGTGCGTAGAGAGAACCCGAGACACCTAGGGAGACCGACGACGGACGCACAGTAGAGAATCCGAGCATGCGAGGATGGAGAACGTCGGCGACACGACAAGGACGGTGCTCGGCCGTAGTTCGACACGAGATGAGTTTTCGGGGGGACACTTGATATGCAGGTTGCCGTCGAGGACTCCCACCGTGATACGTAGCGCGGGTTCCCGAGTCGAAGAAGAGACCGTGTAGGGCCGGTTCGACGAGGCCAAAGAAGATGCGTGCGAGGCATGGAGATGTCATGGGCGGAAGACCACCTAGAGGGAAGGGGAAGGATGGCCATGATTCGGACGTCCGGAGCATACCGGATCGTCTTGATGTAGGCATTCTGCAGAGGTGATCCAGCCAACGCAAGCGGTGTCTCGCAATTGACCCGGATAGGCCGACCTTGACATGCTGCACTACGCCGATGAGGTACACTATGGCCACCAAAGTGAATGGCAACGAGCTATACAGGTACGCGGCCTAGTCGAGTGACACGGAGCGGTCGGCATTGAAGTAGAGTTGAATCTTTAGATTTTATCGAGACCAATGGATGATTCGATTAAGGAGAGTGCGCGACGCTGACTCGGAGGAAGCTGGTCCGAGCGCACCTCGAAGAACGCAGCTAGGGTTAGGAGCATGGACAGGACTGCGGCAATGGCATGGAAAGCCCTGGTCGCGGCAGTCACCGTGCGGCTCATCAAACTCTCGCACACAGCTCTTCCCAATTGCAAATGCTCATATACATAAGTACATGGCCTCGGTACGTCCTCGAGGCCCCCTCGCTACTTCTGGCCCCACCGCCAACACTCCTCCGCTCAGGACTGCGCCTCCGCTCATAAATTCACGTCGCGTGCTCGTAGAGTGCGAGTGCGAAGATGTCCGATCTCCAGCCTACCGTTGGTCGTCTTCTATCCATAATGATCCCAATTCCCGACTGATGCGCCGTTCACTTAGCATCTCCTCCCTCCCCCGACGCCTCACACACACAAGTCATGCCATCAAGTGCCGACGATCTTATTGATCTCGGTCAGAGCAGTGCCGATAAACAGGATGACGAGGGACCGGGCGCCGATGAACAGAGCGATGAGGAACCCAGTGCCGATGAATGGATTGTCCAGAAATACACCGAAACACGGACCTTCAGACGCTGGCGGGATGCCTGTTTTCAAGGCACTCTGCCCCTGACCCTCTCCGCTCGCGTCCCCCTCGAGATCTTCGAGCTCGTCATCGACAAGATGGATTCTCCCGCATTGACCGCCGCGGCGCTGGTCTGCGCAGCATGGTACCCTCGAGCGATGCGCAACCTCTACCACACCATCGATATTGGCAGCCGCACAAGCTACGACATGCTATTCAAGCAGTGTAACGCGTCACCACGCGTCAAGCGGTGGCTTGCGAGGACACGCGTGCTGGTGGTACATGAGGTGAGTGCTTACTCCGATGGGCTTACGAAGACAGCCCTGAGATTAGGATATCGAGCCATCTGCATCCTCGCCGTCAGGCAACAAGACCAAGAGTCACAGTCACTTCTTACAAGCACTACCGTCCGCGCTCGCTAATTTGATGCCTCGTGTACGCACCCTTGACATCTGGGATGGAAGACTTCGTTTCGTCCGCCCGGATTTCTTCCTCGCCCTGTCGAGGTTCAAGTCTGTCAAGTCGTTGATGCTTTTCGATTGCCAACTGAGCAACGTGACGCAGCTGCGGCGGATTGTGTCTGCCTTCCCCGGCTTGCACACCTCACGGTGCAAAATCTTGATTTTGCTCAGCAAGATGCTGCCAGCTACGCGGGAGCCTCACTATTTCAAGCACCATCTCACACTCGTCTTCGACGTCTTGAGGTCCGCGTGGAACATGAACAGATGGTGATGTTCCTCGACTGGATAACACGCTCAGGCCTCTGCACCTCACTTGCGGATCTGTCAATCTCCACAAACTATTCCACCCCAGCCCCGACACCCCTGAACCGACTCCTGGAAACGACGGGCGCATCGTTGACCCGTTTTGACGAGGATCACTATGGGTTGGATCCCTGTAAGACTGCCTTTGGCTTGCGTACAGACTTCGCCACTGATGCACATGCGCAATGTAGGGCCTCACGGAAATCTGCTGCACAACACCAACTTGCAGACCTTGGATTTCAGGCTGTATCGCATCACTCACGATGATAAATCCCAGAGGCGTCCGAGTCACGCGGCGTGGACTGAGGCAACACGCGAGTTACATGGCGTCTTCTCCTCCATCCGAAGCCGTCGGCTCGAGCACATCGAGGTCGCCGTTGGAATTCAGGTCATGCACAGTACTCTCGAGCCTGCGCAGCCCAACGACGTCCTCGAAAAGCTCGACCTTCGGGATCTGCACGACGTCATGAGCCAGCCATACTTCGACACCCTCAATGAGGTCGGTGTCGAGATGACCCTGGGGTTCGGGGACGGTCATACGAAGTCGCATGAGGACAGCAGCGGTCAGAAGCTCGAGGCCATGGTTTATGGCATATTGCAGCCATGGTCGGCCCGCGGCATAGTCACCGTCACCTGGGGGCACGGCTATGCGTTAATGTGAGACTTTGTGAGTGAGCCCATTTGTATACACACGTCTGTCTCACTCTTGTCCCCCGTTCAGCCATTCAGCGATCTCCGGGAGTCCCCATGCCGAAGCCGTGGCCCATTACCACCCAATCGGCGCAAATGGAGATGCAGCATCGAGGCCTCATCGCCGTCTGTACAGAGCGCGGGTCAGTGCGAGGGAATGGGTCCTTCGCAAGCGGTCGTCGGGCTCCATTTATCTATCGGCCGACTCGGTGGACGAACGGTTGTTTTGGCATTGGTACGGAGGTCGCAATGGTACGGAGGTCACTCAGATTCGGTACATTTTTCAATTCGATCGACTGATGCTTGCTACGACGGTAGTTGTAACGGACTTCTCTATCGCTACGATCAAACACACTGTGCTTTGAGATGGTATCGTTACAAATTGTACCCGCCGGTCGCCGACAACAAGGGATGTCGAGCAAGTCCAAAAACGTGCCATATTAGTGACGTCCGCGTGTGGGTAGGCGTGACATGGGCCTTGCTAGGGTCGATACCAGAGGCGCTTTCGTGAGAGCGGCAAGAGGTTTGATTAGCAGCGTGTTGTCGAGGGCGATACGGAGCCTGAGGTTCCGAGGCGAGGGGCGCTACGCATAGTTGGTCCATCCATCTTGAAGAGGACGCTCACAGGGTCGCGAACCGCAGGAGACTCATCTCGTCCCCGCCGTCACGCGTACGGCCTCCTGCATCGTACACTCAGGCTGGCCGCGGACCGACAGGCATACGTACCCGGTCCAGTGCGGTGCGTTGACGAATGCTGGAATCATGGCTGGCCATGGCATGAAAGGTCCCACTCGCGGCAATCACCGTGCGGTTCATCACCGCCTCCCTAGTACTGGAGTATCGTATGCATGGCCTCGGTGCGTCCTCGAGACCCCCTCACTGTTTGCACCTCCCTCATGACACACACATCGACGTCGTGTATCCCTAGGGTGCGAGCGTCTCAGATGTCCGGTCTCCAGCCTAGTGTCAGTTATTAATACTTGATTCTGTCCATGACCGCGCCGACTGATGCGTTCACTTAGCTTTTTCCCCCTCCTCCCGACGACAACTCGCACTCACACTGGGATGCTGACGGACATATTGATGTCAGTCGGAGCAGCGTCGATGAACAGGATGTCAATGGATCGAGTGCCAGTGGACATCGGAGTGACGATGACCAGAGCGAAGAAGAATCCGATACCGATGAATGGAGGCCCACGTGGGGGTTCGCCCGTGTGGAAGGCACCCTGCCGCTGGCCCTCTCGGCTCGGATCCCGCTCGAGGTCTTCATGCTGATCATCGACGCGATCAGGCATCAGCCTACGTTGGCCGCTGTGGCGCTGGTCTGCGCATTGTGGTACCCGCGGGCGATGCGCAACCTCTACCACACCGTTCAGATTCGCGACCGCACCAGCTTCAACATGCTTTTCAAGCACTGTCACGCATCTCCCCGCGTCAGGCAGTGGCTCGCGAGCACATGCACGCTGGTAACAGACGAGCAGGACAATTTGGCTTACTGCACTGGGTACCTTGACAGGCATAGCTTCGAGGACGACGATGCAGATGAAGACGAAGAGGGGAGTATGGAAGACTCGGACGAGGAGACGGAGGATGAAGACAGGAGCATAGAATCCCCGCAGCATGGAAACAAGATCAATACTGGCAATCACTTCCTTCAAGCATTATCGTTCGCGCTTGCCGGTCTAATGCCTCGTGTACGCACCCTTCGCATCCGGAATGCAAGACTTCGTTTCATCCGCCCAGATTTCTTCGTCGCCCTGTCTAGGTTCAAGTCTGTCCAGTCGTTGACGCTTTGGGGCTGCCGATTGAACAACCCAACACAGCTGTGGCGGATTGTGTCTGCCTTCCCTCAGCTTACAGACCTCACGATAGATGTTCGGTTCTCCCGGCAAGCTGCTGCCAGTTACGCAGGAGCCTCGCTAATTCAGGCACCATCTCACATACGTCTTCGATACCTGAACATAATGATGCGCGAAGAACGCATGGCAATATTCGTTGACTGGATGACACATTCAGGCCTCTGCACCTCACTTGCGGACCTGAAGCTTCGGTCCGACGGTCCCTCTCTGGTACCGACCCACGTTAACAAGCTCCTCGAAACGGCAGGGCCATCGTTAACCAGTTTCTACGAGAGGACCTGTGAGACTGATGTGTTGGCCCGTTTCTGGAAGAGTACCTATGAGACCGATGACCGTAAGGTTCCCCTTATCGTACTGAGAGGCTTTTTTTTTTTTTTTTTTTTTTTTTTGGAGGGCCATCACGGACGCCCGCAGATGACAATGGGTCATCCCGGGACATCCAGCCTGCATGTGGGTCTCCCCACAGTTGCCAGTCCAGGGTTAAAAAATGCCATTTACGCACGATTCAACAATCAGTGTGGGGCTCATCAGTCCGGCTCGAGGTCCACTCGTAGTGCCGGCGTCCTACCCACTAAAAACCTTTCCATGTTGTCCAGTCTTCCGGGAGCGCAGGTTCGTCCCGTAGAGTTCTATTCCATGTTGCAAGAACTAGTCGTCTGTCTATCGCAGAGTCGCCATATTTCCGTCGCACTGATTCGACATCTTGTGCCAATCGGCTATTCAGCACGTACTGCAGCTTATTCCAAACCAGGGGCTGACTGTGTTCCCAGTCGTCTTCCTCGGCGTGTCCAATAACTCTCTCGCACCTCAACTTCCAGATCAGGTGTGCGGCCTCAGATATCATTATTCTCCAGAGCCGTGTGGCGCCCGGCCGAAATCGTCCTTTGTTGTCCTTCCACGTTTTCAGGCCGACCGAGAGAAAGTCTGCTGGGGTCAGGGCCCGCCATTCTGCATCAGGCGCTTTCTTTTTCCATATTCCGCCGACTATGGACCATACCAATGACTGTCCTACGGCTTCACAATCGAAGAGGATATGTTGTATTGTCTCCGGCAGTCCACACCTGCCGCATTGGGCCCTGTGTTCGTATCCCTGAATCTTATCCCAGTAAGTGCCACATTTCAAGCCGTCATGCATAACTTTCCAGAGGAAAACCGCGAATGCCCTACTAAAATCTCGGTGCCGTAGGCTAGTCCATATGGCTCCATGCGTCAATGGGGTGCTTGGAGGTGAGTGCGTCCGAACTATCTCAAGGTTAGTTGTTGTCGCACGCCGTGTCTCAGTTCCCCTGAGCTCTAGTATGCCATGGTATGCTAGGGCTTGGGTCAGGGCATCGAGGCGTGCCCCCGTCAGCTCGAAACGGGGGTCGAGCTCCAATGTTGGGGCTTGTGCTAGTACAAAGTCTCGCGGGGGGGCCATTGAGGCGTCTTGGCGGGCCCGCTCTAAAGTTGCCCATGTGTCTTCGTCAGTTATTTTGCCAAAGGTAGTGGGTGCGCAGCGTTGGCGTAGGCGGTTGAGGAGCGGCCGCAGATAGGCGGCGAGTGGAGCCTCTATCCAGCCTCTCATCTCCCAAACGGGGGCTCGCTCAAAGATAAGGGTGGTGAGTACTTCGTTGGTACTTAGTACGCAAAGTGGTGCGTCGAGGGGTGTTAGCGCGACCGCATGTAGTGCGGCTGACAGTTCCCCAGGTGGATGTACGTCTGTGTCAGTGTCCGTGATCTGCCTCACTATCCCGTTTCGTGGATCACTGGTGCCGAAGAAAAAAGCGAAGGTGCGCCCTTCGTCTATATGATCTTCGTCTTGCTGACTCGAGTTGGGCGTCGGCCTGAATACGAGGACGGTTACGGCTTCATCCAGGACTGGCCGGCCTGGGCGTCTACGTAATGCTGGAGGGTCTGATATTGTGCTCGGGTCGACGAATACTCGGAAGGTTTCCGACAGGTTTCCGCTGGATGTGACCGATGGGTCGAAGGTGAGGAGGTCACCTTCCCCTAATATGGCCTCACCGTTCTTCTCAAGTCTTCTACTGGTCAGGGTGAGTCCGTCTGTTATGTCAGGGAAGAGAGGGTTCCATTTGGGTAGGATTTCGCTGAGGATGCGGAAAGCGGCAATCCTACAAGTCGCCGGGTGCTTGCACCCTCGGGCTCGCAGCCCTTCGCACTCCGGGCAGGTGCATTCATTATCTTCCCATACCGTTGTTGGTGGCTGCGGGGCGTCCCCACACGACGACTTTGTTGTTTCCAGTAGGTCCGAGATTACTACCACATCATGATGCTCGCGGAGGCAGTCTCCCACCCGTGTGTTGTTCAGTCGCCGTAGTGCTTTGGTCGCCCCTATGTGGTACCAGGCCGGCAGTTGTTTCTTTAGGGAGGAGTTCACCTTAATGGCTTCTAGGTTCACATTGAAGCGTTTCCCGGCAGTGAGCATTCGCCGGATGTACAGCGGGAGTTTGGAGTTATTACCTAGTGCTGGGTCCCAGTTTTGTAGGTACGTGTTGACTTGAGCCTTCGGGCGGATCCCGCCCGTGGCACGTTTGGCATGCTTGTTGATGATGGCATCCATAGCATAGGCCCATACCGGGCGGTCTTCAGTTAGAGTCAGGTAGCGTTTCAACCACATAAGGTCTATCGCCTCATTTCTTGCCCCAATGTCAAGCAGCCCGAGGCCTCCTTCTCTCACAGGCCTGTGTAGTGTTGCCGTGTTTATTGGTGGTATACTCGCCGAGTCCCAGACGAAGGTGCGAACCATCTTTTTCAGTTCTGTTTCTACAGACTTTGGCATGCCCTGAACCATTGTCAGGTACTGGGATATTCCGCCAGGTCCCATCTGTACTATGTGTCTTCGCCCTAACATGGACGGCCTACACTGTCCCCATCTCTTCAAGAAGTTCCGTATCTTTGTTAGGGCCGGCGTCCATACTGCCACCTGTTCGACATGGTTTCCGATCCAGGCGCCCAGGATGCGAATAGGCTCCCCATCTGTAGCGATACGTACGTCGGGGGGATTAGGCTTGAGCTGGCGTCATCCGGGTTAAGCTTGCGGGCAGATATTACTGATAGTCTATAGTTCGGTGAGCCTACCGGCATCACCTCCGTCTTCCCATTGTTGAATTTGGCTCTAGAGGCCATGCACCACCTATTCAGGATGCTCCACAAGCCCGTCCAGTCGTCATTCTTGGACAGGAAAGCGGATGTGTCGTCTGCAAAGAGTTTCGTTATCAGGCGATCGGTCGCGCCCGGAATTTGGAAGCCTTTTAGGCTCGACTTGCGTAGAAGTATTGCCAAAGGTTCAATAGCTATATCAAAGAGGAGACAGGAGAGCGGGTCTCCTTGTCGCACTCCCCTTACTACATTAAAGAAGCCGCTGCTTTCGCCGTTCAAAATGATCTTCGTTCTTGCTGCCACATAGAGCGCGCGGACTTTAGCTATGAAACCGGAGGGCAGACCAAAGGCTTCTAGTGTTTTCCACAGGTACGTATGGTCGATTTTATCATATGCCTTTTCCTGGTCGAGAGCGACTATCACTCCGTCTTCCTCGGTAGCTTCCGCGTAATCAACGAGAACCCGACACGTTTGTGTTTGATCCTCTATGTGTCGTCCTGGGACAAAGCCAGCCTGATCACGGTGGATTAGTCTGGTGGCTACTTGTCCCAGACGTGAGGTGAGTGTTCGAGTGTATATTTTGTAGTCTGAGTTTAGTAGCGTGATTGGTCGGTAGTTTGCCACTTCGCGTCTGTCTCCCTTTTTGTATATTGGGCACATCCACCCGTCAGTGAAACCTTCGTTCGGGGAGGGGCCGTTGTCTTCTATGTCGGCGAAAACCAGGGTGAGGTAGTCTAAGCTATCGAACGCTCCTTCCTTTGTACTTCCGTTCATCAGTGCTCGCCAGAACTCGTATGGGATCCCATCCAGGCCCGGTGCCCTACCGGTCTGTGCCTTGCGCAGTGCGTCTTTCACTTCCTCCTTGTAAATACTACTTGTTAGCGTTGTGCTGTCTTCGCTTGTTAGGGGGGAAGTGATGTGTGCAAGGATGCGGTCGGTTTCTAACAGCTGTTCGTCTTTGGAAAAGCCAGGTACGTCTACAAATTGGGCCGACTCGTGGTAGTCTTTTGTTAGAGTGGCCATTCGGTCGGATCGGGCCTCAAGGACGGGTGGATTTGTATTCGGCACTTTGAGGGCATATATCACATCTCTCGGTTTCCGTTCTCTATTTACTTGGGACCAGTATTTTGAAACTCGCTCGGCATTTATCACGTAGCGAGCTGTGGTAGTAAGCTTGGACAGAGCATGCCGTTTCTTTTCCAGGTCGCAGACTCTGTCATGCAGTACTGCGGAGTCGGTCTGCAGGTCCCCGGAAGTCTGGTATGTGCTTTGTCCTTCAATCTCTTGTATATGGTCTTTAAGGCGGCTGATTTCGGCCTTCAGTTTCGGGGACTTGCGCTTGATGCGGTCTTGTGCTAGCTTCCGTACGCTGTCTTTAAAGAGTTTATGTAGGTGTTGAATCGTCGGGTGGTCTTGGTGAGTGTCTCCTCGTACGGTGATCTTCATTTTTTTAAAGGTCTCTATGCCTAGGTTTTTCGCTTGAGTCATGAAGACATCGTCCTCAGTCAGGTGGACTGGCATTGCCCACCGTCCTCTACCGATAAAGGGGGTGTTTGCGGTGTTAAGTTTAGTACTAACGAGTCTGTGGTCAGTGGGTACGCCAGTCGTTTTGATGTCCCAGGAGTGTGAGGTCCGGATTAGAGAGTCCGAGGCGTATATGCGGTCCAAGCGGGAGCGCGACATGCTGCCTCTCTGTGGGTACGTGTAGTCTTTCATGTGTGGTTCCGACAGGCGCCACCCGTCATACAGGTCTAAGTGCCTGATGAAGTCTCGCAGTGCGTCAACGGCATTAGCTGGATCCTCCTTTGCCGGTAGTCTGTCGACAGCCTCTTCCACTACATTGAAATCTCCTACCACTATGTCAGCCGGCTTGTATCTCCCTTTTTCTGCCATGTTTAGTAGCCTGGCCCAGAACGCCGCATTCTCGCTCGGGGAGTTAGGGGCGTAGATGTTCAGTATCGTGATGTACTGGTCTGCATGCCAGTGCATTGTCAGCAATATAGCCCGCCCTGGTATTATTTCTTGGAAGACGACGTTCGATACGTCCACCAGTTCCCGGTTCAATATAATCGCAACTCCTTGTGCGGATGTAGACGACGTGCAACCCGAGTTCCAGATCCGGATCCTGCGCCCGTATAACTCGTGTATCGTATCTAGGTGTTTCGTGTCTAGATGTGTTTCCTGTAAACACAGGACACCTATACGCTCCTCGCGTAGTAATTGATTAATGGCATTCCATTTCTGGTCTCGAGGTCCGCTCAGGGAGCCTCTGCCGTTTACGTTCAAGCTACCAACATGGAGGCTAGCTTTGGTCTTTCTTCCCGATGGGACATTTCGTCCTGTCGGGGCACGCTGAGCCGCCTCCGCGGCTTCTTGCGTGGAGGGGAGGGTAGCGCAGTCTTCCGTTTCCCCTTGTGCATTGTCTCGCGACGATGCGCTACGGAGGACAGCCCCGTCTCCAGGGCCCTCTGCTCGATCACTGAACCCGTTGCGGGCGGGGGACACTCCAGGTTCTCTCAAGCGGAGGGGGTACTGAGAGGCTTCACCGCTAATGCACATCATCATGTCCAATGTATGTAGGTTTTCACGTGAATCTGTCGCAAAACATTGCCTTGCGATTCTTGGACGTCCGCCTGTACCGCATCGAACACGGCTACAACCAGCCTCAGCACACGATTTGGACCAAAGCAATGGACGAATTACACAGCATCCTCTCCACTATCCGAAGCCGTCAGCTCGAGCACATCCAGTTCCATGCTTGGGTTGGCTACGACGCTGTACGTCACGACTCTGAGTCTGAGCAACCCAGCGTCGTCCTCAAGGAGCTCGACCTGCGGGACCTGCATGGGGTCATGAGCCGGCCAAACTTCGATACATTGAAGCATGTCGGGGTGAAGATGTACAGGTTGCGTTACCCCTATACATTCGTGGATGCAGCCGGCCTTCGTGAGATGCTCGAGCTCATGGTCCGTGGCATATTACAGCCATGGTCTGCCAGTGGCATACTCAACGTTACCTGCTACTAATATGCGCGATTTTGATCTTGTAACCGTGAGTGGAGCCCGTTTGCGCACACGTCCGTCTAACTCTTGTCTCCCGTTCAGCCATTGAGCAGCACCCAGGAATCCTCACGCAAGACGTGGCACGTCGTTCGAACGGTATAAATGAAGGTGGCGGCAACGGTGCATCGTCACCGCCTGTATGGAACGCGGCGGGTTGATGCGAGGGGGTCATACGTTCGGCTCCATTTTATCTATCGGCGGACTCAGTAGAAGGACGATTGGCTTGGGTCTGGTATGAAGGTGACTCGGATCCGTTATGGAAACCATCTCTATTCACTCTACGATGACCGCGTGTACTATACATCGACGATCTGGGCTCGAGGGTATTGGTACTTGATTGTATTGGACATATTCGAAAAGAGCAGGTCAATCAAGGTCAAGTACAATGAGTACGAATCTGACCGTTAGACAGCGGCGCCATAGAAGCGTGAGGGGCTCCGACCGGGGTAGCACGAGAGAGGGGGAGAAAGCTGCAGCTCGGACTGCCGCAAAGGAAAACAATGCCGACGGGCGACGTAGGAGCGAAGCCAACCGCGGATCAACGTCCCTCAGTGTCCATGGCCTGTGACAGATATTGTTGCGTGCTAGACCTGGGGTTATCGCACAGGACGCGCTCTGTACCTAATAAGGTCGGGCGCATCAGTATCATCGTGAGGATACCAGTCGGCGCCGTTTGAGCAGGTATATTTCGGCACCATCACTTGAGGTCGGTGTGCGTCGTCACGAAGTGCGCAGTGCGTACATCCACTTCGTTCGATAGGACCATTCAGGAGCCGTCTGGATGCACCAGAGTTCCGGGATTGTCTGAGGAGGACGCACAGTTTCGAGTCTGGCGATTTTGAGACGGCTGCGAGCGTCACCGGCCTCGCTAAGAATGGTCTGCGGTTAGCATCCCAAACTCTCTCAAGGTATGGCG
The DNA here is from genome assembly GCF_022376445.1 of Fomitopsis serialis. Classification (NCBI taxonomy): domain Eukaryota; kingdom Fungi; phylum Basidiomycota; class Agaricomycetes; order Polyporales; family Fomitopsidaceae; genus Fomitopsis; species Fomitopsis serialis. Next base: position 51,849 of record NW_025954973.1, read on the forward strand.
TCTGACTAGCGTACCTACGGCTCGCTGAGTTGACGGAGGCGCTATCACAATCTACGGATGGCAGGTCTAGGAGAAAAGGTATGAGCACGACGAGGTTCAGTGAGTGAGCATCAAGCTGACCATCCTCGCACTCAGCAGATACGGGAGATTTTATGGGTGTTGCGCCTGGCTCACTGTTGAGAATCAGCCTTCAGACAGAACAAGTCGCGGCTCGCCTTCGACGCCAGTGACCTATATGCGATCTTGGGAGGCTGCGGGCTCGTCGTCAAAGTCAGTAACAACAACCGTTTCCTGATCGAAAAAATGAATTAGCGGGAAGACACGAGTTCTACATCCGCATATATGCGTTCGCGCGTTCGGCCCCATCGTCGCTGAGCTGTAGGAACGAGCCGATAGTGGCTGGAAGACGGGAGAGATATACTTATCTCGGAGCTAGGCCACGACGCCGTTCCTCCCTCACGAATCTGCGGAGATCCCAGAATTGTAGGTGGTATTGATCGGTTTACAGCCCCAGAACAGTTCTGGGTACGCGTTGCCTTCATTTGTAGTGAATGCCTCGAACCCAGTACGTACATTAGACAGCGGATCCGGGTGGCTGGAACTTCGGAAGATGAGCTATCTCCCGCTGAGCACGTATCCAGCGAGGACCAGCACTAACCATGTGCATATATCTACGACGATCTTCCTTAACTTGTGGAGACGTGCTGTGCGACAGGAAGACGCATCAAGGAGTCCGTTGAACATAATCAGTTAGAACTTGCTCACTGGCACCTATTATCCGTTCTTCCCGCCGTCCCGCTCGCTTCGTCGCTGTCGCGACTCGCAAGTCTCCAAAGAGGTACGATCAAGCTACCGGCCGCCCCTGTACGGGAACCCGACCACGGTACATTTCGTCACTGAACGCAGTCAGCACGTTGCTCTCGTCCAGTCTGGGTGCGCGGACGCGCATGAAGGAGAGTGGTGTCACAACGCCGGGTCATACGCGCTGTGATCAAAAGCCTACTCACCTACTCCCCGTTTTGTCCAAGCATCTGGCATTGTCCGCCTCGAGAACCGTCTCAGGCTGTCATCAAGTTGGACGTATCATTGCTCCGAGTCGGCCATGACACCGCGTCTTCTCGTCAAAGACTGCAGAGAACATTCGAGCCGTCGAGTCGAGATCCCTCGTCTAGTCCAAGATCGTTGAGAGCGAGCAGCACAGTCATGTGCAATGGCGGAACAGGACCGTAGGAGACCTAAAATCCGCCCGAGTTGTTTAGCGAAGGAGTGTCTGCCGGTGGCTAGCGTGTGCGGACGAAATTCCGCTGATATGCGTCGACTAGTGGTGTATCGAGCATCCAGCCAGGTCAGAGTGCAATTCAAACGAGAGCTTGCTGGAGTTGTGAGAACAGAAGTGCTCGATGTAAGCTCCCCGTCGCTCTTGTGGCGGAGAGACACTCGGAAGAATCTCGGCGGGGCAGACACGGTGGCGTCGCTGACGTACAGGTTGCTCTCCGTTGCTCTGGACGTCGACCAACACGACCGCTGACCTCCTCTGTGACTTACTGTCCCGCTGCTCTCGTGTACCCCGGCCTAGCGATTGGTAGCGCTTGTGATGCCGTGCACACCGAGAATAAGTAAGTGCCGTCTACTTGACGTCGGGAACCAAGGTCGCGTCCACCCGTCTGTTGCACCCCGTCACGCGACTCGGAATGACTGGCGCGTTCATTTGCAGTCTCCCCCCATTTGAGAACGAGAGTCCGCCCCTATACCTACTGACATTCGTCTGGCTCCCGCGATGCCGTCGGATTAGGGTGGAAGTGTGCTATGGGAGACCGCGTGCGACCAATTCGAAGGGACGAGGGACATGGACATTGGTCTCAGCTGTGTGACCTTTTCGATCGATCCATACCACTACAGCGGACAAACGGTGACTTGTCTGGATATGGTTGAATGTACGATACATGTGTGTCTAGAATATGAACCGCCGGGTGCTGAGGGCCCACGGTTCTATACTACGCTTTCCGGCTGCTACGATATCAGAAGTGTATTTGATTTTTTGGATGCTGATTTATATACATGTCACATCTACGTACTGCTGGATCTGGAGGAGTCAGTCTCGTCGAAGTCGTAGTGCGACGGGATGATGTCGCGAACACGGCCTTTTCCGCCCTGTCTCTCCATCTTTTAAGTACTTGTACACCGACATCTGGGGTGACGGACCCCATGCGTCTTGAGAATGTTTGAGCTATGGGATTGCCCGGTCGACCAGGACGGTGATGCTGCTTCGATCGCTTGCTGTTGACCTCTTTGCTGATACGGGGATGCGCTGAACTAGCCTCTTCTCGCTCGAATTGAGACGGAAAGGGCTCTCGCGAACAGGAGCTGCCGGCGGAATTCAGGTAGCCGCGGTATGAGCCCAGCGGCGGCGTGCACAGGCTCGTCGACTTTGGCACCTGTGAGCGTAAGTTCATTGTCAGTGTACCCCACAGGTTCCGGAGCATCAAGAACTGTCACCTGGAGAGCAACAATGAGCGTGGGCGACGCGAACCGCCACGCACACCTGCTTCCGATGCTCACCAGCATAGACGTCGCATGGCGAGCATTGGATGCGGGCGGCACACAGAGATGGGTTCACTGTCCGATGGGACGCTTAGCAACGCAGCGGAGTGACCTCGGGTGAGGAAGCGCATAAGTACCTCTGCTTGACAAAAATCGGAATACATCGCCTTTCTCGAGCATCGTATGTACGTCCGGCTCGAGTCATCGGGGAGTTCAAGGCAGCTATAAATGATATATGAGGTCCGGTACACCTGCTGGTCACTGCTTTACGTCGTTGACAATGTGCGGAGGGTACACACCGGGAGTCTCCTGAGAGGGTTCACGGCCTTTAAGATGCTGTCGGGCGTGCAGATTGCCGTCTCATCGAACAATGACTCGACCAACTCCCCTGAGCACATGAACCCCGGAAAGGTCGCCGTCGTGTAATCTGGCAGAGTAAAAGGGCGCGCTAATGGTGAGGCATCGTCGACGTCGGCGTAGGGTCTGGGCACTCACCGGACGCATGCATCAGTTTGCTAGTATAGGAAGCCGGGACGGTGTAGGCGATGTTTGAGCGAGAGGCTTAGGTCGCGCAATGAGAGCTACTCACTGTAAGTGTACAACCAGCCTGTCAGTGTTCCTGGAGGTAACGTGCGTCCGTACCAACTGGGATGACTAAATCGACTGTTGCAAGTAGGAACGACAGGACGGTATCACGGAGAGATCTGCACGATCGGTAAATGGTCGAACGATGGTTTAATGTGCAAACAGCGCACCTGATGGTCATGACAGAGGCCAGCTGGAACGTCTCCTATCGACTGACCTCACAAATGCTTGTCGATAGTTCACACAGACAACTGGATCAATTTTGAATTTACGCGCCACTGAGACACACCAGGCTGACGGCGACGTGTCATTCCCGCAAGTAAGCAGAATCTACTTAAGTACCTGACGCACGATTTCCCTTCCACTTTGCTCCTGTTGTCCCTTTCGTACATTTATATCACGCTCTCATCGAGGGCTGTGTGCATATATGCGTTAAGTTTCCACGGTGCCGCATCTTCTCGCAGAACGCTTCGTCAATTTGAGCCTCGCCCAGGCCCAGCAAACACGGAAGGCGTGGGATGTAATCATATTCACCGGTGAAGAGAACGAGGAAGGTCGATGGTAGTGGACCCAGCTTATCGCCCGGCAGGTGCATCAGGGATGGTTCTGGAGGAGGGACAGGAGCGACGGGACTGTGGCTGAGACGAGAGAGGAAGCGGTCGGGGAATATCGGCGGGGCAGCCTAGCGCACGCTGGCTTTGCTCGTCGGTACTCACTACCATGACGCTCTGGAACGACCACAGTTTTGTCGATTGAAATACCCCGAGTCACCGCAACTATAGGGCGTCGAGGCATCCATGCAATAGCTCACAACGAGAGGAGCTCGGAAGAAGCCTGAGCTCGGCGGGTGCGCACAGACGACCATCGTGACCGTCGACCGACTCAGTCTCCATCGACCAACGCTCTCTCACATCCGCCTGATACGCCCCCTTCGATAACGTCTGTTGCTATTCAAGACGGTTGTCAGGGCCTGCAACCCATCGGAGTGATCGACCACAAGTTTGTGTCCTGTACCGGATTGTGAGGCCGTTGAGCCACTCGCTCATCGACGACTGAACCGTGGAACCGGCGGAAGGGTAGAGGTTGGCTCACACGCGGGGCCCTGAGGAGCGGCACGATGTAGGGCATCCGCTCAGCTACAGTGAGTTCGACTTGCTTCACGGGCTACGTAGCGTCGGCTGATTCCTTTCAGTGTAAATACGACGCGTCATCATCGGGCACCAGAGACCTGGATGGTCGTCGCTATCCTGATTTTAACTACCCGCTTGAGTGTTGCATAGCCTACGTCCGACGGTCGTTTCGTGCGTTTACCTGTGTACTCCGAACACCTCACTCTCCGATCTGTGAGTAGGCATCACCACGGTTTACTGGGCCGACCTTCAGGGAACAGTACAGAATACGCAGGACAACGCCCAAGAACAAGTACTAGCGACCGCTTCCGTCATCGGTGCAATCTACCTCGCGAGAATGCAATTAGGATTAGGGACGGGGTCCTCCTCACCGGGACCTTCTTGCGTTGGCACGACCACACACCAAGCTACATGTCGTCACGCCGAGACTAATGTGGCGCTTTGACGAACACTGGCAGTGTGACTGGCAAATAACGGTATGCAGTGTCTCACCTACGGCAGTGAGCTATGTGGCTCATCGATCTCTCGGACACAGCACCTCCGACTCAAGCCCAAGTACCTGGCTTCGATGCATCGACTTACGCTCTCATGCCAGTCATGGCCTACCACGCGACGCTCACAGCTCTGTCGGCGACGCCAATCCGGACGGGCGGGAAGACGAGGGAAAGTCGTCCAGGCGTCCGGTGAGCGCTTTCAGGGAGGAACTTCGCGGCAACAGGCACTTACGTCGATCTTGCACAGGCGGCTTGTGAGTTAATCGTCTCTCCTACCGAGCGGAGACGCACTCGCTCATGCTCGGCTCTGCTGTGAACGCAGACTGAACATGGAAAGGTACGTCCGGGAATTGCTGGACGACCAACACTCCGTAGAGACCTATGACCCGACCGCAAACCCCGTGGATAGCAACATCACCTCGAGGCAAGCGCATACGATCCCTGTGGTTCCGGGTTTCACTGACATACGTACGCTTTCAGCGGCTCTAATGACACCACACTGGCCACGCCGCGAACACCGTCACCTCTGTCCATGAGCGATCCGCACGTCAAAGTATGATTCGTCGCACGCTCGTCAATCCTTATGGCGGTGACTTTGCACATCGCCGAACATGTCCGCTAGAGACGCGTGCACGCGCGCCGTGCTCGTATCCCTGACAGACTCATCGACGTCTTCAGCCCCGGCCAGCGCCACTTCACCCTACATAGGGGGTGTGCGCTGCCAGTGAGACTCCTGATATCGAGGTCTATTCCGTGGTAGCATCGGTTTGAATCCGAATACAGTTGTTGTGCGATTTACAAGTAGGCCCACATACACTACATCAGGCAATGGATAATAACAAATAAGTGCCGCGCGATCTCAGGCTCCCGCGAACAAGCCGCCAGCCAGAATGCAACCGCCTACGGCTTTCTTCACCAGATCCACCGGGACGCGCCCTTCATGCCTGCGCGCTGCAGGTGCGAGAGCCAACTGCCCTTCGGGATGTATGCGCCGTAAAAGCGGCGCTGAGCCCAAGCCGCCGCGGAACCTGCGAAGACCAACGATGTGAGCATACTGTATTCTCGTACAAGATGACGACGCTCGTCCGTACCTGCAACGGGGCCCTCAGTGGACATGCCGAAGAGCCTGAACAGAGGACGTAGGAGCCACGACTCTGGGATGGTGAGCATGATGCCGGAGACAATCAAGGTCTCGAGCAAGACCGGATGTTGTTCCACCAAGTCCCCTGGCAAGATATGAGATCGCGACGTAGGGTAGGACGCACGACGAGGTAGACTAACCGATAGTAACGACGATATCCTCGACATGCTTCATGATCGGGTCGAGATGCGTCCGAAGCTGCATCTCCGACATCCCATCCTGCACGCTTAACCTGATAAAGGCCTCTTCTGCTTTGCGGATGACTAGAGACACGTTGCCTCTGCGTTCTGCATGGTCCGGCGCTTGGTCGGGTGGGGGAACTGCCCCTTCAACTGCTCTAGAAGGTCGGCGAATACCTTCTCGATACCATGCTGAATCTCGTCGAATGGCTTGTCTCCCGCTTGTGCAATGACCTCTTTCAGGTCCTCGGTGTCAGAGACGACTACCTGTATCACGTATTGAAATTGGCGTAGCTGGGCGACGGCGGTCGCGTCAACCTCTTGCACAGCTTCGTGGACGAGAGACGCAGCGTAGTCCTGAGCATGATGGCCGAGTGAAAGCATATGCTCCCAGAATTGTTCTGGAGTGTCGAGCTCGCCCAGATGATGAATGGCGTCAGAAAGCGCCTCTGTACAGCCGCTGAGCCTCACGCGCAAACAAAGCAGTCATTGAATGGACGCAGACGTACTGTTCATGCCATCGTGCGCTTTGTCAACAGCGTCTTTTTATCCGCCAAATATGTTGCTGTTATCGTTTATCAGTGGCATCCGACGCCCGCGAAGACGAACCAGAAATGCTTACCTCCCAAGGTTCGCTAAGCTCAATCCTGATACCGGCTCGGCACCGAAGAGGACGGTTAGCAGGGTGGTGCTGAGGAGCGCGAACCAAGCTGAGGCGAATACGACACGCATGATGGTGGGTGGTGACAAGAAGGGATCTCATTTCCGCCACGCCCTTCAGCTCAAATACGAGGAGCTGGGCGTCAAGGGACGCACGAAGGAAGCTCACGTCGACGGAACCTTATTTCCGCAGACAACAGAAGCATTAATATGCCTTCCTGATACGGACGACGCACCTGGGTGTGGCGACTCTGCCTCCGGACAAGGATCATGATGGCGCGTGCTCTGCTGTCCTCGACTAAGAGACTACGTACGCCCGACGTTACTTGGCTCACGCAACCTTAGGCTAGCGAGAACGCGAAACAAGTAGTGTACCTCGACTCCGAGGATATCGCCCCCATCCCCGTTTGTATGCGCTCGCATGCTACATACGCACCGAGCGGCCACTTTGTGAGTCTGGGAAGCTGACGAACGCGGCATTTCAACTGCGTGGCTCAATGAACCCAACCTCTAATTGCAAGAACATGCACGACTCTTCTTGTATGGTACGGGTCACTGTAGTCGGGCCGCATATACCGCGCTTGAGATAATGGAACCTGAGCGATCTCAGACACAGCCACAGCTGGCGAATATGGCGCCAATGAGCCCAATGCCACCCAAGATAGAACCGAGGATGGTCTTCTTGATCGATTTCCGCGCCCAGTGACCCATAGCTGCGCGTTGCAGATACGAGAACCAACTCCCCTTCGGGATAGTTCCGCCAAAGAACGTGCGCTGGGCCCAAGCCACCACGGAACCTGTGAACAGGTCAACGATGTGGGGATAGCATGTCCTCGTCCAATCGCATCGAGACGGTGAAGAGGTTGACTCTTACCTTGGACGGGACCTTCGGGGGACATCCCGAAGAGTCGGAGCAGTGGGCGAAGGAACCAGGATTCAGGGATGATGAGCATGACACCCGAGACGAGCAAGGTCTCGAGCAAGTACGGGTGTTGTTCCGCCAAATCACCTGGCAATGGTACAATGTGAGATCCCGACGATGTGAGACGATACGACGACTGACCGATGGCAACGATGACCTCTTCGACGTTCTTCATAATCGGGTCAAGGCGCACCCTGACTTCCTCCTCCGACATCCCATGTTCCACGCCAAACCTGATTAGGGCCTCCTCTGTGATGTTGACGACCAGTGTCACATTGCCCTCCCGCTCTGCGTGGTTCGGGGCATGATAAGGCGGAGGGAACCGGTCTTTCAACTCCTCCAAGATGTTCGCCAGGATGTTCTCTATACCACGCTGGAAATCGTCAAACGATTCGTCGTGGACTTGTGTGACGATCAGCGCTTTCAGGTCTTCCGTGCCATGGATTATGGCTTGCAGGGTGTTTTGGATGCCGTGAAGTCGCACGGCAGTAGTCGGATCCGCCTTGTGGGCAGCGTCGTAAATCAGGGAATCTGCGTAATCCTGGCCGCGCTGACCAAGCGACAGTGCGTCTTTCCAGAATTGACTGAGCGTTTCGGAGTCATCAAGTCGTAGACCGGGGTCAATCACAACATCTGTGGCATCGCTTACGGTTCAGTATGCATTGACAGGCGGGTGCAAGCGCACCGTTCATTCCATCTTGCGCTGTGTCTTTGAGTTCACGGAAGGTGTTCCTGGGATTGAACGTCAGCGACATTCAACGGTGACAAACCGTATGGATTTCTAAGACTCACCTTGCAGAATTGGTTGTGACGAACGCTGAAACCGGCTCTGGGCTGACAAAGGCCGTCAAGAAAATAGTGCTGAGAAACGCGAGCCATGCTGAAGCGAACACGACCCCCATGATAGTGGGAGGCGACGAGAGCACCGATCCTCGCCACGCCCCCTCCATCCGAACATAGGCGTCTAGGGACGCGCGAAGGAGGGTGACGAAACCTTATATCCACGGACAAAGTGGACAGAGCGATTTCCTCTTACGGAAACACACCTACGGGTTGCGGCACCACCGCGACAGCTATTCGGTCCGTGGATCCAGCGCACGGCCTCGATAAACGGAGTTCGAGGGTGGCGAGGCATTAATATATGTACAAGCCGATGTCCTGTATCATTGGGATATACACGCTGTCATCCCCAGCATGCACGTCTCGCATGACTGGGATGTCACAACGCACCTAAGTATGCTATACCATATGGACCATATCGTCAGACGCAGGTGTCGTCGACGTTGTCGAGATGCACATCCTGTTCACTGCACTCCGCTTTGAATCGACGCCTTTCATGACTTCCGGCCCTTTCAAGAGGCGCGGTGTTTGCGGAGCGAGAGGGTAGGCTCTCAGCGTTGAGAGGAATGACGGTCCTAATGGCTGCATGTGGTGCATATCAGCGTAGAAACGCGATCAGGTTACGCAATAACATGCCTCGTTCACGTTTCCGCAAGACATATTCTCACTTGATGCCCCTGGTGCCGTGTCAAGGGGCGACATGACACCGAAGCAGCGTGAACCACCCCCATATGTCAACACATAGGGTGGTCAAAGCCCGGATACTTAACGATACTGGCGATGACCATCCGCTCGTTTGGGTACTCTGAGAGCATCTGAGAGAACCGTCAGGACGTGTCAATGTACAAAGAACAAGATAGGCGTACCCTCGTACTAGATCAACCAGGTACCTACACGCGCCTTCGGCATCCTATATGCGATAAAGCATCATCGCGCGATTTGCCTACGTTACTCTGCGTGCTGGAATGAACACTTCCAAGAGCTTTGCACCACGCTTTAAGATTTGTGTAGACATGAGATGTCTGACGAGAACGCACCTCTCCGGTGAGCAGCTCGCTGGCCACGATGCCCCAGGACCATATATTCACCGATTAGCCACACTCCGGTTCCACGCCTCACTTTAGGACACAAAGGTGAGTACACGATCGGTATAAAGGAACACTGGCTTACCCTCCTGACAACGTCGACGATTCGCCTGGCCCGCCAGGTGCTTCTCCACTGGAAACGACGGCCGTCATCGACTCCGTAGACCTTGAGGCTCCTTCCGCTTCCCGGGCTGCCTAAGAAGACTTAGGACTCGCACTTCACCGGATAGAAGCACCGCTCACCTCGCCTTATTTTTACGAGCCGAGCCTATGTTCGACGCGCGCGCGAGGGCGGATATCCACGACCGGCGCACGGTAGTGCGCGCTGGGAGCCGAAGCCGGCCTGAGCTGTCACGGACAGCCTTGAGATAAGGATATGACCCGGCATCCATTCGCAGACGTAGATGGGGGAGAGCTCGCTTGCCGCACGGGCTTCTGGTCGCGCGATGCGTCGAAAGAGACGCTTGAGATCGAGCATGACGAAGGTGAGAAGGCCGAAGTTGGGTGAGGCGTCGCATTCGCACCTGTTGTTTGACTGCAGATGCTTCCCTACTGAACTGCTCGAGCCTCAATACGCCGCTCGAGCCACGACCTTTTAAATGGTACAGTGAGATGAGATGAGTGGCAGACTCGGACACGCCGTGCACTCGTTTGGCGACGAACTACGCTCCGAGAATGAATCTGATGCACTACCGCACGATGAGCTATGTCAACTGAGAAGCAGAGGTTACTCACCTGACAGACATCCGGCCTTCCGCTATTTTCGTCTCGTTCAAGCTTATACGACGAGCTAGCTACTCGCCCATGGTCCCGTCCTCTCGCCACAGGACGCGAACAGAACTGGCGAGTACGTATCCTTCTCCTATGCGATGGTTGCGGAATTAACGCAGCATTCTGAGGGCGTCGCGCGATACACACAAAGAACGTTGAGAGGGTGTTCAAATTTCGGGGCAAGAACAGGCGCTCGGCCGGAAGAACCTCGGCGTGGCTGACCACGGCGGCTTCGCGAACGGTGGTTTGCTCCCTCCTCCGATCTCGATGTCCAGCAAACTCAACTCTGACGGCGTACATATTGTACCTCGCACTAACTGAACATCAATGGATTCCTCTCCGGATCCTCCTCCTCCCTCCAAATCGTGAGCTACTCCACCACTAGGCGACTCACCCAGGTATCCACTGCAACCCGCGATGCTCCGCAGCCTACAGACCTACACCCGGGGACCCGAAAGCCACAGATGAGGCGAAACATGCGACGCGAGAGAGATTTTACTGTAGCTCAGAGCTGGAAACAGGGTACCGTCAGAGGCTCGGAGGACCCGTCGTTCGGTGAGTCACTCGCCACTGTCAGATCCATACCGTACCCGTGACGTTCGATCCAGGTTCGATCGTCTGGACGCGTTCTCGGGCTACGCAGCGCCCTCACCGCAGTTCAAGGCAGCCAGCCCGCACATCGGCATCAGGTGTTTGGCCGTACGTAGGAACAGCAGCACCGAGGGGACCTGAACACCCGCGACGCTCCCAGGCAGCCCGGTCGGCGACCCCCAATGTCTGGACGAGCGGGAGGATCAGCGCGAAGGGTACTCCCGTAGATGTGAGGAGGTACTCAATCAGCATACCGTCGTCGAAGACCAATGTTGCGGTGAGTAGCTCGTGTTCCCCATTCGAGAGCGGTCGGGCTGAGCTTGTGCGACAGAGCCAGAGAGGACTCGGACGCCACCGAGGCGCCGATCCGGTTGATGAGGCTTCACATGTACCGCTCCGGCAACGTGAACGGAGCTGCTTGAAAGCGACCAGCTGTGCGCAGCGAGTTTGGCTATACGACGAGGTCCGTGTGCTCAAACACGAGTCGTGTGGCCCGCAGACGAGCGGTAGTCCGAGCCGCTTTGCCTTCGGGATATCCCTCTTGACAGTGTACGGGACGCGGTCCCTTGTCTTTTCATCGGTAAGTAGCACGTTCTCAAAGAGCGACTGTCTGACCGAGCTAGTGATGGCGTTTAGAGTGAGCCTCCGACATGGCGGTAGGCCTTCGCGCGATCCGAGTCCGGTCAATGTTCCACGAGAGTGGGGTGGTCCGTCATTAGCACGTCTGCTCGTAGGTGTCTAGTCTGCTGTATCTTCATGATCCACTCGCTCGGTACTGACTTGCTGTCTTCCTAGACTTTCCTAGCGAATGTTCCGACCCTTCTCGCGTAGACAGGGTCATACATTGCCCCATCGAGGTCAATCGTGAGTCCCAACACTGGTTACGGTACGTTATTGGGTCTCCAGTTCAAAGCCATCATGACTGATTATTTTCGTTCAGGATAATGTAGGTGAGAGCCTGCTGGTGAACGTGGTGTGTGACTGGTGCGCTAGTGCACTACTACGGTGTAATTTTACGGGGAAAAATGCACATACTAGTAGGCGAACGAGTGCAGAGGGCCATATCTCGGCTTCTGTTGCTTGATATCAACACCCACAAGCATGAAATTTGGCCCTGCGCATACAAACACCACTTTCTAAGGTGCGTATGCCGTCCGCTCATGTTGAAAGGGTCTTCGGGATGTGGCGAGGAGACTGAGCACCGTCTCGTCGAAGACGTATTCAGCTCACATGTAACAATGGGAATGGATATCAGGTTGGATATTGGTGCTAGTGAATGCTGCATGGAGTGGCCGACACCGCTCGAGGGGAGCGGTGGCAAGCAGGCGCAGACTCAGACTGGGGCCGTGAAGAACGCAGTTAGGGTTAGGGGCCTGGACTGACGACCATTGTCACGGCCTCCTGCATCGCACAATGACACTGTACTCAGGCGGGCCACCGCTCAGTGGGCTCACGTCCCTCGAGCAGTAATATCTGGGCAGTATCTGTGACGCGTCGACGACTAATGCTGGCAGCATGACTGCCGGTCATGGCATGGAAGGCCTCGGTCGCGGCAGTCCCTGTGCGGCGCATCAAACTCTCGCACACATGTACAGCTCTTCCAAAGCGCTCATATACATGCATGGCTTCGGTACATCCTCGACGCCCCCTTGCCACTTGCGCCCCCACCCCACCACTCCTCCGCTCGCGGCTGCACCTCCCCTCATAGCGCATACATCCACGCCGTACGGTGTACGAGTGCCCAGATGCCCGATCTCCAGCCTACCGTCGGTCGTCTTCTGTCCATGATGATCCCGATTCGGCTGACGCGCCGTTCACCTAGCATCTTCCCCCTGCCCCCGAGGATGCCTCACACGCACAAGTCGTGCGACGGAGTGCCGACGATCACATTGATGTCGGTCAGGGCCTTGCCGATGAACAGATTGACCAGGGACCGAGTGCCGATGAACAGAGCAATGAGGAATCCAGCTATGCACGGATTTATGAGGATCACCGCAAGAAGCGGGAATTCATACCCTGGTGGAACGCCCGGCTTCAAGGCACCCTGCCGCTGGCCCTCTCCGCTCGCATCCCGCTCGAGGTCTTTAGGCTCACCATCGACGAAATGGATCCTCCCACATTGACCGTCGCGGCGCTGGTCTGCACAGCATGGTACCCTCGAGCGATGCACAATCTCTACTACACCATCGTGATTCGCAGCCGCACAAGCTACAACCTGCTGTTTAAGCAGTGTCACGCATCACCACGCGTCAAACAGTGGCTCGCGAGCACATGCGAGCTGACGGTAGACGAGCAGTGGGATCCCTATAGAGACGTGCACATGAACAACCTTAAGGCCCAGGAAAAGGGTGAGGACAAAGACGGGAGCGTGGAATCCCCGCAGCGTAGAAACAAGAGCAGGAGTGACAAATCCTTCTTACAAGCACTACCGTCCGCGCTCGCTGGTCTGATGCCTCGTCTACGCATCCTTCGCATCTGCAATGCAAGACTTCGTTTCTTCCGCACGGATTTCTTCTCCGCCCTGTCGAGGTTCGAGTCTGTCAAGTCGCTGACGCTCTCCATGTGCCGACTGAACAACGTCACGCAGCTGCGGCGGATTGTGTCTGCCTTCCCCCAACTCACAAATCTCACGATGGAATTTATTTTCTTTGCTCAGCGAGGTGCTGCGAGTTACGCGGGAGCCTCACTATTTGGGGCACCACCTCACATGCGTCTTCGACACCTTGACGTCCGCGTGGATGATGAACACATGGTGGTGTTCCTTGACTGGATGGCGCGCTCAGACCTCTGCACCTCACTTGCAAATCTGACAATCGTGTCACCATATGATTTCCCCACGACACAGTCATCCCTTAACCAGCTCCTCAAAACGGCGGGGGCATCATTGTCCCGTTTCTGCGAGGGGCTCTATGACGAAGATGACCGTAAGACTGCCTTCGTCTTCAAGCGTACAGATTTCATCACTGATGCACATGCACAATGTAGTGACTCACGGAAACCTGCTGCAAAACACCGCCTTGCAATCCTTGGACTTCGCACTGCATGGCACCAGATACATGCCCGAAGACGAGGGGCTTCGCGCGGCATGGACCAGAGCGGCGGGTAGGTTACACGGCATATTATCCACCGTCCGAAGCCGTCAGCTGGAGCACATCAAGTTCGCCGTTGACGTTGACGCCGGCGACAGCATTCTCGAGTCTGAGGAGCCAAGCGCTGTCCTCGAGAAGCTCAACCTGCGGGGCCTGCACGAGGTCATGAGTCAGCCATTCTTCGACACATTGAAGGATGTCAATGCGGAGATACACCTGTACCCTGGGTCCCATCAGACCAAGTCGGATGTGGACGGCATTATTCAGAAGCTCCAGGCCATGTTCCATAGCATATTACAGCCATGGTCTGACCGTGGCATAGTCACCGCAACCTGGAGGCGCATTTGATATTGTCAATGTGAGTGAGCCCGTGTGCACACACACGCGTCTGTCTCACGCTTGTCTCCCATTCAGCCATTCAGCAATACCCAGGTATCCTCATGCCGAAGACGCGGCACGCCATCCGATCGGTACAGACGGAGGTGGTGGCAACGAGGCATCGTCATGGAGCGCAGGTCGATGCGAGGGAATCGGACGGTCACAAGCGGTCGCCTCCCTCCATTTAATTTATGGGCCGACTCTCATTAGAGGGACAGTTGGCTTGGCTCTGGTATGACACTGACTCGGATTCGGTATGGTAACTGTCTGCATTGACTCGCGCGTCCTGCGATGACTGAGACGTGCTGCGCTTGGACGATGACTGGATGTACTACTACACATTATCGACGACTTGGGCTCGAGGGTATCTACATGCGACGGTATCGGACCTCTCTATCGCTACGATCAGACGTATTGTATCTTGTTTCGTATCATTATGTCCATGTTCAAAACGTACGCGCAGGTCGCCGACAGTAGAGATGTCGAACTGGTCCAAAAATGTTCCAGATTCGTAACAGTACGCGGACGGCCAGAGGGTTCATGAGACCTAGCGGGAGCAACGCGTGGCTGAGACCGAGTTGGCATGGACGCAGATCGTCGACGGATTCGTGCAGGCAGGCGTGACGGGGGCTTTGCTAGGGTCGATACCAGAGGCGCTTTCGTGAGAGCGGCGAGAGGCTTGATTAGCAACCAGTTGTTGAAGGTGATGGAGCCCGAGGTTCCGAGACGAGGGAGTACTGCGTAGATTTTGTCTGTTTTGAATAAGACACTCACGGAGTCGCGAACCGCAGGGAGACGTCTAGTATGGAAGACCCTAGGGAGAGAGACAGTCATTATATATGTCGCACGTCAGGCCCATCATCTCACTGTCGACGGACCCAGAGGCACCACCGGGCGAACGCGATCAGGATGTCTCGAGAGGCAACCAGCTGAGCTCAACAGGTGCGTGGATAGGGTCCTGGAACCCAAGAACAGGACGCCTGTATCGCCTTGACGCATTATACCTTTACGGGCTGCGATATACGGGCTCATCGTGGGCGAGCGAGTGCCCCTGCAATGACAAGTTCGAGGACACAGTAGGACTTAGGCTCCTCGATCGAGCTGTATATGCGAGGAATCCCGTAAAGATACAACGTCGTCTGGAACTCACCAGTCCCGTATGAGAGAAATCCAGGTCCGCTGTGTCGTCGCCGACCGTGCTGCTAAGAAAACACGGTGGGTCATAGGCTCTCTTGAGATGCATTGGTCGGCGTTTGTACCGATACAGGACAGGATTGATGCGGGAGCCGAGATAGTGCAAGAACGCGTCTACGAGGATTGAGACGGGCATGCTAGAATGACGGCGGGTCAGTGAGGCATCAAGCAAGTAAGCAGTTCTCACCTGATGAACAGGAAGAGTTCCACATGACTACTGCGTGCCTCTGTAGCCGAAACTGTTATAACGCGTATCCGCGAGGAAAGTAGCACCGGTAGGCAGGTGAGGAACTTCCCTGCAAACACGTTGACCGCAACTGCCGCTGGAGTGTCCCATACTGACGGACGGAATGGGATTCACGTGAAGTCGGAGACGTGGCAGATACTCACCTTGCCTTGGGCAAGGTCGCGACGCCATTTGCGCTGCAGGGCAGTTCACGGAGGTGCAGAATAGGCATCGCGTCACGATTTTGGATCACCTGAGTACCAAGAGCCGCTAGACGTAGCAATGCATCGAGGAGGGCAAAAATCGCGCACAATCTCCCGGGCAGAAAGAAACAGGGAGCGTGCACTAGCTGCAAGAGACAAAAATAGATAAGGATCTCCGGGATTAGAGTACCATATGGGACGAAGAGCGGTGCTGGCCGTGCTCAAGCATCCACTGCGATGTCATGTGTGCAATAGACACTCGTTCGGCGACGAACTCAGCTCTGAAAAGGAGTCTGCCACACTACCGGACGATGAGCCATGCCCACCGAGACGCAGAGGTTTAGTACTTACCAGTGACAACTTCGGCCTTCCGCTGTCTTCGTCTCGTTCAAGCTTACACGATGAGCTACTCGCCATGGCACCGCGCCTTCTCGTCATACAACGCGGCGGACAGAACTGCCGAGCATGTGTCCTTCTCCCATGTAATAATTACGGGATATGCGCAACGGAGGCGTGCTCACTGGAACAAGACCCGGAGAGATGCATGAGTAACTGTCAGTCGGCGGAGGGTGCAACGGTTGCGGAGGATGCGCGCGAGTCGAGTCCCGCGCGGACGTGCATCCATTTAGCAAGTTGTGTATGCATTGCGCGTCTGGCTGGACGACATGGTTTTCGAGGGCGTTGCGTGATGCGTGCTGAGACTTTGACGGTATTCAAAGAACAGTGAGAGGGTGTTCAAGACAGTGCAGAAAGCGCTTCTGCAGTCAGCAGGAGGCTCGGCGTCACGGGCCGACTACGGTGGCGCCGACTGAAGGTTGCTCCTCGGCGCGACCGACGACCTTCTCTTCGATCCTGCTCTCCGCTGCTCTCGCTGCCCCCACCGGCTTACTTAGTGACTCGCAGAACTCGGGCTATAATCCTGTCAGGCGGGTAGCAACTGCAGCCTACATGCCGTCGGCGACCCTGGTTCGCGTCCACACATCTCGTCGCGCCTGAGGCTTGAGCGACTTACGCCTCGACGCTGGTCAGTACGGTTGTCACGGCATTGTTTTACTTTGTGTCCTCACGCCACGTCCGTACAGCCCTCAACACGTCGTGGTTCTCGACCACACCAGCTTCGGCATATCGTCTGAGCGGTGCCGCACACTGTTTCTGCCCGACAAGACCTGACTCGACCACGCTCGAGCTGACCGCATCGTGCCCTCCTCGCCGTAAACGAAGGCATCTGCCCGCGCTTCTTCTCTCCTTTGGCCGCGCGGTGTGTTACGCGCGACTTCTGAGGCGTACGGATTCCGTTCATGTGCGTTCCCACTCCATTGAAACCCTGCTGCTATTCGGTTCGTCACGTTGCTGAATCCGATCCGGTGGTGTTGTTACACATGCCTCGAATATCCTTCCCGTCTGGCCTTGATGTCTTGCGCTTTGCCACACAATCATGACGCGCGTCGTTCTGACAAGCCTGCATCATTGGAATGTCCGTCGTAGATCAGTGTTTTCTCGACTTTAGGTCGATGGGGACGATGTGCGCAGATACTCCTACCATTACTGGGAGGTCGGTGCTCGCCAGTATGTGTCATTCTTTCAACCGTTTGACGGTATATCTGACGGTGTATTAAACAGCCACATCCTTGCGGCGCGTCGCGCCTATCAGTGTCAACAGACCTCTCGATGCAGCGGGGCCTTCCTTTCCCGGACACTCATACTGTTCGGAATCTGGTGAAGCACATCTTTCTATTGCACGTCGGGAAGTTCGGACGCTGACCCAATTCGTGTTTAAGATCCTCGCTGCATTACAGCACTCCGACATCACATTCCTCTGTACCCTGGGTCACCCGGCGCGACCGTCCAAATGTGCAACAGCTCGTAGCGACCTCCTCCAAGCCGCCAGCTCGTGCGCACCGAGATCGGGTGTTGGGCCGCATTCTGGATCATTCAGTGCCAACGAGGACTTACGTTGAAGCCCCGCGACGCTCCCGGAAAGTTCTGTTCGCACCTCTGAACGGGCGGGAAGCTGAGGACGATAGCCCGAGCGTCCGGTGAGTGCATGTATGGAGCTCGTCACGGCAATGACCGCTTAGTACGTAGATCTTGCGGCGCGGGTTGGTGTGGCTAGATCTTTGAGGTTGGGTGTGTGGGCGCGACGATGTTCACGCCGTTGTGCGGACAGGTGAGAAATGGGTGGGATTCGATCTTGCAGGGGACTGACGCGCGGACTGCATTTTAGTCGATTTGACGATACGCCGATCAGCAGGCCGTCGCGAGGAGTGACGGACTACGTACAGCCCAAGGTTACATATCAAAACAGATCGAGCTGAGCATTCTTGAACATACGGAAAGAGGCCATGCACGGACGGAAGACATCCAGGGGGAAGGACACAGACTGACTTCCGCAGACGCGAGCGGGATGTCGCAAATCGAGTGGTGGTGCTCTACAAGCTTTGCCACGCGAATGGGGTACCCGTGCCCAGCAGCGAGTTATGTGGATAGTCGGTAAGTGTTGATCACTTTGCTATCGTGCTGAACCTCCGGGGAATGTCCCGGACGCTGATTCGACCCTTCGTCAGTGAGTGACACGACCGGAGAGGGCTCCCGTGACCCATTAGCGGTAACACCTACTCGATGCAGCAGGCCTATGTGCGATGGAGCGTGCGTTCGACGAGAGTGGGATGGTACGTCATCAGCACGTAGATCTTCGTCGTCTGCTGGCAGGTACCGAGATCGCTCTCTTGCATGATCGCAGTTCGTTCGCGCGGTACGCACTCGTCCTTACAGTCCTCCCGCACTCAAGGGACTGAGTAACGTTTTTCACAGGGAAGTCGAGCTTCCTCATCGCGATTAGCCCAGTATGAGAGATGATCGGGGAGCCCCCTCGACTTCAATGTTTCAACTCCGGCAGCAGTTTCTCGCACCGGGATGACATCGAATACCGCATACATCGCATGTAAATGTGTACCAAGTATCTGGTGGACCTCGCAGTGAGCCGTGTGTTGCAACTTCGTGTCGTGGAATGCGGACAATTCAGTATTCACAGACAAATATATTTGTTATAAGCCGTTGTACAGAGCGTGAGGCGAATAACCCCAGGACACCTATACGAGACCGACGGCCGATGCGCAACTGAGAATCCGAGCGTGCGAGAAAAGAGAACGTTGACGCGGTCGTACGAGTAGACATGGCGAAGACGGGACTCGGTCTTGCTGGTCCTTAGCGCGAGATACACTTCTGCGGGCGTGGGGAGGCGCGGGACGAGCGGATTATGCCGCCCCTTCGTGTCCACCCACACTCATATCCGGGACAGGTGGCGCGTCGACGATTCCTGGCCGTAGCCCGAAAGATCCCGGTCGCGGCAGTCACCGTGCGGCTCATCAAACTCTCGCACACTGGATACTAGTATACATAGCCTCGCTGCATCCTCGAGGCCCCCTCACTAATTGTGCCCCCAACCCCCTTACTCCTCCGCCCACGGCAGGCTGCGGTTCCCCTCACATCCACGTCGTGTATAGCCTCAGCCTTACTACAGGGTGCAAGTGCCACAAAAAGATGTCCGATCTCCAGCCTAGCGTCGGTCGTCTTCTGTCCATGATGATCCCGATATCCGACTGATGTGCCGTTCACTTAGTATCTTCTTCCTTCCTCCGAGGACGTCTCACACGCACAAGTCATGCGATTGAGTGCCGACGATCGTATTGTTGTCGGTCAGAGCAGTGCCGATGAACAGAATGACGCGGGATCGAGTGCCGATGAACGGAGCAATGAGGAATTCAGCGCCGATGAATGGAGCGTCGAGGAGCTCTACAGTGGAGAACAGATCGCCACCGGATGCTGGAAGGACGCTCGTTTTCAAGGTACCCTGTCGCTGGCCCTCTCCGCTCGCATCCCGCTCGAGGTCTTCGAGATCATCATCGACGTGATGGATCCTCCCAAATTGACTGTCGCGGCGCTGGTCTGCGCAGCATGGTACCCTCGAGCGATGCACAAGCTCTACCACACCATCGAGATTCGCAGCCGCACAAGCTACAACCTGCTGTTCAAGCAGTGTTACGCGTCACCACGTCTCAAGCAGTGGCTCGCGAGCACATGCGAGCTGGTGGCAAACGAGCAGTGGGATGCATTTTTCGAGATTCTCAAGGACAAGAGGGACTCGAACGAAGACGGAAGCATGGAATCCCCGCAGCGTAGAAACAAGAACAATAGTGACAATCACTTCTTGCAAGCGCTACCATCCGCGCTCGCTAGTCTGATGCCTTGTGTACACAACCTTCACATCTACCGTGCAAGACTTTGTTTCGTCCACACGGATTTCTTCCTCGCCCTGTCGAGGTTCGAGTCTGTCAAATCATTGACACTTCGGAACTGCGGACTGAACAACATCACGCAGCTGCGGCGGATTGTGTCTGCCTTCCCTCAGCTTACCGATCTCACGTTGTATGTTTATTTCGCTCAGCAAGGTGCTGCCAGCTACGCGGGAGCTTCATTATCTCAGCCACCACCTCACATGCGTCTTCGATACCTTGACGTCAACTTGAACGATGAACGCATGGCGATGTTCTCTGACTGGATGATGCACTCAGGTCTCTGCACCTCACTTGCGGATCTGACAGTCAGCCCCGAGGTTGCCTCCATGGCACAGATCCCCCTTAACAAACTCCTCGAAACCGCGGGGACGTCGTTGATCAGTTTCCGTCTAAGTAACGGTTTCAATTATGGCCGTAGTAAGAGTCCCTTTGTCTTGCTTACAGGCTTTGCCACTAATGCACATGCACAATGCACTAGGTGTTCACGGAAGTGTGTTGCAAAACACCGCCTTGCGATCCTGGAGCTTCGAGCTACAACTCATCGAACGCGTGGCCAAAGACCAGGGGCCTCGCGCGGTGTGGACCAAAGCAATGAACGAGTTGCACGGCATATTTTCCACCGTCCGAAGCCGTCATCTCGAGTACATCAAGGTCAAAGTTCGAGTTCCCGTCGGCGACAGCATTCTCGAGCCTGAGCAGCTCGGTGTTGTCCTCGAGGGGCTCGACCTGCGGGGCCTGCACGAGGTCGTGAGCCAGCCATACTTCGATGCATTGCAGGATGTCGAGGTGAAGATCGTGCTGGCGCCTCTGACCCGTCACTGGCAGACCAGGTTGCATGTGGACGGCATCGATCTGGACAGCATCGGTCAGCAGCTCCAGACCATGTTCCATGGCATATTGCAGCCATGGGTTGCCCGTGGCATAGTCGCCATCACCTGGCTGTGATGAAGTAGCTATTGATATTGCAAATGTGAGTGAGCTCGTGTGCACACATGGCACACGTCTGTCTAACTCTTGTTTCCCGTTCATTCATCCAGCAATGCCCAGGAGTCCTCATGCCGAAGACGTAGCAGGTTAGCCGGTCAGTACAGACGGAGGTGGCGGCAACGAGACATCATCACTGCCCGTACGGAGTGCGGGTCGATGCGAGGGACCGGTCGTTCACAAGGGCTCATTTGACTCCATTTTATCTACCACTATCGGCCGACTCATTAGAGGGACAGTTTGGCTTTGGTACGGAGGTGACCCGGGATCGGTATGGTTACTGTCTCGATTGACTCATGCTTGCTACGATGGCTGAAATGTATTGTGCTTGGACGATGGCCGGATGTACTGTACATCGACTGTATCGGACTTCCCCGCCGCCACGAACAAATAAAGTGTACTTCGATTCATCGGGATGCTGATTAGTACGTATCTACTGCATAACGGTGCTAAGGAAGGAGCCTCAACATGCTTGGCGCGAGCAAATGGCGTAGACGTCAAAATGTCCAGGGAGTCAGCGGTGAGCGATTACCGAGTGAGAGCCCTCCGGGAGTGGCGAGCGCGAGTTGCCTCGCCGAAGAACCTTCCGCGAGGCTACGTGCGCATCGAGACGTCGATATCGTCGATCAGGCGGAGCACTGCTGGCCCCAAGCCCGCCAAGCGATTGTGCCAACACTCTGAGTGATAGACGTACTATGCAACTAATGAGGTAGAGCTCTCGAGAAGCCGTGGAAGCGCTTGTAGACGCACCTGCTAGATCTTCGCTGGATATGGCGACCATACCGTACGTTGCCGTCTGATGACCAGCGATTTTCGATTCGATGGCTCGGTTGCGCAATGGGGATATTGCTGCACCTTCACCGCGTCGTCACTGACCGGACTCTGACAGCACAAAGTCAGGTCTTTACATGCACTCGACGCGAGGTGGACCGCCTTCAAAGCGACGGCGAACACGTCGGGCGTGTACGCTGTGATGTCGTACGGAGAAATCTACAAAGATAGATTGGCTGTTGGAGTAGTGAGGTTCACTGAGCAACGAGCGATTGGACTGGTACTGCACCTAGCCAACACGAGGTACGTCACGGGAGTACATTGACCGAGATGCGGCCGCCACTTCCCTGGATCATCTCCTACGTCCATTCCTGTAGTTGGGGATGCGCCGAGCGAGCCCCTTCTCGCTCGAAGCGGGATGAACGGCGGTCACAACCAGGAGCCGATAGTTGGAGTCACGCAGCTGCGAGGCCGCGACGTCAAGACTAGCGACATGAAAGACAGGTGCGTCGATGCCAGTACTTACTTGTGAGCACAGGTTCAATGTCAGTGAATCTTAGAACTCCGCAGTGTCGAGAACCCTCGCCTGCTTGGAGAACACACAGGTGAGCGCGTATGTCATGAAACCGCCATGCGTGAAGGATGCGATCCTCACCAGCATGCACGTCGCACAGGACGATACATGGAATGCTCGCGTCACGCGCAGGTGACCCCGCTGTCCGGACGTTGATGGGAAATGTAGTAACGCCGCGGAGATTGGAACGAAGGGGACAGGTAACTCTGCCCGACGAGGAGTACGTCGCTTTCTTTGAGTATCCCGCGTGCGTCAGACCTGTGTGAATGTCTTGTCCGTAGCACCTACGAGGTCGGGTATACCTCCTCGGAGTGTTTGCTCCGAGTCGCTACCACTCGTATCGCGGGACAGTACGTAGACGGCTAGAAGCTATTGATTGAATATTGCGTGCGAACGGCATGACTGAGCGACAAAACGAGTGCCCTAGAAGTTGAATCGCACCTGAGATAAAGCAACCGTGACGCATACAGTCGCAGAGCTCGCTCCCGTAATCCGACGAAGCTGGAAACTCCCCGTCACGTTTGCGACACAGTGATCAAATTTGGACGTGTACCAATCAGCAGTGATGCATACGGCTTGATTGCATACTCGCAGTGATCACTCACCTACAATATCGGCATTGCTTCTTCCGCTATCCCTCCCCCTCCGATCCACCTGTTTCATGTTGCAGTATTGCCAGCCAGCGTGGCACTTAAAGAAGAGCCGACCGCCCGGCCGTGTTGAGCTCTTGGAACACGAAGACAGACCCCGTGACACGCATACGGACTGTTCAATACATCGCAGAAGGAGAATAAAGCCGTCAAAAAGGGAATGGGGTCACCTTTAGAATGGATGTGATCATGGTGGGCTGAACGGGTGGTTGGACGCGCGGGGGCCAGCTCACCTTGTCATGGGGAGCGTCTAGCCGTAAGTGTCGCTTGATCGGGATGTTGATCCTCTGGATTATGTGAGTAGCTGGCAGCTGCAAGCGAGTGCGAACCGTCATTGTGACGCGTTAGCCATCGACCTATCGAGTCAAAGACGATGCTTGCCAGTGGGTGATCGAGCAGCGAGAGCAGCGGAGGCGCCGGCCGGAAGAATCTCGGCCTATTTTCACCAGTGCGCGACGGTTTTGCTTTGCTCTCGACGTCCACCATTGCATGAACGTTTGAACGTTGATTTTCTAAGCACTCTGCCAACACAACTCGCGCTCCAACTGGATCACGCCTCTGAGCCCCCCTAGTCACGATCTCTCTGTTAAACGCTTCAAACCCGACGCCTGATGTCTTTAACTGCTCGAGGGGTCCGTCGTTGAGCTAAAGCGACCGGCTGCATATGTGGTCTACCACCTGAGGCCCAGAGCGCGAGAACTGTGCTGCATCTGCATCTGCCGGTATTATAAGCGGAGCGTGGCGATACAGGGTACCTGGGTATACGTGATGTGATCAAATAGAGACCCTTGTGGTCGTTCGTGTGGTGAGTCTGCTTCTGTCCAAAATTATATGCAGGATATGCAGGAACCGTGACGAGCACATGAGTTCTTGCGTTTTTTTTTGGTCCAACGCCACTGGTATCTTCGATCGATTTCGCGCTGTCTCGTGTGCGCCTGCACGTAGCCCCATACTATCCGCACACCTCACACTTTGTACCAGCAGGGCATACGCGGTGCGATACAGTTACTGCGATCTGTTTGGTTGCAATGTCGCAACACGAGCTTGAAGCTGCCTTAGTCCTCAGCCACGCGGCTCCTCGCACCTAGCCACGCAGGGGCATAACGTTTCTTAGGCCAACCGAGGTACTTTACTGGTCCTGTACGAGCATAATAACCTAGCGCTTCATGACCGACCTCCCTGTAAGTAACTCGCCACTGCTTCCCGCATCCCTCACTTATGTCCTCTGGAGGCAGAACGATGGTCTGGCTAGTCACTTCCCATGTTCTCGAACGCCACACTAGCAGGGATCTCACCAAACATCTATTCTCACATCAACATGTCGCCGATGAACTTTAATCGACGAAGGAAACCGCGGGCGCGCATCTCATTCCTCGACGCATGCCCAGTCCTCCCGCTTGCGACAACCACCAGGCTCTGATATGGTACAGCGCCCGCTCCGTGCGGGACAAGGAGATCGGGTGAATGCGTTGTTTCGAACTACGACCACCACGAAAGAACAAACATCCTCCACTGTATGTGTCTTTCGTTCTGAGATTGTTCCTCGTCTAATCAGATTCACATGCCCTAGGCACATCCTCCAAGTCTCGCGTCGCACCCAGACACGTTGATATCACGACCCACGAGAACATCGAGTCGTCTACCACGTCCTCGACATACATTCATACATCGCAGATCGAGCTTCGACAAGCTTTCCTCGTCGTGATGGTGGCAAGTATGTCTATCTTGTTTTGCTCGTGTACCATAGGCCAACGTGGTCCAGGTACGTGTACTCCCCTCGACTGCGATATGGAACTAACGCACTACATATCTAGACCATTTGATCAAATTGATGTCTGTTCATCCGCACGTCCGTATGGCCGTTCATGGCCAAATCGTAGGCCCCATTATCATGCTCCATGAACCTCGTCGGTATGTTGCAGATTCACCGGACGTGACTTTCACCCGTCGCTGACACTGTCCGCAGGCCTCTTGGTCGTCATTCTTAAGCGGGACATTGTCTAGTGCGTTACGCAGCCTGGGCCGACCGCTGAATCCTTTTCCTGTCTTGGTACGTCTCTCTCCACGATCACTCTGCAGACATCCCACGCTGAGCCCCAATTCTCGGTAGGTCACCTGCGTTCCCTTCTTCACCGCTCACCCGCTCGGTCTCCTGGCATCCTGGTTGTGGATGTGCCTGAGCGGACGTCGCGAAGGCCTCATCGCGCTCCCGCCGGGCGCATGCGACGTGTCTCACTCTGTCGCACAGTTAATAGCGTGCGGATCTCGGAGCCGAATGGGTCCTAAGTTATCCTACTGTGCGTCTCGTCTCCGTTCAAGAACTATAACTGCTCAAGTCTGTCACGCCGTCGGACCCGATTCGGTACGCGCTCAGTAACGTCTTGCAGCTGCGGTAATTCAGATCTCTGGTTTTCCAGCGAATGCATTGTCCCAAAGGACCATCAACCCGCGGTTGCGTGATCTTTTCAATGACAGGTGCAGGGAAACTTACGACTTCAGCTGTATGAGGATGATGCGCAGATTCCGGATCATCGTGGACAGGTCCGTGCTCGCTAGTATGTGTCCTTCCCTGACGGCTTCTTGAACAGACAGATCTTCGCGATGTATTGATTTGATCAACAGGCTTCTCGATGCAGCGAGGCCGACGTTAACTTGTCGTCCGCCTCTGAATACGGTCAAAAGCGATGGTCGACCGTATGGCGTGAAAATCCGGGCGCAAAGACAGGCACGCATATCTCAGATCATCCCGGCGACCTGTCATCTAACGCTGCATGCACTCTGAACCCCTGAACCATGAATAGAGGCCGTTCAGATGTGTTCACGAGCTACGTAGAACCCTCTCCCGAGTGTAAGCGCACCAGCTCGCGCGCATCAAGATCAGGCACTTGATCGCGCTCTGGACCACGACAACGCCGACGAGTAAATCCCATGACGCTCCTGGGCGGCTCTTCGGCGACCACCAATGTCTGAACCGTCGAGAAGAGGAGGACGATCGTCCGGGCGTCCTGCGAGTGCATGCAGGGCGGAGCGGATCGCACGAAGAACCAATCCCGTGGATCTAGCAACTTATGTGTTGCCGGATCTAACGAGCCTGCGTACAGCGATGGGCATTCACGTCGTGCACATGGATCTGTCCAGGTCAAGTCCGGTCCAGCGAGTAATCGCTGCAGCGGAAGTCTATTCAGTGTGAGATATTCTCAATAATCAGCACGCCAACCTCAGGCTCGCGGTGCGTAGCGCGAACTCCCCATTCGGAGAGAAACATTTAGCTGAGTTTCCCTGACAGAGGTAGAGAATACTCGGACACCACGAGGCGCGAAACCCCGTGAACAAGCTTCGTACGGCTCGAGCAAACACGAACAGGACGTATCAACGCGAGTCGTGGGGATCGCTGGCAAGCATTAGTCGCTTCGCTTTCGGGGCGGGATATTCTCTTGACAATGTCCGGGACGCTGAGGATTGCCTCTCAGTCGGTGAGTAGCACGTCCAGGAAGAGTGACTATCTGACCGGGCTGGTGATAGTGCTTAGGTTGAGCCTCCGACGTGGCGGTAGGCCTACGTGCGGTCTATCGAACGCTCCACGAGAGTGGAATGGTCCGTCACTAGCATGCTTGTTCGTGGGTGTCCACTCTTCTGGATCTTCATGATCGCACGCGCGGTACGAACCTCTTCTGGGTTCGCATTTGCCCTAGACTTGCCTAGCAAGTGCTGCAGCCTTCGATGTCTTGTTACGATCCGCGTGTAAACAGGGGCATACACATGCACCCCATCGCCCGCAATCGCGGATTCGCACTTCTCCTGGTAAGTTAAGTGCCTCCGCTTCGCATTCGTTCATGACTGACCGTGTTCGTGCAGGGCATGACTCCGGCTATGTAGTTGAATTCCTGCTGGTGGACGCGGCGTGTAGTTCTACTTGAAGGAATGCGAATACTAGTAGGTCGACGAGTGCACAAGGCCATACCTCGCCTACAAATTTCATCGCTTGATATGGACACCACAAGCATGGTCAATGGCCTCGGACACCCAAACACCACTCTCCGCGGCGCGTCTTCCGTCGGCTCGTATTTCAAAGGTGTAAAGACGACTTTAGGGCGCATACATTCAATGCCCCGGATGTGGTCGCCTGCCCGTGGCAAGGAGACTGATTACCGTCTCGTTGAAGGTGATGTGGCGCGGTCGGCAATGAATTCATGTTTTGATGGGAATATCTGAATGAAGGGGAGACAGCATCGATCCGGATTGGGCGACACCGATGCAGAAGGGAAGTCGACGCAGAGAGCCGCGGCTCAGTCCAAATCGAAGACCCAACCTCGAAGAACCCACTTAGGGTTAGGGGCCTGCGTCGCACTCAGGCTGGCCGCAGCTCGGCGCTGGATATCCCACAGTGATGGCTTATCCGGGACCCTGGTGTGGCATGTTGACGACTGCTGGAAGCACGAAGTACTGACCATGGCATGAAAGGTCCCGGTCGCGGCAGTCTCCGCCCGGCTCATCAAACTTTCGCACACAGCTCTTCCCAAGTACTCGTATACATGGCCTCGCTGCATCCTCGAGGTCCACTCGCTATCTGCACCCACCCCTCCACTCACGGCTGCTGCTCCCCTCATACCGCATACATCCACGTCGTACGGGGTGCGAGTGCCCAGATGTCCGATCTCCAGCCTACCGTCGGTCGCCTTCTGTCCATCATAATCCCGAATCCCAACTGATGTGCCGTTCACCTAGCATCTTCCCCCGCCCCGCGGACGCCTCACACGCACAAGTCATGCGATCGAGTGCCGACGGTCATGTTGGTGCCGGTCAGAGTCTTGCGGATGAACAGATTGGCCAGAGACCGAGTGCCGATGAACAGAGCGATGAGAAATCCAGCTATGTATGGGTTGTTGAGGATCACCGCGATAAGCGGGTATGCAGACCTTGGTGGAACGCCCGTTTTCAAGGCACCCTGCCACTGGCCCTCTCCGCTCGCATCCCGCTCGAGGTCTTTAGGCTCGTCGTGGACGAGATGTATCCTCCCACATTGACTGTCGCGGCGCTTGTCTGCGCAGCATGGCACCCTCGAGCGATGCACAACCTCTACCATACCGTCGAAATTCGCAGCCGCACAAGCTACAACCTGCTGTTCAAGCAGTGTTACGCATCACCACGCGTCAAACAGTGGCTCGCGAGCACATGCAAGCTGGTGGCAGACGGCGAGCGGGATGCCTATAGCGACATGCACGAGGACGACCTTGAGGCCCAGGAAAAGGGTAAGGGTGAACACGGGAGCGTGGAATCCCCGCGGCGTAGAAACAAGAGCCAAAGTGACAATCACGTCTTACCAGCACTACCGTTTGCGCTCGCTGGTCTGATGCCTCGTGTACGCATCCTGTACATCTGCAGTGCAGGATTTCGTTTCATCCACACGGATTTCTTCCTCGCCCTATCGAGGTTCGAGTCTGTCAAGTCGTTGACCCTTGACTATTGCCGACTGAACAATGTGACACACCTGCGGCGAATTGTGTCTGCCTTCCCCCAGCTCACAGATTTCACGATGAATGTTGATTTCGCTCGGGAAGGTGCTGCCAGTTACGCGGGAACCTCACTATTTCGGGCACCATCTCACATGCGTCTTCGATACCTTGACGTCACCGTGGAGGATAAATGCATGGCGATGTTCCTTGACTGGATGACACACTCCGGCCTCTGCAACTCACTTGCGGATCTGTCAATCTGGTCAGGACAGCGCTCTATGGCACTTACATCCCTTAACCAACTCCTCGAAACGGTGGGGGCATCGTTGACTCATTTCTGCGAGAGGTTCGGTGACTTTCAAAATTATGATAATGCCCGTAAGTTGTCTTGCGTACAGACTTCGCCACTGATTCACATGCACAATGTAGTGACTCACGGAAACCTGTTTCAAAACACCGCCTTGCAATCCTTGGACATCAAAATGCATCACATCGACAACAAGGCCGAATTCCAGGTGGCTCGCGCGGCTTGGACCAAAGCGGCGGACGAGCTACACGATATCTTCTCCACCATCCGAAGCCGTCAGCTCGAGCACATCAAGGTTCGCGTTCAAGGTATCCATGACAACACTGTTCTCGAGGGTGAGAGCGCTGTCCTCGAGAAGCTCGACCTGCGGGACCTGCACGAGGTCATCAGCCAGCCATACTTCGACGCATTGAAGGATGTCGAAGTGAAGATGAAGATATGGCCTCGGATTGATCAGGCCAAGTTGGATCTGGACAGCATCGCTCAGGAGCTCGAGGTTGTATTTTGTGGCTTGCTCCGGCCATGGTCTGATCGCGGCATAGTCGACACCTGCATAACATGCTGGAATGGTTCTACATATCTGAAGTGAGCTCGCTCTTCACTAGGATCATCCAGCACCTCATGCTGACTTGTTCTTGCCTCAAGCCTTCCTCGTCGGCAACAGCGGAGCGGTCAGCTAGAGTCGCTGGCGGCACAGGCAGAGTGAACGACAACGAGATGCCGTCCCTATACTGACATTCGTCTGGCTCCCGCGATGCCGTTGGATTACTGTGCGAGAGCACTGTCCTCTCGGTTTCCGCGGGTGGACGATTCGAAGGGACAAGGGGCATGGTCATTGTTATCCGTCTCAAATGTGTCCTTTCTTGATTGATGTGTAGTGGAAAGACTCCGTCTGTGGACATGGTTGATTGTACGATATATTTGCATCTACTAGATATGCAACATCGGGCGCACGGTTCTGTACTACGCAATCCGACTTGATGAACCTGATTGGGCTGCTATGATATCGAAACGAACTGTTGTACTTCGATTCAGTATCGTCATGATGTTCATGTTCATGACGTACTTACGCGCAGCGAGCCAAGGAGAGCGAACATCTCGGCAAATAATATGGGCACACGTCTGGCTCTCGTAGCGCCCTCTCGAACTGAAGTGCGAGTACGCATTGCGGCAGCGACTAAGAGGGCAAAAGGGTGGAAGATTTCGGTTTGAGCTGAGAAACATAGTGCACTCGGACGAAAATTTGTATGCTTGGATGCGCTCTGCATGGAGCCTGCCAACGGCTGCGGTACGTACATAGCAGTGAGCACTATGGCAGGACGAACGCGCAGAGCGCAGGCACAGTTAGTGAAGGAACTCAGAGACGACTAACCTACGTGCGAGATGAGAGCGTGCTGGGCGTGCCGCATACACGGATGAAATCGTCGTAGGATCATAGGCGCAGTGCTTGTTGGAAAAGCGAGTCACCATCCCGTCTCTGCATGTCGAGTGACGTGACTAACGATCGGACGCATGCGAAGACCTCGCCCGGGGGAGGAAGTTCTCGGTGGGGTACGAGGGCACACCAGAGCGACAGAATGTCTAGGCCGGTGTGCGTCGTCACCAAGTGCGCAGTGCGTACAGCCACGCTCCGCTGGGCCCGGTGACAAGCCGTCTGTATGTAGTAGTCCCGGGATTGTCTGACTAGGACTCATGATTTCGAGTCTCGCAATTGAGAAATGGCTGTAAGCGTCGCCGACAAAATTGCTAACGGCGGTCTGCGGTTAGCGTTCCACGACCTCTCAGGTAAGGGGGATGACGAGCGTACCTACGAGTTAATGGAGGCGCTATCGCGATCTACGGACGGGTCTAAGTGTGAGAAATGGGAATGAGTACGACAAGGTTCAATGGGTGAGTAACAAACTGACCGTCCTCGTACCCGGCAGATGCGGGAGATTCTACAGGTCTTACATCTGGATAACCGATGAGTGAATAAAACGAGACAGCGGGTCGCGATTGCCAGCAGTGGCCTATTTGCGCCCCTGGTAGGCTGTGGGTTCAGCGTCGATACATCGGCAACAACAACCGTACGAACGTTCCTGATCGAAAGAGTGAATCGATGCTAGGCGGGAAAATCTCAGTTCTACATCCGCATGCATGCGTTCGGCTTCATCGTTGCTGAGAAGTACAAATGAGCTGATAGTGGCTGCAAGACGGGGAGATATACTTACCTCGAAGCTAGGCCGCGACGCCGTTCGCGTTACTCAAGCATTTGCGGAATTCCTAGGATATCGGATAGTATTAATAGGCTTGCAACCTCAGAACACGCCTGGGTACGCGTCGCCTTCGTTTGGGAGTGAATGCCTAGAGCCCAGTACGGGCATCAGGTAACTTGAACCTTCTTTTGTCATTCACAGTGGGTCTGGGTTGCCACGGTGGCTGGAATTTCGGAAGACGAGTTATCTCCCGCTAAGAACGCATCCAGCGAGGAACAGCACTCACCGTGTGCATACATTCACGGAAATCTTCCTTGACTTGTGTAGGCATGCTTTACAACGCGATCAGCTCTTGGAAGTAGTCTAATAGGCTACAGGAAGAGGCGTCAAGGAGTCCGTTGAACATGATTAGTTAGGACTTGCTCATCTATTCTCCGTTCTTCCCGCCGTCCCGCTCGCTTCTTCACCGTGCGTCTCCAAACAGGTACGATCAAGCTACCGGCCGCCCCTGTACGGGAACTCGACCACGGTACATGTCGTCACTGAACGCAGTCAGCACGTTGCTCTCGTCCAGTCTGGGTGCGCGGACGCGCATGAAGTCGCCGGGTCATACGCACTGTGATCAAAAGCCTACTCACCTACTCCCCGTTTTGTCCAAGCATCTCGCATTGTCCGCCTCGAGAACCATCCCAGGCTGTCATCAAGTTGGACGTATCATTGCTCGGCCATGACACCGCGTCTTCTCGTCAAAGACTGCAGAGAACATTCGAGCCGTCGAGTCGAGATCCCTCGTCTAGTCCAAGATCGTCGAGAGCGAGCAGCATAGTCATGCGCAATGGCGGAACAGGACTGAGTAGGAGACCTTCTAGAATCCGCCCGAGTTGTTCAGCGAAGAAGTGTCTGCCGGTGGTTAGCGTGTGCGGACGAAAGTCCGCCGATATGCACGCGTCAACTAGTGGCGTATCGAGCGTCCAGCCAGGTCAGAGTGCAATCCAAACGAGAGCTTGCTGGAGTTGTGAGAACAGAAGTATGTACTCGATGTACATAAGCTCCTCGTCACTCGGAGCAGTGACAGTCCTCCTTAAGGCCTTGTGGCGGAGAGACGCTCGGAAGAATCTCGGCGGGGCAGACAGTGACACGCGGTGGCGTCGCCTCTTCGTTGCTCTGGACGTCGAACAACACGACCGCCGACCTCCTCTGTGATTTACTGCTCCGCTGCTCTCGTGTGCCGCCCGGCCTAGCGATTGGTAGCGCTTGTAATGCGTGCACACCGAGAATAAGTGCCGGCTACTTGACGTCGGGAACCAAGTACGCGTCCACCCGTCTGTTGCACCCCGTCGCGCGACTCAGAATGACTGACGCGTTCATTTGTAGTCCTCTCCCCATTTTGTCCACTATGTAGCATGCCGAAACACCTGAAACAGAGGAGCCCTATCTTTTGATCAATTACTCGCTACCAGCGATCTCCAAAGGTTAATACCTGTAGTCTCCCGTGGGTAGACAGTTCTTTCAACCTGCGCGCGCTCCAGATATTCTTGTCCAACTACTAACGTCTCCGCCTATCAAGCCCTGGCTCGATTCTCGAACTAGTCACGTCGTACACCCGCTCGACCGTTCATGTACGACTTCATGAGGCATCTGCACGAACTACTCCTTGTACTCGGCCGTGTGGTGTATGGCTTGGAGGCGGATGCGGTTGATCTTTTTGTGCGTCCCGACTCCATTATTCTCTATTGCTGCTCACGTTTGTCGTGTCGTTGGACAAGATTCGCTAAGCCCTGCATGGCGTCTCGCAGCTGTAGCGGATTGTCTGTTGGCTCCGCAGCCTTCAATGTCTTGTACTGCACTAGAGAACGTATAACTCGCGGGTTCCGGCAGCCCTACAGCCGACACACGGTGGGAAGTGGGACCGTTAATTACGGTCGAACAGACGGATACACCGTAAGAGTACAGGCACCCCGATGCGTGATACGATCCCGTCGTTGGCAGGTTCGTTCTATGTCGTTTTACTGCTTCCTGGACGAATTGACGATATCTTCGACAGCCAAATCGTCGCCATGCATCGCGTCGGTCAACATGCCCAGACCCTTCGGTGCGGCCAGATCATTCTTGCTCCGGTATCCGACATTCGCTTTGCAAATGGTCAAAAGCCGCTATCTTATGCATGACAAGAAACCCGGACGGTGACACAATTGCATGATGTAGACCGTCACGTCAACCTGACCGCATTGCGGCACTTCTATAACAGTTCTCACCGTCCTGGACCACGAAGACGAATCGCGCGTGAAGTACCCGGCATCCTCCACGACCTGAAGCCGCCAGCTCGCGATCAGGTGTTGGGTCGCACTGAAAGCCACGACACCGCCGACGAGGGACCGATTCCCTCGACGTTGGCTTCAAGCTGACCACGCTAACATAGCAGCGGATCGTGTGGAGAGACTGTGGCGGCAGCATTGGTGCATGAACCTGTATAGGTGAGTGCTCTGTCAGCGTTCTGCAGTCTGTGTGCGTGGTACACAGGACGTCTGTCCTTGCAGGACTACCAAGGCATATATCGTGATCGGACATCTTACGCGGCATAAGCATGGCGAGCCATGTGTGTGATACTGCCCATTCCAGCGCGGAACACGTCGGTACGATCGTGACGGGCGTGGGTTGGGTGTGATCATCGATCATCAGTATCTCAGTACTCACTATTGCAGTTAACATGTCCAGCTGGCCGCTTCGACCTGGATCATGATGACCGCAATCAGGCTGGCCGCGACTCAATGGAAGCAGCACACATGTAGAGTCATACCCAACCAAGTGCGGCGTGTTGGCGAACACTTGCGGCGTCAGTAATGCATGACTGACAACATGATAGCATGTGAGGTCCTGGTCGCGGCAGTTGGCGTGCGGCTTATCAAAATTTCTGACGCAGCAGGTATCTCTCGCGTGCAGCCTGAGTAAGTCTGCAAACCCTGGCCGCGAAGCCCCGCCCCCTTCCCGCCCTCACCATCACTCATAGCACATACCTCAACCTCGCGTGGGGTGCAGATATGACGTTTGCGCCGCAGACTGTTGTCGGTCATCTCTTCCATTCATCGTGCGAGCTCGACTGATGAGTTCACATAGCGCTCCTCCCCTGCCGCCGCCGACGTGCCATCAACACCAGTCGCGCAATGGTGTTCCCATGGGCAGATTGGCGGCTTGGACAACATTCTGCAGCTACGGAGGATTCTTCGTGCCTTCCCCCAGCTTGAGGACCTCACTGTAACCAAAACCAGTGTCACTCAGCGACCCCTTCCAGACCATACAATATCGACACCTTGTCCAATGCGTCTTCGGCACCTTGACATTGATGTGCGCGGGAAAGCCATGGCACTTTGCATTGACTGGATGTCGCAATCTGGTTGTTTCGACTCTCTCGAACATCTAACAATCTGGTCTGATGATGGATTCGCCCGGCGGAGTGTTCACACACTCCTCGAAGCGGCGGGACCATCCTTGACCCGGTACCGCGGTCGGTATTGGCCTCATCGTTGAGTCACTTCGTCTTGCTCGTCAGACTTGGTTGCTGATGCGCCCGTGTAAACTAGATAGTCATGGCGATCTGTCGCAGAACATCGCTTTGCAATCCGTGGAACTGAGGCTGACTGACGT
Source organism: Fomitopsis serialis (assembly GCF_022376445.1). Taxonomy (NCBI): domain Eukaryota; kingdom Fungi; phylum Basidiomycota; class Agaricomycetes; order Polyporales; family Fomitopsidaceae; genus Fomitopsis; species Fomitopsis serialis. The sequence goes on from NW_025954973.1 coordinate 86,749, forward strand.
CTACCCCCAGGCCGGTGGCAAGGCGCCTGACGCGTGGTCCAAGGCAGAGAAGGAGTTACGCGACGGCATCCTCTCCACCATCCGAAGTCCTCAGCTAGATCACATCGGCGTTACAGCTAATATTGGCTTCGACGACCGCACGTTCAAGCAGTTCAGCGCTGCCCTTGGGCAGGTCAATCTGGGAAAGCTGCATGCAGTCATGTGCGAGCCGTACTATGACGCGCTGAGGGATGTAGAGGTGGAAGTGGGCCTCTATCGTATGGCTGCACGGAGTCGCAAGACGGATGTTGACGACGTTGGTCTGCAGCTCGAAGCCCTGTTTCTCCACTTACTCCGGCCATGGTCTGACCGTGGTATCGTCAATGTCTCACAGCGGCGCCCAGTGAAGCATAAGCCATCACAAGTAAGCCGGTGAGTAAGCTCTCTTGTACGTCCCGCAGACAACATCTCACTTCGCCCCGATTCTCAGCTCTCCCCTGCTGAACTTTGAGCTCCGGGAGCTCATGGCCAGCCGGGACGCTGAGGATGAGATGTCGCTAGCGCAAAGCCTCTCTTGAGAACGAGCGCCTAGTCGACCGTTGGCGGGGTCCAGCAATTTCTCTCCTCGCACTGGAGTGTGCCTATGCTGTAATCGCGGACGTCGACGTCCCGAGTAGTTTCGAGCTGAAGGGACAGTGCACACGGCCTTTGCTACCACTTCGAGATGTTTCACCATGTCGTTTTGCTGCATTCGCTAGTCTCACAGATATGTTACGCTAGGACGATGACTGAATATGAATGTACGACACATGCTGACACCAAGCTTGCCAACTGGTATCAATTATGTCTGGTCAGCACAGTTCCGCTCTTTAAATACTTTTATATGCATGATCGTCGCTATGAAACCACGATGTGTCAGCACATATACGGGTCGCCGTCAATGAAGGATGTGCGCGTGCCTTGGGCTAACCGCGACGTCGTTTCCCCCTGTGATCGCGCCGGAGATGATTCGATGACTAGCGACGTTGAGAAAAGGCCACTGGGCTGCAACGTTGGTCCACCGTCGGTAACTGCGTCATACGTTGAGTGCGTCAGTGTCCTAGCGTGTTCTGTTCGATCAGCAACGCGTCGCAGAGGTTGAAGATAACTGGGCTCGAGTACCAAACGATCCGTTTGAGAATAGCAGCGGGCATTCGGGCCCCATACATCCAATGCAATACCCCATATGTATGTTGCCGACATTAGCTGCGTGACAAGCTTAGCCCCTTCCTCCGACGGGTTCATACCCGTTGACAAACACAAGAGCTTACTTATCTCACCCGCCTCGTTTATGTCGTCTCTCCCGCACCTATACATTCAGCGTCACATCCTCGATTCCTTGGCATACGGAAGACTCAGAGCCAGCTGGCCGTCGTACAGCGTGTTATCGCAGTCTGCGCATCGGCTGTAATGTGTAGTTCTCTCAGTGCGAGGACATTTATGGTTTCTGACAGAGCCGTAATTGTTATGACAGACAGACGTGAATAAGAGCTGCTGGGTGGAGCGACGCGATTGTGGCTGAGACTCGGACGAAGAGCGGTAGAGCGGTCGGAGAAATCTCGGCGGGAACCCACTGACCGTCTCAAGTCCAGTGAGGTCTTCTTATTACTAGTAGGCTCTTTGTGAGCAGCGCCCACAATTCTGTAGACGTGCATATCCCGGACCATCACAACTTGAAGCTTGAGCTTGAAGACCCTATGGCATCCATACAGTGACTGTTAGAAAAGGCTCGCCGAGGCCAACTACTGCGCCGCACAGCTCGAATGCTCTCGAGACTCGACGACCGCCACGACCCTCTCAGTCTCCGGCGACCAAACCTCTGTCGATTCCGCGCGATGCCCCTCTCCCGACGGGGACCTACGAACGAGCAGGACTCTCAGGGCGTACGGTCTTTCGAACTTGTCGTACCTCGTACATGTGCCCTGTACCGGATCGTACCTGAGATGGTACATACTGGAGCGGCAACCCGTCTGTGCAACACCTGGAACCTGAGGTGGGAATGGTAGATGGTGGCCATCAGGACGCAGAGCTGAGGAGCGGCACGGAGAAGGATATCAATGGAGAGGCATTGTAGTTGCAGTGAGTTAGATTCAGTGCACAGGTTCAAGCGTACCGTCGACTGATTCACACCAGCATCCCAGTGTCGATGCGACGTGCCATGCACAACGATCAGAGTTAGTACGTCTACCGTCCTGCAATGCCGAATACCTTGTGCACTAATCTGTGAGTAGGCATCTGCACGATATCAGTACCCCCGCTTGATGATCGCGGCACTCGTGCCACCTTTGCGCACCCCTGCAAGTCAATGCCGTGGACCGCGACGCTCACAGCTCTGGCGGCGCCCCCATACTCGGGATGGGCGGGAAGACGAGGGACAGTTGTCCGGGCGTCCGGTGAGTGCTTGCAGGGAGCTCTTTGTAGTAACGACCGCTTACGTCGAGCTTGCAGCGCGGGGATGTGCCGCAGGACCTTCGGAATGTGTGGAGGTGATGATGTTCGCGTCGTCGCGCGAACGAATCAAACAATGGTGGCGCTCAATCTTACGGAGCACCGGTGCGCGTCGTGCATTTCAATCAATTTGACGAGACGCTGGTCAGCAGGCCGATGTCAAGGCGTGGAGCATAATGCACAGCCCGAGGTCACGGTTCATGAAAAATCGAGCCTGATCGTCTCTGACGGAGCCGAAGCGACGCGTACGGGTCAATCAGACGCAGGAAACACGCCTCGCACGAATGCAAGACCTTCAAGAGGACGCGCACGCACTGAAGTGACATCCGCGTGCATAACAGGGGGATCAAGTCCCTTCATTAGTGAACGATGTGCCTGGAGGGCCCTGGTGACCCGTCAGGACGAGCTGTTGACAACACCGATTCGGCGCTGCAGGCCTACGTGCAATCCGAAACGTTCAACGAGAGTGGGATGGTACGTCAACAGCGCATAGATCGTCGTCGCCTGCTCGCAGGTGCCGTTGCCGCTCTTCTGGATCTTCGCAATCCGGTGCGTACCCGTCCTCGTAGTCCTCCCCTCTTATACTCATATAGCTCAGTCGGTGTTTCCGCAGTGCGAACGGTCTTCTTGGACATGATCAAACCAGCAGGAGAGATGGTCGGGGCGGAGGAGCCTCCTCGACCTCAGTTCTACCCATACCTACACTACACCCTTGCTCAAGATGACGTCACATACTGCATACATTGTGCTTGTACAAGTGCGCGGTGACTGGTGGAACTCGGGGTCCTAACGCTGCAACAGGACGCCGATGCGGGATTCCATCGATAGTAACTTATGTGTATTCCGAAGACAAATATTTACTCGAAATGCCGCCAAGAGGGGCGGCGCTACCTTGCTCGCGCAGGTCTTTGGAAGGGGACATCGACAAATACTGTAGTATCTGAAAGGCAACAAGGCTTCTGAACGTAGACTACTGTACAAAGATCGAGGACTTCTGCTATCGTACAAAAGTTGAGGACACTGCTATTGTACACACTGAGTGCAAGACAGAGTTCATGATATGGAGAGGAGGAGGAGGAGGAGGGGCTTCCATTTAGTCCTCACGTTTGCGCGCCATAAGGCTTGCCACGTGTGACAGTGTTCTCTATTTACATGACAACCCCCATACTCCATAGACCCTTGTACACTAATTCCCGATCGGGATATCCAGCACCTACTATCGCATGATTGCAATACTACTCGAAAATTCACGAACACCCCGGCCCAGCAGGGCAGAATCCATGGCTAAAACCTGGTAGGAAAAAGCTTCGAAAAACCTCCAGGCGTCAGTGGTGGTTCCCCATCACACTAACATAACTCACCATGGTCCAGGTGGTACCATATGGTAGCGCTACTGCCGTCCGCGATCATGCGGGAGGCACGCGAGGCCCCCTATTGGCATAGTAGGGGCTGGACACGCCCAACCTGGTCATAGCGCACAATGACGTTGGTGTCAAAGACACCGCCATCGAGGGCGTAGAGCAAGCGGCTGCGGTGATATAGACGCACACAGGGGACAGCGCTGGCCCGCTCACCGCATGGCGTAAGAGTGGAATTGCTCCACGCTGGTGACCACCAGGATGGGGACGGCGTCACAGCAGTGGAAGATGTCAAGAATGTATTTAGCCGTGATATGCTCTGTGCACTCCTCCGCGATCGCGGCATTGAGGAATGCGAGGGGGGACTGTTCCGGCCATGCTCGTTTCTCTGAGCGAAGGGCCGCGTCGACCGCCTGCATGAACGCTCCGCGTCGCGACCGAAGAGGCTCAGCGCGACACTGCATTAGCACATGTGTCTCGTCCTCGACCATGTTTCGCCCTCGGCAGAATCTGCAGATTCGCCATTCACGCAGGACCGGTGGTGATCGTCGTCGCAGACGTTCTACCGCAAATGGGTGGTCCGAGGCGAAGAGCCTGCATACCGCTTTTCGGGCCTCGCGGGCATCCAGCGCGAGATACTTGCGACGCACGAGGACATTCGTGGCATTCGGGCGCGCACGCAGAAGATATAGCCGTTGCGATGCCTGAATTTCGCGTATGAGGTAAGTCCTCAGGGAGGCCAGCATTTCTTCAGCACATTTCTTGACGACATCCGAAGTCAGGGCATCCGACAACGGGAAGTGGACTGGGACTGGCAGCTGTTGCAAAGCATACCGGAGGTCTCCGAGCCATGAAGCAGTACCACTCAAAGCCATTCGGCGAGTCTCGGCCAGCGCTGCCAGGGGTAGGACAGGGCGCTTTGTTACCACATACATGAGGTAACGGAGCGCCAGCGAGAGTCGTCGGTAGCGAATTGGCCATAGGCCAGTCTCCGTGAACAGGACTGTGGTGACAGACCTTGGGTTAAGTCCGAGCGTGCGGCGCAGGAAGGTCAACTGCACGGCCGCGAGGGTGGTGTGTGCCCTCAGCTGGACATCGATCGTGACCTCGCACCCGGAGATGAGGTGCGAGTCGATGTGGGTATTGTATAGAGTCAGGGCCGCCCAGGGAGGCAGATCTGTGACGTATGACTCCACGGACAGGCATGCGTTCGCGGTTTTGCGGGCGATGGCTACACGGCGTTCGACATGCGCCGCGAAGATGTCCCGCGCTGTGGACAGGAACGTGATGCCAACATAGGTGTACCTATCGACCAGGGCAATGAGTGCTCCATTGACAGTGATACAGGGGGCGGATGTTGGGAGGGCACCGAAGATCATCAGCTGCGTCTTCGAGACATTGATCGTCGCGAAGTTCAGCGAACACCATCGAGCCAAATCATCTAGTTTGCGCTGTAGAGCTGCTTGGGACGTTGAGAACAGCGCGATGTCATCCGCTTGTTCGAGGTGAGATACCAATATGCCACCTAGGCGGACGTCATCGTCATGGTCGGAGATGTGTAGATCGGCGAGGAATAGGATCCACAGGATCGGTGAGGCGGGATCACCTATCAGGATCCCTGCTGCCGCTTTGAAGAAATCCGAGATGTGGCCGTCCGCGCGCACCACATAGCGCAGCCTTGCATAGAGCATTCTCAGCCAGTCAAACAGCGGGCCCGAGAAACCCGACGCATGCAGTTTCGCCCATAATGTTGGCTGGTCCACAGACGGAAACGCGTTCAAGAGGTCCACGAACGCGACATACAGTGGTCTGCCCATCTCCCGTGCTTTCTCGATGGCGGCGCGGAGTACGAATGCATTATTATTCGTCCGGCACCCCGTTCGGAAGCCATTCTGTGAGGTGGGGATCTGTAATGAGGATTCGGCCCAAGCCCGGATGCGTCGTTCAATCATCAGTGTGAGCATTTTCACGAGACAGCTCTCCAAGCCCACAGCACGATAATTGGCCGCATTCCCGGTGTCTTTACCGCGCTTTGCTATCCCAGTGAGGATGGCCGTCAACCATGTGGATGGTGCGTCGACGCAGTCCACACACGTCTGAAAGAGCTCCCGCAGGTCCCCGTTGTCCAGTGCGAGCACTGTTGCATACGAGATGCGATCGCCTCCGACAGCAGAGCGGCGAGAATGTAGGCGGATGTGCTCTTTAGCATCCGCAATCTCATCGAGGGTCCACGGTCGCGCAAAGAACTCCTGTTCCGGTGGCGTCGGTGTACGCTCCGGGAGTGCCTTGCACCACGCTCTGTTCGCCGCATATCGCGTCGCCTCGAAGTTGTCAGGAAGCTGGACAGGTGGGTTCATCCGCGGCGCGAAAGCCAATCGCAGTTCATCGACTGTCACCCTAGCTGGGCGAGGCGCGGGGTCTACCATCCCTCGGAAGGCTCTCCAAAACGCTGCATCTGGCTTCCCTGGCTCCAGTAGGGCGCGGATATGTGCGTGCCGCAGTCTCTGCATGTTCTGCGCCTCCAGCGTCACCGGACCGAGGTCGGGTGCGGGAGTCGAAATAAGCACAATGATATGAGCATGTTCAGGTATGAATAAGGCAGCTCGACTAACCTCCATAACTTATATCGGCCCTCGACGGAGAAGCGGAATAAGTATCGTACAGACGCGTACTAAGAGTGCCGCCGCGCTTGTATTCGCGATCGCAGGCTAATGCAAGAAGACAGACACTGTGTTGTACCCGGCAAAGCTTCTGTGAGGTGACTTAAAATTGGCATAAAGTACGTTGAGTGCTATAGAATGCTCCTGAATCACTTCATTTTGCTTAGAAAATCATGCCCCGTGCACAGTTCAGGCATGCAGTCGCAGTAGCAGCCGCATTTAACGGGCGCTTGCGAGTATTACCTTACAAGGTAACTGCCACCACCGCTGCCCGGTGTCGCGAAGTGAATAATTCTCGTTCATTTTGCATGGTCATACATCATGTACTCATTTACCTGTAGTTGTTCTCCACAACAAAACCCTCCATGACTGTGAAACTGTCTGACTCTCTGAATATTTGGTGTCGATGTGCCTGCTCATGTAGCCTTCCACCTACCGTTCCCACACTTACTGACTAATAAGTGATGTCGGACCGACCGATCAGTCGGCACTAGTATGTGCCCTTATCACTCAATCTCCTTACCCTTGAAGATTTCCGTGAAGAATATTGACTTCGCAATGGTGCTCGCTGTCTAGGGCACGTGAGTTCTTCCCAATTGGGATGCCCGCTCACCTCCGTCCCCGTGAGTCGGGCTAGATCTCCCGATCCTTCTCCGATGTTCTCGGAGTCCGTTTCTGGTCACTGTCCCGTGCTCGCCGGCGCTTGCGGGCCCGTTCTGGCCACCACCCCGTGCTCGCCGGCGCTTGCGGGCCCGTTCTGGCCACCACCCCGTGCTCGCCGGCGCTTGCGAGTACATCACGCCCCGTCCCGTGCTCGCCGGCGCTTGCGAGCACATCACGCCCCGTCCCGTGCTCGCCGGCGCTTGCGAGCACATCACGCCCTGTCCCGTGCTCGCCGGCGCTTGCGAGCACATCACGCCCCGTCCCGTGCTCGCCGGCGCTTGCGCACACGCCACCGCCCCGTCCCGCCCTCGCCGGCGCTTCCCGCCGCCACTGCCTCGTCCCGACCTCGTCGGCGCTTCCCGCCACCACTGCCCCGCTGCCCGCTGCCCGCCGGCGCTCCCTTGTCCCCAGCGCCCCAGCGTCCCCGCCTGTGTCTGCCGTACTCGGCCATGCTGCCCTGTCCTGCCTTGCCCCGCCCGCCGCCGATGCCTTGCTCTGGCACGGCTGTGCTCTTTCGGGTACTCAATCACTGCCTCTCCTGATTGGGTAAGAAGCTGCCATCAATACTCCGACTCGCAGTCCGCCTAGGCTGGAGCCCTGAGCACGCTACCCGATTTGGCAATGTCTAACTCACACCTCGTCCTTGTTTCCTAATCCGGTTACACCTCCTGCCACGTCCGTCCGTGTCCTCGCTATCCTATCATGCCGAAGGTCCGCAGCTACCTCTCGAGCTCCGTCACGTTAGCCTCTGGCAATCCTCTCATCAGGCCCATGAAGCCGCGAAAGCTCAAGCACACTGATGCGCGAAAACGTCGTGCACAGGAGGAGCGAGAGCGTCGGGCTATGGTGGCCGGTAAGGTTGTTTCTCATCTAGGCTGAGTTGCTGACGTCGCACGATAGGGTTGTCGTTTGAGGAGCGAGAACACCTCGATGCGATGACTTCCGGTGGGTTCGCAGAAGCCGAGAGTGCAACACAGGACGACGACGAGCTATATCCCCTCCCTCCGGGCGAAGAAGCTATGTTTCTCAGCCATGCGGGGGCGGAGACGGAGGTTTGCCGGGACTTGTTCATAGAAAAGCGGTACGTTGATCGTTCCTTTGCGTATATTCTCTCACAGTTCCTCTAGGAAGCGCGTCGACTATCGCACAAGGCGCGACCGACTTCAACGTGCTCGCGCCCAGTGGCAGGCACAGATGCCGGCCCTCGTTGATGCGTATCTGGCATGGAAGGCTTCCTCGGCAGAGGATGATGCTCCTGCAGCTGGTCCTGCAGAGAATAGGTAACAGGTCGACGTCCTATTGTGTGGCCGCCCACTAACCATGCACACTAGGTCCTGTCCGGGCGGCGAAGAGCCTGGCAGTGCCAGGCGTCAGTCTCCTAGTCAAGACCACAACTGGCACGAAGAGACGACGGTAGGCGCAGGGGGTGATGCTGAAGGATCGGGTTCGTACGCGGAGTGGGATGTTGTTACAGTAGAGTTCTTCGGTGAGCTTCCTTTACTTCTCGCGCGCACTCTTCCTGACTGTGCCTGTATGCCAGACCTCTCAAGACAGACCTTCAAGCTGGCTTCAACAATGGTCCACGCCAACGTCGCCCTCGTCTCTCGCGGATTCCTCGGGTCTGCTCCTCAGAAGCCGACGGTCGCCATCTCCTTGAAAACCCTCGAAGCTTACCGACAACTTCACCGAGCGTGCCCGCGCCTGAGTGTACAAGCGCAAGTCAAAGCACTTTGTTACTTACACGAAGTATATACTGATTGTTATCTATACGCGGCTACGATTGACGACGCGTCACAGGTTCCTTTCAATAAACATCTAGTCAAGCAATTCAGTGACGCCTACGACGTGTACCTCGACATCCAGTATGGAGTCGATCGGTTGGTCAAGTCAGCCATGCACCGCGATACTCCGACTGGCGCATGCTCAATGCCTGCGCACCGTGCCTCTACAAGATCGAAGACGAGCCGACACTCAAGTATGCGCTCTTAGCCACAATGGACGGCAACCAGTCCCTAAAGCTCGTCGACGACATGTTTCGGCACGGTACTACCCGCGAGGATGGGCGAAGTGCACGAACCGATATCTGGCTTTCGCCGGCAGAGGTCGATCGGTTCAAGGATGAGGCAGGCAAAATTGTACGTCGCCGTGCGTCGCCTCGTATCATCACCGCTCTAAATTTCCTCCATGTAGGCAAAGCTGGCTTCCTCTGACCCTACTTCGGACGAGCAAGGCAGTGGGGGAGCAGCCCCAATGCTTGTCGATGACTCGGCTGGCCAGGACAGTCGTGGGGAAAACGGAGCGGCCGGTGGTGCGACGGCACATGCAGATCAAACCGCCGATGATCCCGGACGACTTGATGATCACAGCGACGACATCGCGTGGCTGGATCTGCCCGAGTCCGAAGATGGTAAGCTCGAGGCCTCCGTCGACGTGTGCGTGGAGCGCTGGCGCAACGCGGGTCCCGAAGCGCGGAAGAAGATGTTCGCCCTGTTCGCGATGACAGGCATCTTCGTGTGCTTATGCCGCCATGGACAACTGCTCATCCTCTGTGACATGATCAGGAGTGGAGAACTGTAAGTGCTAACCTTTGTATCATTTCGCTGATCACTAATCCTTGCAGCGCGAAATACCCCCTCGCCATCGTCAACAAGCTGATGGAGGTCTACGGCCCCGACGTCTTGGTCGGCTACGACATCGCATGCGCCTTCGCCAAGACGCTCGCCAAGAGCTGCCTCGCGCCAGATGCGCGTCGGCTCCGTATGGCAGGTGTCGTACCGGCATTCCACGGGCACGGCCACAATCGCGGCTGCCAAGTCAATTGGCATCCCCTCTACATGGATGGCGTCGGTAAGGAGGACTTCGAGGGTTGCGAGCGCTGCTTCTCTGAATCGAACAGCCTCGCCCCTGGGACGCGCCTATCGTCGGTCTTCCACCGGGAACAGGCAATCGAGGAACATTTCCAGTTCTGGGGCGAGCAGAAGCATTATGATTCGGGTGCGTTTTCTCGTCCGAGCAACATTCAGACACTGACGCATATCTTAGGAAACTTCATCTACAATAATTATCGACAGGCTCTCGACATCATTCAAGAAGACGGTTGCGTACTTGCGGCCCTGTCAGCGGAGCTGAACACGAGCGACAATGACTACGAGGAGTACCTGAGACAAGAGAGAGAGTACCTACGCGGTCGCAAAGCTGAACCACCCGAAGTTTCCCGCAAGCTGATGTATCTGGAAGCCTTACGAAGACTCGAGGATGCGGGGTACGTCACTCTGACTCCGATGGCGGATTCATCTGATGCAAAGGTTTTAGGGCAAAGAAAGCGACTGCAGATCAGCAATTTCGCGAGCTCGACTTCAACATCTGTCATAACGGCTACACAACGAAGGAGATCACACGGGTCCGGACGAATCGAACGAACACCACAAAACGGTACTTCGAGACTGACGACGACTGCCAGGCGTACGAGAAGGAACTCGACATCAGTGTGCGATGGACGCCGAACAGCACGGAGTATCAGGAAGCATGCAAACTCCTGACAATGCGCCAGTATCAGCGCGCGGTGGATGAGCTCGAACGACTTGTCGTCCAGCGGCTTTTCGAGCTCACAAAGCTCGGGATGAGTGGCATCGGTATGACCATCCTCTTGCTTCAACTGGGACTCGCCTCACGGATAAGTGCTAGGTTACAAGCTCCGCGAAAAGATCGGGAAGGCCCTTAAAGCACGCGCGCAAGCGATCCAGAAAGCTCTCGGTCGATACAATGAGCAGGCTGCGCGTCTGACACCCCCGCGCGCAGCCCTTTCGTGGCAAGAAGTGGTAGGGATGGTTTCCCTAGCTGACTTCGACCTTCTTCGTGAAGGCCGCGAGGACATCCGTCAGAAGCCGTGGGCAAAACACTCGCAGCGACGTGCCATGAACCTGTACTTCAACATCAAGCGAGCACGCGAGGAGATTACGCGCCTGAACGTCGAGATTCGACGTCTGCTCACTCATATGTATGATGAACACGTTGATTACCACGTCGCGGTGCAAGAGCTCGCTTCGACCAATCCAGGCCTCGTGATGGAGTTGAAACGACGATGGCGTTATCGTAACGAAATCAACACCAGGATCGCCTTCAAGCTGTTCAAGACGTCTCAACTGCGCGGCTTCACAGGAAGTCTTCACACTGGTCAACGTATTGGACGCCCCGTGACGCGAAACGATGGTATTCCGATACCTCCGTGGGCGAAGTGCTTAGTAGATACTACAGTGGCTCGTGAGGTAGATGCAGATGCAGCCGAGGAGGATGATGAGATCGAACCGTTGTTGCCTGGAATCGAGTTCGACCACGATGCGAACGCGTACGTAGGATTCCTCGACGACCTGGGTAGACAAGATGTGGACATTCGTACAGAGTAGTATATCATTTGATGCATTTTTGTTGTATAGCAATGCATTGCAGAATTCTCATGACGCGAAATGCGACCGAATGCTGAATGTAACATTGGTGCATGTACGAGTCTGACCAGTCGAGATCGACCACGGCGCATTGACATATCCCATATATTCAAACGAACACGGAGCCGTGTCCTCGAGTGTACGCTACTAACAATATCTTTGATTTCTCGCAGCAGCGTCGACGCACTGACCCGTAGCAATTCCGTGAGTGTTCAAATGTTCACTGTCGGCGTCTCAAGCTTGCAGCTGAAGCGTGACGCGTGAAGTTGCAGGTTGAGCGGCAAATCTACTCGCGGCGACTCTCTGCCAACTACCACGTTCATTTACCTACCCCGTCACTGCTCTCTCGCGATGATGCCCGATCGTCGCGAAGAAGAATTGCGAAGGCGAGAGGAGGAAGAAAAGCGGGCACGCGAGGAGGAGGCTGCGGCAACTGTCGCGTCCCTTCGCTTCAATCCAACCGGCCTGCAAGGCCTCAGCGATGCCCTAAATCGATCCCTCAGTCCCACTTCGATACACGCATCACGACTTGCCGCCGCCGACATAGCCTTCTTCGTCGCCAATGCTCACCACGAACGCTCTGCACTGCCTGCCGGCGACTTCCACCCTATGTTCCACGAAGCTCGCGAACTCACGGGCACTGGTCTCGTTGGCCGGCAGGTTCGAGCGAAATTTCGAGACAACATCATGAACTTAGCATTCGACGCAGTATGTAGACGACTTTTACAGCATTCAAATGTCATTCTAACAGTGCGGGCAGCTGACGGCGTTGGACCGCGTTGACGGCGGGTGCACGGTGGCTGTACGTGTGTCGGGCTCTCAGTCTCCAGGGACTCGTACGCCGGGAACCGTTCCACTCCCTCAAGATCTTCCTTTCCACGTCTATGCGTTTCCGCCTATCTTAGCTGAGATTCCGACGGCAAAAGCGGGGCTGGCGAGGATGGTGCAGATGTTCGCAGAGGAGATTGGTGTCTACGCCGTGCAGCGCTTCGAGAACATGGCCAAGGAAAGGCTCAAGTGGAACTTCAACAAGATGAATGATGAGCCCGCTGCATCTCGACCCCCGACTCAACATTTTCACCGTGCCCGGGCACCCTTGATCCCCAACTCTCAGGGTACCACCCACTTCGTGTTCCACGGCCGACCGCGAGGAGAGTTGGACGCGATGCTTGCCGACGTGCGTGAAGCACCTTCTTCTCAACAGCGGCAAGCCGAGTTGGAGGAGGAGATCGAGGTTTTGCGTCGACAGGCCGAGGACTACGAGGTGATGATTGATGGTCTGGATGTCGACCTTGCCAACGAAAAGGACAAGGTCACTGCGCTGACGGCTCAGCTCGCTGAACGGGTTCGCGAGCAGGACACCTTGGTCAAGGCCCAGAGCGAGGCACTTGGCCGGGTCCAGGCGGAGAAGGCCACGGTACTTGAGGCACACGAGAAGGTGCTCAAAGTCGTCATGAAGCAGAAGGAGACGATCCGCCAGTTGAAGTTACAGTTGACGACGAACGCAGGTAGGTGGTGCTATAACAATCTGTTCTGATTTTTTATGACAATCTTTTGCAGCCGTTCAGACATCGCCCGGCCTCTCGCAGTCTGAACCACCTCCGCCGCCGCCCACGCCTGCTCGGCCGAGCACACCGTCTGGTGTTCGCTCCGTCTTGTATGGTGCGGCGTCGGCTCATACGTTGCGGTCCAAGTATGCTCGCGGATTCGGCATCAAGGTTCAGCAGGTCGTCGAGAAGCATCAGCTCGACTACCTCACTCACAACGTCTGCGAGGCTGTCGCAAGCTCGTATGCTGCGATCATCTGGATACCCGAGCTTCAAGGGCGCCTCGCGGTGTCCGAGGCCATTGCCATGGATCTCAAGGAGGCTATGGAGGCGGATCTGTGCATTTACGATTAAGTGCAGTTCGTGTTGCCTTGAAAGTGCTTCCCGGTGTGTTTCATTTAATCTCCCGTCGTTGCTATCTACTTGCTCGTTGCTTGTTTTGTTTCTCGTCGTCGCATGTTCTGCTCTTGTCATCATCTGTCGAGTTATAGTCGTCGCTTCTCGTGTTCTTGTCACCGCATGTCGTGTTATAGTCGTTGCTCGTCGTATGCTCATCGTCTTCATTACTTGTTGCTCTCATGATCCCTGCCAGTGCTGTGGTACGAATATCGTCTGAGTCCGACCCGGCTTAGCTCATCGTCTCGTCCAATGATTTCGCCGTGTGTCGGACAAAATAAATTGGACTCTCTTTTGAATGATATCCGTCTGGCGTCATCTTGCTAAATGTGGGAGCGAGAAGTCCGGTGTTGCTTGCCGCAGTGGGAACCCTGTCATGCATCATGGGAAGTGTTGTCAGGGAATCTATGAAAAATTACCATCTTGAGCGCTCGTTATGACCCGTTTTAATCCGCCTGTCTTGACATGCTGAGTCCCCGTGCTCCGAATTGCCCTTCTCGCTGAACTTCTCGTATCTTCTCGTATTCTGCACTGAACGTTTTCCGCACTGCCTTCGTCTCGTGGCCACATGGCAAGTGTCACGTATGGCCCGGCACTTGCCGTGACCGCGAGGCCTCAGCAGCCCGTCAAGCGTGCTCCTGCTCCTCCCGTCTCCCCCGAGGTCAGGAAAGCCATGACTCTTGCTCGTCAAGAGAAAGAGGCGAGGATCCGCGAGCGGATCGCGCAATGGCACGAGCAAACTGCTGCGTTCGCCCGGCAGATGGCTCAAGACTTCGGGAAGACGGAGGGGTACTTCCTCCACCTGCTTTTCTCTGGCTCCGTGAACACGAAGAACACTCGCAAGCCGAACGCTTACAACGCGTGGTCTAGTTCAGTAGCCAAGGCTGCGAACGAAGGTGAGTTGCTAGTATATCACGATGCAGAGCCGTCTTATCCCGGTGTCGCACTAGGAGCAGCTGCAGGCAAGTCGCAATCTCTGCTCGACGTTCAGAGGGACCATAAGGAAGCATACAAAAATCTTACGCCCGAAGCGAAGGCGGAGCTCGTCACGCTTTTAGAGGAGACCCGGGCGTCGCGGCAGTATGGTGTTCGTCTCTCAGCTCGGGCCAAGCACAACGACATCATTCGCACGTCGGCGAAGTTGGATGCGATGGTAGGTACTCGAACTATGGTCATCAGTTGCTGCTCACGCTTCTACACTAGCTGTTCGGTCTCAAGCTGCGTACGGGCGTCGAAGGATTCACTTGTATCTTCAAGGGCGACGTCGACATTACCTTCGCCCCGCGCTGGTATTTCACGAACTCGGACATCAACACCTACCTTGGTCAGGCAGTGCGTAGAGGGTGGGACATCCAGGCAATCGGGGCACTGGCCGAGGCGTTTGCAGTTGCTGGGTGCGACTTTATGAGTGCGTTCATTTAATACTCGACGAAGGCAGACACTTACTGTTCTTTGATAGGGTTCCTTCGGACTTCTAAGGATCGCGCAGACTATATGAAGTCAGAGATCCGTGACCTCGTGCAAAGTCAACTCGGTATGTTACACTCTGCTCGATGGGTGTCCCGATACTTACAGATGCACTCGCAGTCGAGCTGACTGGCAATGAGAAGATCAAGATGAACTATCTTAACTTCGAACGCGACTTCATTGTTAAGCAAGGAATCGACGTCTTAGGCTGGACCCACGACAAGTTCATCAACCCGTCCGACATGAGCACAAGCCTCCCCCCTCTTCGTAAACTCGTTGACGCGCTCAAGAATGGGTCTTGCAAGTTTGTTCGCCTGTCGCCGGCCGATCATCGCGTGCGAGAGAAGGAGTATTATCGAAAGGTTGAGGCCGGGGATGTCGCACCTCGTAAAGAGCGTCAGGACAAGGGCGTCGCACGGGGAAAGCGCAGCCGTTCCGACGCGCGTGATGATGAGGATGATAGCCAGGAGACCGAGCAACCCGACGAGAACGTAGCGGAGGCCCCGGGCCCACCGCAGAAGCGTCGTCGGACGTCGAAGGCTGTGTCGAAGTCGAAGGCTGCGTCGAAGCCAAAGGCCGCGGCGAAGAACCGTCCCAAGAGTGCACCGTTCGTCGAGAACGACGAGTAGGGCATTCGTACCTGCTTCCATTCCAGTATGTTGTCACTGCACACTGTCTTGCTCTCGTCGTCGTATGCTACTACCCTCGCTGTATGCTTTCGTCCTTGCTCTGTCTAATGCTTTTGTACGCGTTGTCCCATGCTGTTGTCATGTTGTCAGCTATCTCATGTTTCTTCTTGACTTACCCCATGTGTGATGGCTACTATACACGTTGCTGGCCAAGCACAATATACTGGACTTGGACATGACTCGATGAGCGCGAAGATAGCCATGATGAGAAGCACGAACCAGTGGTGCCTGCGATTACCAAAAGCAGTAACCCAGTTGTGGCAACACGTGCTGTGCCTGAGTAGTCGTGGCAACACACGCTGTGCCTGAGTAGTCACTGCTCTCACGTACACGCACCGCGGAGGCCGGTAGCCTCGTGGCCTCACTTCCCTAATGTGGACAATGACTCAGCCTCGCAAGCCTGAGTGATTGCCCTCTTGGCAGTGTGCGAATGCCGGTGTATGAGGGACGTCATACCAGACATCGCACAGACCACGTGTAGGTACCGGCGGAGGGTGGCAGCGCCAGGCGGGACAGCCGGGGACGAGGGAGCGCCGGCGGGCAGCGGGCAGCGGGGCAGTGGTGGCGGGAAGCGCCGACGAGGTCGGGACGAGGCAGTGGCGGCGGGAAGCGCCGGCGAGGGCGGGACGGGGCGGTGGCGTGTGCGCAAGCGCCGGCGAGGGCGGGACGGGGCGGTGGCGTGCTCGCAAGCGCCGGCGAGCACGGGACGGGGCGTGATGTGCTCGCAAGCGCCGGCGAGCACGGGACAGGGCGTGATGTGCTCGCAAGCGCCGGCGAGCACGGGACGGGGCGTGATGTGCTCGCAAGCGCCGGCGAGCACGGGACGGGGCGTGATGTACTCGCAAGCGCCGGCGAGCACGGGGTGGTGGCCAGAACGGGCCCGCAAGCGCCGGCGAGCACGGGACAGTGACCAGAAACGGACTCCGAGAACATCGGAGAAGGATCGGGAGATCTAGCCCGACTCACGGGGACGGAGGTGAGCGGGCATCCCAATTGGGAAGAACTCACGTGCCCTAGACAGCGAGCACCATTGCGAAGTCAATATTCTTCACGGAAATCTTCAAGGGTAAGGAGATTGAGTGATAAGGGCACATACTAGTGCCGACTGATCGGTCGGTCCGACATCACTTATTAGTCAGTAAGTGTGGGAACGGTAGGTGAGCCTTCGCTGCTCACGCATGTGACATTGACAACAGCCACAAACAAGTGTTCAAGCGCCCGGCAACAATTACAGACGAGAGAGCCTTGCTCTAGCGAGCAAGGGATCATAATAGGATTTTGAACGGCGCATAGGGGCGAACCCAGCAAACCTAACAAGACCGACACCCGGCGCGGAGCCGAGAATCCGAGCTTGCAAGGACAGAGAACGTTCGCGGCGTTGTACGAGTGGACATGACGACTTGGAGCTCGGTCTTTCTGGTCCTCAACGCGAGACACTTTCGTGGACGTGGGGAGGTGCGGGATGAGCAGATTGCGATCGTCGAGGATACCCGTGTGATGTATGGCGCGAGTTTTACGAGTCGAAGGACTTGTCGTATTGAGCCGCTCCGATGGAGCTGAAGAGGACCTGTTCAGGACTTCAATCAGTATGGTTCACGGAGATGCTATGCACGCGCGGAAAAACTTTCAGGGGGAAGGGAAGGATGTTCGGCGCATACTACAGAACACATTGCCGTCGACGTAGTTCCTGCAGAGGGGGCGATGTAACAAAATGCGGACAGGTTATTTAGAGAGACGAATCGGAGGAACTACGCTGGGCAAGCTGTGTCACGCAGATGCGGTCCGCAGTCGCAGCAGTGGATCTTGTGGAGGCCGCTCCTCTTGACAACGTCGGGGACTGAGTATGGCTTCGTTTTCGGCATGCGGTATATTGGAGGAGTGGTCCAACAGGAACGAGCTCGCGGAAACGATGAAATTGAGGTTCATCTGTGCGACGAGACCTAGACTGCACGCGGTCCATTTAGTCCTATCAAAGTTGCGAATAGCGAGAAGGAGCGGTCTTAGTGCATACTGCCGCATCGGCCTTCGTATGAGGGCACATTTCAGAAGGCTTGCAGCCCCTTTGCGCTCTGCATAGTCTGTCCGGACGTACCATCCTCCTAAGATCACATTCGGACATCGGTATGAGTGCAGTCGGCCCAGAACATCGACGTTGTGACCAACACGAGGGACTCTGGCACGACGGAGTGTACGTACGCAGCAAGCGCGGCTTTGCTGAGTGTGGGACGTGCTTCCGCTGTAAGACACACTGGTAGACATTAGGCGTGGATGCGTCGGTCCGGGGTACGATGTCAATCCAAAGTGAGGGTTTCAGTACGTACCGGCGAGCGCAAACCGCGATTGGCACGAGCCTGCGTGATAAGTCCATCAAATGAGTGGTGCAAAAGATGTTTCCTGTACGGGTTGGTATGCGCACCTTGCTTGCCGTAACACCATGATCTCGTCTACGACCGGTACACCTGCGTGCGCTCATGACATCCTCCAGGATGAGCGTGCCGTCTGCTCGTGCTCAGACGACTGATTGAAGCAGCTTCGCGGCGCGTATATCTGGCTCGTAGGGCGCAGTTGTCAGACGAGAACACATGGTATGGCCGCCTCGCCGGAGGGCAGGTCTGCGCTGGGCGCCGCCGTTACTGTGTCAGACTGAGGGAGACCGATGGCATACCAAGGCGCAGTGGATAAAAGAACAGGGCGGAGGGACAATGCAGGTCGATGCGCAGGCTAGTGGAGATGGGACGATACCAGGGACGCAGGAGGCAGACGCAGACAGCAAGGCCGCCGCTGCGAGTCGACTGTCCAATTCGAACAGAACTGGATCATGTGATGGGCGCCTTGAAGAACGCAGCTAGGGTTAAGGGTATGGACCACCGCAAGACCGCTGTCACGGCCTCCCGCGTCGCACACCCAGGCTGGCCGCGACTCACTGGAACGTCCCACACTCATCTCCGTGCCAGTGCGGCGCGGCGACGAATTCTTGAAGCATAGCTAGGACTAGTACTGGTTATAGAATGAAACGTCCCGGTGAGTCGCGGCAGTCACCGTGCGGCTCATCAAACTCTCGCACACAGCTCTTCCCGAGTACTCATATATTAGCCTCGCTGCATCCTCGAGGCCCCCTTGCTACTTGCGTTCCCACCCCCACCACTCCTCCGCTCACGGCTGCGCCCTCCCTCATAGCGCATACATCCACGTCGTACGGGGTGCGAGCCTGAGTGCCCAGATGTCCGATCTCCAGCCTAGGGTCGGTCGTCTTCTCTCCATGGTGATCCCGATTCTCGACTGATGCACCGTTCACTTAGCGTCTTCCTCCTTCCCCCGGCGACGCCTCACATGCGCAATTCATGCGTTGGCGTGCCAATGAACAGAACGACGAGGTATCCAGTGCCGACGGATCGAGGGCTTCTGGATCGAGTGTCGATGAACAGAGCAATGAGGAATTCAGCACCGACGAATCGAGCGACGACGGATGGAGGACTTTTGGATTGAGTGCCGATGAACAGAGCGATGTGGAATTCAGCGCCGACGAATTGAGCGACGATGGATACTCCTTCACCCTCCAGGGCTGGACCTTCAAACGCTGGCGGAACGCCCTGCCGCTGGCCATCTCCGCTCGCATCCCGCTCGAGGTCTTCGAGATCATCATCAACGCGATGAATCCCCCACATTGACTGTCGCGGCGCTGGTCTGCGCAGCATGGCACCCTCGAGCGATGCACAACCTGTACTACGATGTCAAGATTCACAGCCGCGCATGCTACAACATGCTGTTCAAGCAGTGTCGCGCGTCACCACGCGTCAAACAGTGGCTCGCGAGCACATACAAGCTGCTGGTACATGAGGTGGGTGCTTACTCCGACATATGTACAAGGACAGCCCTGAATACCAGGACTTGAAGGGTAACTATGCCCCTCGCTTCCTTCAAGCACTACCGTCCGCGCTCGCTGGTCTGATGCCGCGTGTACGCATCCTTCACATCCGCAATGCAAGACTTCGTTTCATCCGCACCGATTTTTTCCTTGCCCTGTCGAGGTTCAAGTCTGTCAAGTCGTTGACGCTCTTCGCGTGCCGACTGAACAACATGACGCAGCTGCGGCGGATTGTGTCTGCCTTCCCCCAACTTACAGACCTTACGATGCAAGATGTTGAGTTCGCTCAGCGAGGCGCTCCCAGTTACGCAGGAGCCTCACTATTTCGGGCACCATCTCACATGCGTCTTCGATACCTTTACGTCGCCGTGGATGATGAATGCATGGCGATGTTCCTTGACTGGATGACACACTCCGGCCTCTGCAACTCACTTGCGGATGTGACAGTGTGGTTCGATAATTCCCGGGCCTCCATGGCACTTACACCACTTAACCAACTCCTCGAAACGGCGGGGGCATCGTTGACCCGTTTCTGCGAGAGGCTCTATAGTAACGGTGAAGCCCATAAGTTGTCTTGCGTACAGACTTCACTACTGATGCACATGCACAATGTAGTGAATCACGGAAATCTGTTGCAAAACACCGCCTTGCAATCCTTGAACATCGAACTTGAACTGGGTAGCCTCAGACTCACGGCCCAATTGCAGGTGCCTCGCGCGGCATGGACCAAAGCAACGGACGAGTTACACGGCACATTCTCCACCATCCGAAGCAGTCAGCTCGAGCACATCGAGCTCGAAGTTAATGTTGAGGTGGACTACTACCACAGCCTTCTGAAGTCTGAGGAGCCAAGTGTTGTCCTTGAGAAGCTCGACCTGCACGAGGTCATGAGCCAGCCATACTTCGACACATTGCAGGATGTCAAGGTGAAGATGAGGCTGGTGCCTTCGTTTCTTCAGACCAAGTCGGATGAGGACAGCATCGCTCAGAAGCTCCAGGCCATGTTCCATAGCATATTGCAGCCATGGTCTGATCGTGGCATAGTCACCGTCACCTGGCAGCGCCTCCCATAGTAAATGCAAGTGAGCCCGTTTGCACCCACATGCGTCTGTCTCACAAGTTGTCTCCCGTTCAGCAGTTCATCCAAACCCAGGCGTCCTGATGCCGAAGACTGCGGCCCGTCAGCCGATCAGTACAGACGGAGATGGCGGCAACGAGGCATCGTCGCCGCCCGTACGTGACGCGGGTCGATGCGAGGGAATTGGTCCTTAGAGTGGTCGTTCGGCTCCCTTTCAACTATCGGCCGACCTCACCTGGCGAACAAGAGGAATTCCACAGGAGTACTACGTGGCTTGTCAGTCGTCGGATTCACTAGTCTTCACCGCTGCGAGTCTACTGGCACGGTAGATGACGAGCCTCCCTGCAAGGGTGGAGGTTGAATAGCAGTAGGTCTGCCGCAACTGTCATTTTAGTTCCCCGTAACGATGGCTGCAATGGAGAACAGTAGGTCGTGCGCATACTGGATCTCATTGCCGTAAGGATGGGTCGGCCGGCTCTGCATCGGCGGTAGTGAAATGTATGTCCGAGAAGTTGGAAGATAACGCGACAGACATACTCACCTTGCCTTGGGCGGGACCACGATGTCATTCACGCCCCAGAAACGTCCACGGAGGTGCAGGCTAGACCATACGCTATGATGTTGGAACATATGAGTGCGAACAGTCGACAGTTGGAGCGATACCCCCAGCAACGGTCGCGCACAGTTTACCGATGTCGACACCGGAAGACAAGAGAAGCGTGCCCTGTAAAATGATAGATATGTACTTCAGAGCTTACAGTACCATATGAGATGGGAACAGCGCTCACCGTGCTCAAGCGTCCACTGCGATGCGTTCGGCGACGAACTATGCTCTGAAAAGGGTTCTGATGCACTACTGGACGATGAGCATGTCCACCGAGAAGCAGAGGAGGAGGAACTGACAGACACTCATCCTTCCGCTGTTTTCGTCTCGTTCAAGCTTATGCGACGAGCTACTCGCCAATGGCACCGCGTCTTCAAGCTTCAAGTCTCGTCACGGAACAGACAGAACTGTCGAGTATGTATGCTTCTTCCCATGTGATGATTTAGGATGCGCGCAACACAACAGCACGCACTAGAGCAGGACTCGAAGAGACCCACGAGTAACGGTCGTTCGGCGGAGGGTGCACGGTTGCGGAGGATGCGCCCGAGCCGGACCTGCATGCATTAGCAGCTAGCAAGTTGTGTATGAATCGCGCATCTGGTTGGACGACATAGTGTCTGAGAGCGTCGCGCGACGCGTGTTGATATTGTGGCGGTATCCACCGAGGGGGTCAAGACAAGTGCAGAACACGCTTTCAGTCAGCGAGGACTCGGAGGTACGGACAGGCGCTCGTCGGAGTCGTAAGCATCTCGGAGGAGCGGGCCGACCACGGTGGCGCCGCGGACTGCAGGTTCCCCTCCTCGTCGACCAACGCAACTGCTGGCCTCCGCTTCGATCCAGGTCTGGATCCGCTGCTCTCGCTGCTCCCCTCGGCTTGCTTAGTGACTTGCAGCACTTGCGCTGTGTCCGCGCGGATAGCAAGTGCCGCCTACATGACGTCGGAGACCCAGGTTTGCGTCCGCAGACTGCAGTATGTCGCGCCTGAACGGCGGCCCCGACGTTGGTAAGTACTAGTCTCCCCTAGGCAGACCCTAAAGAAAACCTCTTTGAGTGGGGGAGAGGACGGTCTTCTAAGGGGTAAGTACGGTTGCTATGGCAATTACTTGCTTGGTGTCTCACGCCGTGCATACGCAGTCCTCAACACGTCGTGGTTCTTGACCACACCAGCTTCGGCATCCCGTTCGAGCGGTGCCTTACGTCTCTGCCCAACAAGTCCTGGCTCCACTACGCTTGAGCTCGTCATATCGGACCAATCTCTCCGTCAAAAGGAGCATCTGCGCGCGCTGCCGTCTCGACCAAGTCTCGACTACATACCAGCATGAGCTCGCACGACGCACGATCCGGCATGACAGGACTATTCTGAAGCAACTTGAACGGCCACAGACAGTCGCCGAGAGGGCGACGAGGCGGAGAGGAAAGGCGAGGAGATTGTCTCGACGGACATGTACATCGGAGGTACGCTATAATAGGGCATAATCGTCTCATTACTTTCTACGCCAGGCGACACGTACGACGAACAATAGAATGGTAGTCCCCGTTTATGGCCCCTCGTTCTTTGGTCGCGCGTGTACGGTGCGAGAGTTTTGAGGCGTAGTTTCCGTTTATGTGTGTCCCACTCCATTCGAATCCTGCTGCCATTCAGTTCGTCACGTTGCTGAATTTGATCCAGTGCCCTGTGAAGAGTGCCATACCTGCTTCGGGTCGCCTGCCCGTCCAGTGATGTCTTGCGCTTCGCCAGACGATCATCACCGCGTCCTTCTAGTACCATAGGCCTTACACCAATCGTAGATGAACGCAGGTACGAGTCCAGCTGTATGAGGACGACACGCCTGGTCATTATGGGGAGGTCCGTGCTGGCTAGATTTGTCCTTCTCTGCACGGGCTGACGATAAATTCGATGGTTCTTCGAACAGCCACATCCTCGCGGCGCGTCGCGTCGGTCAACGGACCTCTCGACGCAGCGAGGTCTTCCTTGCACCGACACTCATATACCTCTCGGAATCTGGTGGAAAACCCATATCTGTTGCCCTACCGGAGGCCCGTACGATGACACGGGTAAGTACGTGTTGCAGATGACCACGTCGGCTTAACATCTAATTCTACATTGCAGTACCCCGACATCATATTTCTATGTACGCCGAACCGCCAAGAGCGATCATCTGAGCGCGTGGAACAGCTCTCCGCTATCCGAAGACGCCAGCTCGCGCACGCTGAGATCAGGTGTCGGGCGCTATTCAGAACCACAGCAACGCCAACGAGGACTCGAAGCCCCGCGACGTTCCCAGCTCTGTCGGCGACGCACGATTTCTAGGCGGGCGGGAAGACAAGGTCGGTCGTCCCGGCGTCCGGTGAGTGCGCATAGGGAGCTGTTTGTGGTAACGGCGGTATACGTCGACCTCGCAGCGCGGAGAACGCCCTTCAACGTCGCGTATCGGCTACCTGCTGTGGTGCCCTGGTTATGGATGCGGCTGCGCGGACGTCACGAAGGCCTCGTTGCACTCCCGCAGGACGCACGCGACGCGTCTCTCACTCTGTCGCACGGTGTGTGGCGTGCCAAAGCCGAAGGCTCCTAAGCTGTCTTCCTGTGTGTTCCGACTCCGTTCAAGCACTCGAGTCACTACCCTGAGCCACGAAGAGCGACCTGCCAAACGCGTTCACGAGCTTAGGCGCCCAGCTCCCGCACATCGAGCTCAAGGGTCGTGTCGTGCTCAAGACCACAACAGCGCCGACGAGGACATCCGGCCCCGCAACGCTCGGGGAAGTTATGTTGACGCAGTCCAATAGCTGGACGTACAGGTCCGGACGGCCTGGCCAACTGCATGAAGGCTTCTCGACGCGCCAGGCCTACGTTCAATCCAACGAATGTTCGGCAGAGGATGGTACCTTACCAGCGCACGTACTCTCGTCGTCTCGCAGATGGCTGCTCTCCTGGATCTTCGCAGTTCGTTCGTGCGGTACGTACCCATAGGGCCCGCAACCCTCCCTCACTCACCAAACTCAGTGAACGTTTGCCACAGCGCGTTCGGCCTTCCCCATCGTCTTTACGGTCAGCACGACAGACGATCGGGCCGGAGGAGCCTGCTCGACCTCAGCGTTAACAGCCGTACTCGCACCTACGCTACACACCTGCTCAAGACGACGTCGCATGCAGTATACATCGCGCTTGGAGAAGTGCCTTTGGAGACCCAACACTGCAGCGTGGCGCTGATACAGTTCGCATCGAGTCGCGGGAGAGACGGTAAACTATGGTACTGCAATTTCGCGTCATAGAACGGTTCTTCAGTCTTAGTGTTCTGAAGATACATTATGTTTGTGACAGGATGATGTACAGCGCGTAGAGAGCCAGGAAACCCGAGACACTGAGCGAGACCGACGCCCGCCGCGAAGCTTCCATTCCTCCAACCAAGCTGAGCGTCTCATACCACATGCATAAACCGTAGCGGGATGTCGTCTGGGACAACAAGTCAGTCCATCTCTCGTAAAACATCGCCGTGCGAGACTAACTGATGCATTCGCCTAGCTTTTCGCTTCTTCCTCCAAGGGCGCGCGGCGTCTTGAGTGGGACGAATTGAGCGACACCGATCGTAGCAGTCAAGACGGATGTCATGAGAATGAATGGAGCGACACTTCCCATCGTAGTAGTCAGGACGCATGCAATGAGCGAATGGAAGCCTGAATGGCACGAAGACGCATGGGATGACGACGCTCCCTTTCTCAATAGCTTGCCACGAGCCCTCCGACGCTGCCCACTGGAGATTCTCGAAACAATCATCGATGCGATGGATCACCCCACGCTAGATGTCGCGGCGCTGGTCTGGGCAGCGTGGTACCCCCGAGCCGTGCACAACCCGTACCCCGCCGTCGAGATCAGCAGCCGCGCGAGCTTCAACATGCCATTCAAGCAGTCCCGCACGTCTCCACGGGTCGTGCGCGTACATCCACCCGTACGATCGTATCGTCCGAATCGGATCCGAAGCCCGCGCGTACCAAGGATCCGTCCATACAAGACAGGGGAAAATCGGGGCTTCCTTCACGCGCTGCTGCTTGCGTTCGGCCATACGGTGCCCTGTTTGCAGATCCTGCGGCTTGAAGAGCCGCTGCGGTCCATGAAGGTGAGCTGTCGTGTTCACTACTACTCGAGGTAGAGTTGGGTATAGCTCTTGTGTGTGTGCAGGGGTACTTCGACGTCGCCTTCTAAGCCAAGAGACGACTCAAGCTCAAGCCGGGCTGGTCTGCAGCAAGGCTGCGAGGATGGGGCGACGTCAGTAACTTCGTGGGCTGTCTCTTGCGACACCCGCCACGGTGCGGGTATACCGTCCCAGCTCCTGTCGCGGTAACGCATACAACCGAGGGAGATCAGACATTACCTCGAGTTCCGATAATAGGTGGGCCCGATGAAGCCTTGACCCGCCCCACGTCTGTCCAGCCTATGATCTTCCAGACCACTCGTCTTCCCGCCGCCAAACCTTTACTCGGTTGCGCTTTCGACTGTTTCTCCAACTGCTGTACACCTCAAAGTTCAGCCGCCCCTCGAACTGCGGCCCCGCGCACTCCTACACCGCCTGTACGGGCGGCATCTCGTCCTCTCCCTGCGTGGGCACAATCTTTTGCGGATTGACCTGACCGGGGCTGTTCACGTCGATTGTAACAGCCGGATGATCGAGGATCGGAAGACTCAACGTACCCGCATCCAGCACCCCTTCAGGGACTCGCCCTCCACAGACACTCTGAAGGGACGACGCCACGCATCGTCCTCCCAGGCCCTGCGTCGGCGCATCGACTATTCGTGCCCTTCCTCGGCTGACTTCCGGTCTCGCTGAACCACCGACACCTCAGAAGCTGCGGTGTCTGGTATCCTCTCGTTGAGCTGCAGCGGGGCTCAGCGATGAGCTGAAGAGGTCTGGTCCGCGATTCCACTCCCGCGCCGAAGGTGGGCATGAACTCGTGCAAGTGCGCTGGAAGGTGCGAGGGTAGTCCGGCCGTGCGGACATCCGGCCTGCGAAGGCGGAACCATTGGTGTAGGCGACTAGGGTCGCGGATGCGGGAGATGCGACGAGACCTTCCGAGTGCCATATGACAAACGTTGGACTCGGACGAATGTATGCGCCTGGACTAGAGCCAGCCATACCAGTCTTTGACGTGAACGGCATCCGGATCTGCATAACGAGATGTCGACGGAAAGTAGAGACGTACGCGAGCAGGGCACATCAAGAGTGGATCTCTGTGCGGATGAGATGAGCGAGTCCATGAGCGAGTCACCTGGAGGCCTTCAAGCCGGAGTAGCCGCCAGTTGTTTGAACTTCGGTGAGTCGGGTGTGTCGACGTCGGACTGTTACTGAGCATCAATGTAGATGCAGTATGCAGGACCTGGTTGTCGGTGCAGGATGCAAGAACCTGCGCAGCTCGTGCGTCAGAGAACGCAATTACGGTGGAGCGCGTGAGTAACTGTCGGGCGTCCTTGCCTCCGATGGCCCCTCACTTCGGCATGAGACCCAGACTTAGACTGGGGGCGTGTTCGTACCGGGGCAAGCGTGGCTTTCGGCGAACGCGCGCAGTAGGACTGCTCAGTCGCATGGACTCGGACTGTCCCGGTCAAGGCGGTCAGCGTCCCAGCAAAGTCAATGCCAAAGGGAGGACAACTGGTGCAGTCGGCGAAACCGATAATAGCGGGAAGCAGACAGAGAGAGAGCAGCGCCGCCTTGCCAGTCGAGGAGCAGGAACGCGCAAACACCGCTGAGAGCTGGATGAAGAACACAGTGAGGGTTAGGGCTGGTCGCGGCATCCTGCGTCGCACACTCAGGCTGGCCGCGGCTCAGTGGAACGTCCCACACTCATATCCGGCCGGGGCCAGTGCAACGTGTCGACGGATGTCCAAAACATGACTGGTCATGTTATGAAAGGTCTCGTGGTCGCGGCAGTCACCGTGCGGCTCATCAAACTCTCACCTCGCAACTACAGGCCTCACCGCATCCTCGAGGCTCCCTGCACCGCACCCGCACCACTCCTCCGCTCACGTCTGCGCCTCCTCTCATAGCGTACACGTCCACGTCGCGTACGCGTAAGGTGCGGCTCGGAGTGTCCAGATGTCCGATCTCCAGCCTAGCGTCGGTCATCCTGCTTCTGTCTGTGCCAACTCCGACTGATACGCCCACTTAGCATTTTCTCCCTCTCACCGACAACATCTCACGCGGACAGGCCACGCAATGGGATTCCGACGCGCATATTGACGTCGATGAGAGCAGTGGCGCCTATGAACTGAACGTCAACTTGGAGGTGTCGAGTGCCGACGAATCCAGTGCCGAAGGGACGAGTGCCTGTGGACAGACTGTTGGTGAACACAGCGGCGAGGAATTCAGCTTTTACCCTCGTTGGACCGATGAGCGGTACAGGGCTACAGACATCTGGATAAATTGGCTGAAAGCCCGTCTACAAGGGACTCTGCCGCTGGCGCTCTCCGCTCGCATCCCGCCCGAGGTCTTTGAGTTCGTCATCGACAAGATGGATCCTCCCACATTGATCACCGCGGCGCAGGTCTGCGCAGCATGGTATCCCCGAGCTATGCACAACATCTACTACACCGTCAAGATCTGCAGTCGCACCAGCTTCAACGTGCTATTCAAGCAGTGCCAGACCTATCCCACCGTCAAGCAGTGGCTCGCGAGTACATGCAAACTGGTGGTAGGCGGGGATCACGAACACTCACCTTT
Source organism: Fomitopsis serialis (assembly GCF_022376445.1). NCBI lineage: Eukaryota > Fungi > Basidiomycota > Agaricomycetes > Polyporales > Fomitopsidaceae > Fomitopsis > Fomitopsis serialis. Next base: position 114,691 of record NW_025954973.1, read on the forward strand.
CCCCGAAAGCGCCTTTGAAGACACACCGCTTGAAAACAAGATCAATGGTAATGATCTTTTCCTTCAAGCACTACCGGTCGCGCTCGCTGGTCTGATGCCTCGTGTACGCATCATGTTCATCAAGAATGCAAGACTTCATTTCATCCACACGGACTTTCCCTTCTCCATATCGAGGTTCCAGTCTATCAAGTCGTTGACGCTTCGAGAGTGCCGGCCGAAAAACCTGACGCAGCTGTGGCGGATCGTGTCTGCCTTCCCCCAACTTACAGACCTCACGATGCAGGACATTACGTTCACTCAGCAAAGTGCTCAGAGCGACACGGGAGCCTCGCTATCTCGGCCACCATCTCACATGCGTCTTCGATCTCTTGATGTCTACGTGGTCGACGAATACATGCCGATGTTCGTTGACTGGATGACGACGCGCTCAGACCTCTGCGCCTCACTTGCGGATCTGACTTATCGGTCAGAACGTATGGCATGGACGTCCATTCAGAAACTCCTCGAAACGGCAGGGGCTTCGTTGACTCGTTACCGCGAGGGTGCTTATGACCATGATGGCTGTTGTAAGGGTCCCTTGTCTTGCTTACAGTCTTTACCGCTGATGCACACACACAATGTAGGGATTCACGGACATCTGTCGCAGAACACCGCCTTGCGATCCTTCGATTTCTGCCTGGATGTCATCTGTCACGAGGCCAAATACCAGTGGCAGGTGCCTCGCGCAGCATGGACGAAAGCAACGGACGAGTTACACAGTATTCTCTCCACCATTCAAAGCCGTCAGCTCGAGCACATCAAACTCGTCATCACTATTTGCTCCCACTGCACCAAGCTTGAGTCTGAGCACCCTGACCGCGTCCTCGAGATGCTCGACCTGCAGGACCTATACGAGGTCATGAGCCGGCCATACTTCAACACATTGCAAGTTGTCGAGGTGACGACAGAGGAAAGCATCACGGGTCTGACCTGGCAATCGAATAATAGCATGCGCCTTCAGAAGATCAAGGCTATGTTCCATGGCATCTTACAGCCATGGTCTGCCCGTGGCATAGTCACCGTATATTTCTAAATCAGCTCTGGATTTTGTCAACGTGAGTGAGCATATTTGACACATGTCCGTCTCACTCTTGTTTCCTGTTCAGCCGCTCAGCAACCCCCGGGAGTCCTCGTATTGAAGCCGTTGCACGTCATCCGATTGGTAGATGGAAGTGGCGGTAACGAGCCCTCGTCACCACCCATACGGAGCACGAGTCGATGTGAGGGAATGGGTCGTTCGCAAACGGTCGTCTGCCAGCTCCATTTCATCGACCGGCTCCTCGGAACGACGGTCGAATGGGCTCTGGTCATAGTATGGAGCTGCCCCGGACTGGTTCACTGTCTCGATCGACTCATACCTGCTACGATGCGGCTACAACGTGCTCTTGACAATGACCGAATGTACTCCACATGGTCGACTTATGTAAACTCGAGAAATTTGGTCTGTGACTGTAACCAACTTCTTCGTCGCCACGGTCAAACGAAGCGTAGTACTTCGATTCAGTATGATCATGTTTTGTGTATAATACAGAACTTGCCGACCTATTTCCCGTTCTCCCCCATCCTGCTCGGTTCATCTCTGTCGCGAACCTCCAACAAATCCCTATCCAGCGTCTCCTGTAGAGACGATGAGATCGGCCACAGCATAGCGTCCTCTCGCTGCAGAGCACAGTTAGCACGTCGATCTGGCTCGATCCAGTAGAATCAAAAGTGCGTGACAGAGACGCACCCCATAGGACCGCACGAGCTGCGGACACACGTCGTTGGGCGGACGCGTATGAGGGACCAGCGGCGGAGGTGGTGTGACTTCAGTCACTACGAACAGTCGAAAATTGGATCGCTACCTCGACCTTCATGCTTGTGGCCCGTAAGGAGTGCTAGCGGCTAAGCTGCGGATGGGATGCGTTGTAGCGGCGAGGTAAAGTGGTCGAGGGGCACAGCTGACTGCTTCCCAAGTCGGTGAGATATCCGCCCACAGATACGGCCTGTCATGGATGCTCGATCTATGGACCCACGGAGTCATTCACTCGGGCCGAGTAACGGTCACGCACAGTTCATCGACTTCGACACGGGAAGACACGAGAAGCATGCTCTGGATGTCCGAGCACGGTGAGCGCTGCCCCCGTCTCATGAGTCATATGATGCTCCATGGACACTCGTTCGGCGACGAATTAAGCTCTGCAAGGAGTTTGATGCACTACCGGACGATGAGCCATGTCCGCCGTGAGCCAGAGGTTGCTTACCTGACAGAAATTCGGCCTTCCGCTGTTCTGGTCTCGTTCTGTGAAGCTTCCACGATGTGCTACTTGCCTATGGCACCGCGTCTTCTCTGAGTCGGCACAGCACGCCGACAGAACTGGCGAGTATGCATCGTTATTCTATGTGATGATTGAGGGATTCGCGCAACAGAGACGTGCTCACCGGAGCCGGGCTCAAAGAGAAATACAAGTCATGAGCAGGAGGGTGCAGCGGTTGCGGAAAATGCGCGCGAACCGAGTACCGCCGACGCGCGTCTGGCTGGACGATATGATGTCTGAGAGTGTCGCGCGACGCGTGTTGAGATTCCCAAAGAACGGTGAGCGACTGTTCAAGAAGTGCAGAAGGCGCTCCCAGTCAGCGACGAGGAGGAGGAGGAGGAGGAGGAGGAGGAGGAGGGAGGAGGTAAGCATTCCGGAGGAGCGGGCCGACCACGGTGGCGTCGCCGACTGTGTCGGCGCAGCGGAGGCGCCGACCGGAAGAATCTCGGCATATTCCACCAGCGCGCGACGGCTTTGCTCAATGCTCTCGACGTCCACCATGCTCGTTCATACATATTCTACGCACTGGCGGTGGTCACAGCCTTGTCATGCAACACGACTCGCGCTCCAATTAGATGACGCCTCTGAGCTCTCCTGGCCATGGACCACGGACTCTCTGTCGAATGTTTCCAACCCGACGCCTGTTGTCTTGAATTGCTCGGGAGGTTCGTCGGTGGGAGAGGGCGACCAGCTGCTCAGCATGATCTATCACCTGAGGCCCAGAGCGCGTGAGCTATGTGCTGCATCTGCATCTGACGGTATTTTCAGCGGGGCGCGGCGATACAGGGTGCTTGGATATATACGTGATGTCATGAAGTAAGTACTAGTAGAGTCCCTTGCAGTCGTTCGTGAGGTGAGTTCGTCTCGGTCCTGATATATGCTGCGTTGTCTGATGTATATGATGCAAGATATGTGACTGCTGCGACACCCAGCACGAGCTCGTAGAGCGCTGCATTTTCCACCCCAAGATCACTGTTTGCTCAATGTGAACCTCGTCGGTACGTTACAGACTCACCGCACGTCAATTTGAGCTGTTTCCGACGCCTTCCGCAGGCCTGCAGGCCGCTTCACATTCAACGGCTATTCAAGCCCACACGTATGAGTCACGGAATCAAACAACACGCAGACCGGGCGTGGGCGATTAAAGGAGGAATTCCGACGAACACTCGCAGCCCGACTCGGATGTCTCTGTCATGTCGATTAGCGTGCGGCTCATCTAACTGTCTTGCACAATATCTCCCAAATACTCAGAAAGCACATAGCGCCCGGGCTCCCCGTTCAAGAAATGTTGAGCTGAGCTTCCTCGACAGGGCACCATTGCGGCCCTAAACCGCCTGACGGGGCTTCGTACATATGGCTTCAGCAAACACGAACAAGACTTCTCGAAAAGCAAGCAGCTATGCGCGGCGGTGTTGACTGTACAGACGAGGTCCGAGCCCAAACACTAGTTGTGGCTTGTAGGCATGCGCTAGTCGCTGTCGCTTCGCCCTCGGGCTATTCCTCTTGACAGTGTGCAGAACGCTGATCCTTGGCTCTTAGTCGGTGAGTAGCACGTCCAGGAAAAGCTCATGGCTGGATGCTTATACTCACTTTTCCCGATGCGCAGCAGTAGGTCTGCGTGCGATCCAGCGAACGTTCCATACATGCAAGTGGTATGGTCGAACACTAGCACATCTGCCCACAGGTGGCCACTCTGCAGGTTCTTCATGGCCCGTGCGTGCGGTACGAACCCTCCCTGGGTTCGCAGCCCCCCGGAGACTTGCCTAGCGAGTGTTCCGACTCACGATGTCTTGTTACGATCCGCGCGGAAACAGGTCATACATGTGCGTCCCATCGCCCTCAATGCGTATTATCTACTGCTTCTGGTAATTTATATGTCTGCGCTTCACACCTGTCCATGACTGACCGTTTTTGTTGAGGGAATGACTCCGACTGTGTAGGTTGGAGTTTGCTGGTGAATGCGGTGTGTGACTAGTGCGCCCGTGCGCCACTACGGTGTAATGCTACAGGCAAAATGCATTCCAGTATTTGAACGACTGCAGAGGGCCATGCTTCGCCTTTTGTCGCTTGATATGGACACCCACAAATATGGCCAATAGCCTTGCACATAAAAATATCACTTTCCGCGGTGCGTCTTCCCTCAGCTCGTATTGCAGCGGTCTTAAGATGACTTCGAGGGGCATACACCCAGAAATTGGATGCGATTGCCTCGTTCAGGATCACACATGTTCCCAGAGCTGAAAAGTATAGAGTGCGCACCTATTCCTCATTGTATACGCACAGAAGAACGAATCCTCGCTTCGTCTTCTCGTGGTACTTTCCTTGGTCGCGCATTTGATCTGCCACCAGGACATTCTCTCGCCTCGAGAGACGCGGTTAGGGTTAGGAGCGCTTCAGCTTGCTTTGTCAAGCTTGTCAAGTTCCATGCAAGGAAGTCGCGTAAATCCCCATATCCGCTCTGTTATTGCGCTTCCATTCACGACTGCGTTGCCACTCACAGCGCGTGCGCGGCGACTGTACAGAGTACCCTTTCTCTTCCTCCCCGACCTTGCGTGAACGTCGCCTAGAATGCGTACTAGAGTTGGTTCCTCTCCTGTTCGTGCGAGAACTTCGCTGATGTACACGCGCAGTCCCCCTCCACCGCAAGTGTGCCACTGGCAAGTGCACTCGAAGTCACGCGGCAGAGTGCCAGTGGGCAGATTGGCAGCGGTCAGAGCAGTACCGACGGTGACACAGAAAGTGAAGAGGACTCGAGTGCCGATGAATGGAACTCGAAGGACTGGCGCTGCGCCCGTTTTCAAGGCACTCTGCCACTCGTGCTTTCCGCTCGCATCCCACTCGAGGTTTTTGGACTTATCATCGATGAGATGGATCAATTCACTTCGGCAGCCGCAGCGCTGGTCTGCACGGCTTGGCACCCTCGAGCGATGCGCAGCCTCTACCGTATCGTCAACATCAGCAGCCGTACGAGCTTCGACATCCTGATCAAGCAGTGTCGCGCGTCTCCGCATGTGAAGAGGTGGCTCGCTACTACGCGCGAGCTAGTGGCCAACGACTACGAACGCTCTTATGGGAATTCGAAACACCATCCCTTCCTTCAGGTGCTACCCATTGCGCTCGTTCATGCGATGCCCGGCGTACGCACCCTTTGCATGAGAGGAGGAAATCTTCGTTTCATCCGGCCGACCTTCTTCCTTGGCCTGTTGCACTTCAAGGCCGTCACGTCGTTGACCCTGTGTGGGTGCAAACTGAATAACCTGGAACAGCTGTGGCGCATCATCTGGGCCTTCCCTCAGCTAACGGACCTCAGTATAACTGGCATCGAGCTCACTCAAGAACTCGGGGGTCCTGCCTGCTGCCCAGGAGCCACACCGGTCCAGTCCCCACGTCTTCAACGCCTTAACATTGATATTGATGTCAAAAGTGCTGTTTTGGTGACGTTCATTGACTGTATGACACACTCAGGCTGTTTCACCTCCCTCAAAGAGCTGAGGCCGTGGCTGGTTTATAAATTCGAAAATTCACTAGAGAACCTGACTAAAGCCCTAGAAGCCACAGGGGGATCCCTGACTCTGTATCACGAATGCTGCACAGGGGTTGATTGTGAGCCTGCCCCAGACGGTAAGAGGCCCTGTCAATTGGTACTTATTGCTCAGCAGACCTCGCTGCTGATGCACATGCTATGCAGGTAGAGATGATCACGGCAATCTATCACATAATACCGCACTGCGGTCCCTAGGATTCCAGATGAACGACATATGCCCAGAACACGGAGACCAATGGCTTGAGCCATACATCAAATGGGTGGATGAGTTATATGGTGTCCTCTCCACCGTCCGGAGTTATGAGCTCGAGTACATCAAGATCCAATCTATGCTTGGTTACTATGACCACGATTACAGGGAGCTCGAGTTCGTCCTCGAGAACATTGACTTGGGGGCCTTGCACGAGGTCATGGGCCGACCATATTTTGACGTTCTGGAGGACGTTGAGGTGAAGATGGACCTCTTCGGGGTGCTGAATGACAGCAAAGTTGATGACGTCGGTCGGAGACTCGCACCCGTGTACCGTGGTTTACTGCGGCCATGGTCTGACCGCGGTATAGTCAACGTCATCCAATGTGGCTCCGGGTTGTCGTGAGTGAGCTCGTTTGTATGCACACACATACGTCTCACGTCTGTCTCCCGCCTCCTGGTAGGTTGACACCATGGCCACCTATGGTGGATACCCCGTCGGCACGAAGTGCCACGAGCGAAGGCGGCAACACAGAGGCATCGTCCCCAGTAGCATCCTCGGCGTGTGGGTCGATTGGAGCAAATGGCTCGCTCAAAAGACGCTGCCAGACTGCGGGATCAACGATCGACGGACTGGAGTGTACCGTATGAGCCTTCTGTCATCTCGGATCAGCCGCTCGGGACTGGACGGACATGGCTATGGTTATGACTTATCAATGTAAGAGTATGCCTTCGGGATTCATCTGCGTCTGACTCAGAGACATGAATGTCGCGTACATGATGTATGACGTTCGATGTATTGGACGCGCGACCTGCCAGCGGTGCTGGTAGCCCGAGTACGGTTGTATCAAATCACTCAGCGGCGATTGATCAGCGCAAATGGGCCCTCCGTGACGAGTGGCGAGCCACATATACGAGGAATCTCACCCGCATAAATGATGCGTGGAGAGGGATGGACGCCGTCAAAAAAGCAGCTCGCAGTAGCCACCTCATTCAACGCACACGAGGTGACTAAGCCAGCGTTGCGACACATGGGGTTTAGAGAACAGATTGAGAGAACTCGTGGAATGTGAAGACGCACCTCCCGATAATGATTCGCTCGCTGTATCTGGTGAGCATCTCGTGCGCGTACGACATCACCTGGAACTCACCAATGCTTGATTGTGGAGCCCGGCTAGTGCGCCAACGCGGAGAGAAAACAGGTTCGCTGCGTCGTCGCCTACCTTGCTATTAATAGGACTGTTGGTCGAATACTTTACCGAGATGTAGTGAATCACGTTCGTGCCTACGCAAGACCGGGACCCTCGAGACTGCAGAAATAGATTTACGAGGATCGAGATTAACATGCTGGAATGATGGCGGGTCAATGAGGTACGAAGTACATAAGCTATCCTCACCTGGCGAACTGGAGGACTTCCACAGGGATGCCTTGTAGTGTTTCAGTCGCGACGAGTTGTCTAGCACTGGTCGGCAGGTGGCGAGCCTCCCTACAAGGGTGCAAGTTGAATGTCATCGTGTTGGCCGCAATTGCCACTAGAATGGCGACGGGTGGAATGAACCAGTAGGCTACGCAGCGTACTAGTTCTCATTGCCACATATTTCGGTTGGCGGGCTCTGCGTCGGCGGTGGCGAGTTGTAACTCGAAGAACAGGAATGTTCGCCTTGCCTTGGACGAGGTCGCAACGTCGCTTGCGCCCCAAGGCAGTTCAGGGAGGGGCAGGCCAAAACCGCATTATGGCGGTGGAGCATTTGGCAAGGAGGAATGGGACTGACCGTGCTTAGACACCTGTTGCGATGACATGTAAGTATGCCACGGAGACTCGTGGTGCGGCCAATGGAGGCTGGTGCACTACTGGCAGATGATGAGCCGTATTCACCGAAAACAAGAGCTGTTTTACGTACCTTGAAACAAATATTCCTTCCGTTCCTCTCGCCTTGGATCTCCCAAGGCTTCTCAAGCTGCCGTCAAGATGAGGAGCTGCTCGGCCGTGATGCTACGTCTTCTCGTTGCAGAACGTGGACAGCTGTCGAGTATGTGTCCCTCGATCAGGCCAAAACCTCATAAAATGTAGAACAAACAGTGGCTCACGAGGACAGTAACCAAAGAGACCCATTCGCTTTCATCGTGCGACGGAGGGTGAAACGGTTCCGGAGGATGGGCGCGAGCGTGAAATCCAGTCGAGACTCAGCAGAACATCATCATATCTGATCGTCGTAGCAGTAGAGAGGACGAGACATCATAGGGTGCTTGGGAAGTGCTTGGAGAGCGATTAGAAGGTGCCTGGAGGAGGTTCAAGAGAGGTCCAAGAGCGTGGTAAAGAGTGCTCGAAGGATACTCGGTGGGCACGGCGCCGGCCGCGCGCTCCTCCATCTTTGACTTGGACTTCGACGACGCTACCGCTGACTTCTTTCGGACTTCTTCTCTGGGGCTCGAGTCTTCTGCTGCTCTCGCCAATTCCGTCGTGTGGGTCATTCGAAGGGCTTGTAATGTCTCCAACGCAGGCGGCAACCATCCATGTGACGTTCGGTACTCAGCTTCGTGTCTGTCCATCCAAGTTGTTCCTCGACCAGCGCGACCGCCGACCTCCGCTTCGATCCTGCTCTCCGCTGCTCTTGCTGCTCCCATCGCCTTACATAGTTACTCACACGACTTGTGCTATGTTTACGCGGGCTGCAAGTGCCGCCTACACGACGGCGTCGTGCCCCCAGGTTCGCCTCCGCATATTGCAGTCTGTTGCGCCTGAGCGACCTACGCGTTCAATGTAACATGTTCTCGTCCTTAGCTTCAATAGTCGACACCAACGCTGTAACACGACAGAACATACACCAAGAAGGGCTGTATCTCCCCTTGAACTACGTCGCCAGCGGTCTCATCGAAAATACTGCTGAAGACCTCCGAGTCCATCGTCGAAGGGATGAACGGGCGGCCTCGACATTGGTCAGTACGGTTGTCACGGCATTGTTTTACTTGCTGTCTTCACGCCATGTCTGTACAGCTCTCAACACGTCGCGGCTCTCAACCACACCGGCTTCGGCGTCCTGTCCGAGCGGCACCGTACCGTGACTCTGCCCAACAAGCCCTCGCTCGACCACGCTCGAGCTGATTGCATCGTGCCAACGTCGTCGTAAATAGAGGTATTTGCACGCGCTGCTCCTCCTCTTCGGCCGTGCGGTGTGTGACGCGCGAATTCTGAGGCGTATGTACATATTCCGTTTATGTGCGTTCCCACTCCTGCTGCCATTTGGTTCGTCACGTTGCTGAATTCGATCCAGTGGTGTCACACTGCCTTGATGCCTTGCGCTTCGCTAGACGATCACGCGTGTCGTTCGGATAGGCCTGCTGCATTGGCAGTTCAGTCGTAGATCTTCGCCTTAGGTGTACACGGACGATGTGCCCAGACGCTCCTGCTCACTATTGGGAGGTCCGTGCTCGCCATTATGCGGCATTCCTTTAGTTACCTGACGGTATATCTGACAATTCATTGAAGCGCGTTGTCTCAACTTTGTCAACGCAGCGAGGTCTTTGTTGCCCCGAGACTCGGATACCACCTCGAGTTTGTTGGGATACCCTATCTATTGCGTGGCCGGAAGTTCGGACGATGACACATGTAAGTACGTACTGTAGATCGCCACGTCACTCTAACATCTGACACTGCAATACAGTACTCCGACATCAGATTCTTCTGTACCCCGAACCACTGAGAGCGATCGCCAGAGCATATGGAATAGCCCGTAGTATCCTCTCCGTTATCCTCTCCGCTAGCTCGCGGGCATCGAGATCGAGTGTTGGACCGCACTCTGAATCATCCAGCGCTTACGAGGACTGGACACCCCGCGACGCTCTCGGGATGTTCTTCTGACATTTCTGGATGGGTGGGAAGCCGAGGACGATACTTCGAGCGTCCGGTAAGTGCATGTATGGAAGAGCTCATCACGGCAACGACCACTTATGTAGATCTTGTAGCGCGTGCTGGTGTGGCAGGATCTTCGGAGCAGGGGTGACGATGTCCACGTCGTTGTGCAAACCAATGAGAAATGGGTGGAGTTCAGTCTTACGGAGGACCGGCACCTGTACAATGTTTCAGCCAATTTGACGAGATGCTGATCAGCACGCCGGCGTCGAGGCGTGAAGGACGATGTGCAGCCCGAGGTCACATCCAGGGGGATGGACACAAAATGACTTTCGCGGACGCAAGGGGACGTCGCGAGTCGAATGGCGGTGCTCCACAAACTGTGTCGCGCGAATGAGGTCCCCGTGCTCAGCAGCGAGTCGTCTGGATAGTTGGTAAGTGATGACTGCCTTGTCTTCGTGCTGTAGCTCCAGGCAACGTCCCGGACGCTGATTTGACTCCTCGTAGGTGAGTGACACCACTGGGTAGGGCTCCAGCGACTCACCAGCGGCCTAGCGGCAACACCTACTCGACGCAGCAGGCTCACGTGCGATACAGCGAGTCTTCGACAAGTGGGATGGTACGTCATGGGCGCGTAGACCTTTGTCGTCTGCTCCCAACTATCATGACCGCTCTTGGATGATTACAGTTCGTTCGCGCGGTACGGCGCACTCGTCCATACAGTCTTCCGCACTCACCGGACTTGGTGAGCATTTTCCGCAGCGAAGTCGACCTTCCTCGTCATGACTCAAGACGATCGGGGATCCCCCACAGCCGTTCCCGCGCCCGGACGATGTCGCACACCGCATACTCGGAGACCTGGCGCTGCAGCGTGATGCCGATGTACGACTCCTGTAAGGACGACTTCGCCAACGGGCTTGATTGTGGCTCGTCGATGCGCCAGGCCTGCATGCAGTCCGTGCGCAGCGGCGGATAGCGTAGTATGGAGCGGGAGACACCGAGGAAGACTGGAAGCAGGGGAACAGGGCCGCCGTTCAAGTTGCCAGTCGGCTGTACAGATCGAAGGGGGATGCACAAACTGGATGGGACCCCGAAGAACGCGGTTACGGTTAGGGGCATGGACAGACCGCCTCCTCGCACTCAGGCTGGCCGCGTTCCAGTGCAAGTCCCACAACCAGATCAGGACTAGTGCGGCGCGCCCAGGAATACTGGCAGCATGACTGGCCATGACCTGGTGGTATGCCCCGTTCGCGGCAGTGACCGTGCGGCTCATCAAACTCTCGGACACAGGTCTTCCCAAGTACCCATATACATGGTCTCGCTGCATGCTTGAGGCCCCCCCCGCTACTTGCGCCCCTACCCCCACCACTCCTCCGCTCACGGCTGCGCCTCATCTCATACCGCATACATTCACACGTCGCGTACAGGGTGCGAGTGCCCAGATGTCCGATCTTCAGCCTACCGTCGGTCATCTTGCTTCTGTCCATGATTCCGACTAATATGTTCACGTAGCCCGACGATGCCTTACTACGCCCTCAAGTCACGCGATGGAGGGCCGACGGGCTTATCGGCATCGACCAGAGAAATGCCGATGAACAGAATGGCGACCTGAAGGGATCGAGTGCGAACGGAATGAGCGCCTGTGAACAGAGTGCCGATGGACACAGCAATATGGAATCCAGAGCCTGGAGCCGGTGGGACTGGTTGTTTGCCCGTTTCCAAGGCACTTTACCCCTGACCCTCTCCGCTCGCATCCCGCTCGAGGTCTTCAGGCTCGTCATCGAGAAGATGGATCGTACCGAATTGATCGTCGCGGCTCTGGTCTGCACAGCATGGCACTCTCGAGCGATGCACAACCTCTACCATACCGTCGAGATTCGCAGCCGCACAAGCTACAACCTGCTGTTCAAGCAGTGTTACCCATCACCACGCGTCAAACAGTGGCTTGCGAGCACATACAAGCTGGTGGTATATGAGGTGGGTGCTTACTCCGACGTGTGTACAAGAATAGCCCTGAGTACCAGGACTTGAAGGGTGACGATGATGTCGATAATGGCCTTCGCTTCCTTCAAGCACTACCGTCCGCGCTCGCCAGTCTGACGCCTCGTGTACGCACCGTTCACATCAGGCTCGGGAGACTTCGTTTCATCCGCATAGATTTCTTCCTCGCCCTGTCGAGGTTCAAGTCTGTCAACTCGTTGACGCTTCAGGAGTGCCATCTGAACAACATCACGCAGCTGTGGCGGATTGTGTCTGCCTTCCCCCAGCTCACAGACCTTACGATGATGCATCTTGAGTTCGATCAGCGAGGTGCTGCCAGTTACGCGGAGACCTCCTTATTTCGGCCACCATCTCACATTCGTCTTCGAAGACTTCACGTCGGCTTGGATGATGAACCCATGGTGATGTTCCTTGACAGGATGGCGCACTCAGACCTCTGCACCCCACTTGCGGATCTGACAATCTGGTCAAACGACCCCTCCATGGCACTTACACCCCTTGACCAACTCCTCGAGACGGCGGGGGCATCGTTGACCCGTTTCTGCGAGAGGTTCTATGACGGTAAAGCCCGTAAGTTGTCTTGCGTACAGACTTCACCATTGATTCACATGCACAATGTAGTGACTCACGGGAATCTGTTGCAAAACACCGCGTTGGAATCCTTGGAGTTCAGGCTGCAACCCATCAAACACGAGGCCAAATACCAGGGGCCTCACGCGGCATGGACCAAGGCAACGGAGGAGATATACGGCATATTCTCCACCGTCCAAAGTCGTCAGCTCGAGCATATCGAAGTTCGCGTTCGAGCCCACGTCGATGACACCATTCTCGAACCTGAGCAGCCCGGCGTTGTCCTCGAGAGGCTCGACTTACGGGACCTGCACGAGGTCATGAGCCAGCCATACTTTGACACGTTGCAGGATGTCAAGGTGACTATGATGCTGTCTCCTCGAGCCAATCAGACCAAGTCGGATGTGGACAGCATCGGTCAGAAGCTCCAGGCCATGTTCCGTGGCATATTGCAGCCATGGTCTGCTCGTGGCATAGTCACTATCACCCGGAAGAGCTACTAAGATTGTAAATGTGAGTGAGCCCGTTTGCATACACACGTCTGTCTCACTTATGTCTCCCATGCAGCCATTCAACCCTCGGGAGTCCTCGTGACAATATGGCATGTCATCCGAACAGTACAGACGAAGGTGGCGGCGAGGAGGCCTGGCCGTACGGAGCGCGGGTCGATGCGAGGGAATTTGCCGTCCACAAGCGGTCGCCTGGCTCCATTTTTTCCATCGTCTGACTCAGTAAGTAGAAGGACAGTCGATTTCCCTCTGGTCACGGTGTGGATTCGACTCGGATTCGGCGTGGTTACTGTCCGATTGACTGGCAGGTGGTGCTTTACAACGAGTGTTCGGACGACGACTGGACAATACATGGATACATTGGGCATGGAGCCTGCCAGTGGCTGCTGAACATACGTATGGGTCCAGGTATACGTAGTAGTACTTACAGCACTGGCTGCGAGATCTACGCTACGGTCTGGGCCCCGGGTCTACCCGAGGCTTGCCCGAGGCTCTTCCGTCGGTGCATCTCTCGTCTCCTCTCACTAAAACCTACCTGACGTGCCGTGTACTCAATTTCTGGCTCTCCGTGTGAGGATGCCCGACTTGTACCCAACGTAACGATGGGACACGATGTAGACGATTGGCGCGAAGACGCGCAGAGCGCCCACAACGGATGGAGCCACGATGAACACAGTGAGGACGAACTGGAGCAGATCGAGTGGAGTGACAAGGAGTTCGAATGGACTGACGACAAAGAGGTCTGTGCTCACAATTTTCGGAGGAACGACATCTAGCCACTGACGCTCTCTTCTCGTATCCCACTTGAGATCTACGAGGCCATCGTCAACCAGATGGACAGGCGCATGCTGACCACCGCCGCGTTAGTCTGTGCGGTTTGGTACCCTAAAGCCATGCACAGCCTCTACCACACCATCGAGATACACGACCGGCCCAGCTTCGAGGCACTGTTCAGGCAGTCTTACAGGTATCCGCGAGTCAGGCAGCGGCTCGCAACCACGCCCCAGCTGATCGCGTCGGACGGGATCAAATTCTCCGCGGGCAATGGGAGGAAGGATGGTCGCTTCCTTCACGCAGTGCCCCTTGTCTTCGGCCATGCGATGACCACACTGGAGGTCCTCATGATGGATGGGTTGCACCGGTTCATGAACCCCGCCTTCGCAGCGCTGCCGCAGTTCAAGTCCGTCAAGTCGTTAGGCCTATCCAATTGCATGCTCAACAATACCTCACAGCTGCGACGGATCATCGGTGCCTTCCCCAAGCTCCAGACCCTCATCTTACGAGGAAACATCCTCGCTCGACAGGCTTCCGCTAACCGCGCAGACCCCACACAATTCTCTAAGCGAGTCAAGATATAGCTTCGTGGCTTGGTGAGCAGCGAATCCCCGAGCGCTGATACAGGATCCTCCAACACCGTTAATGACTGGATTGTAGACTCGGGAATCTGCACGTCCCTCTATGATCTGACGGTCTGGTGTAAAGATCGTTAAGACCAGTCTCCGCTGAGTGTCGAGGCAGTTGACAGTCTTCTGGATCGTCATTGACCAAGTACGCTGACAACTCCCGTAATGCCTCTTCATCTCTCTCGACCTAACAATCTCCCGCTGATACTATTCATGACACAGATCGTCATAGCAACCTAACGCGCAGTACCTCGTTGCGCTCGTTCCGATCCCGATTGACGGACATCTTGACGGGCGACAGGGACTGGAACGCGCTAGGCCACTGGTCCAAAGTCGAGGATGAGCTGCGCAGCGTCCTCTCTAGAATTCGAAGCTGCCAACTGGGCCACATCGGGATCGAGATCAGGCTCACGCTCTATGATACCTCGCATCTGCCACTCTTCCTCAGTCCCGAGACCGGCGAGCTGGATCTGCACGAAGTCATGAGCCTACAGCGCTTCGACGCTCTACACACTGTCGATGTCGTGGCGGACGTATACGATCGACGCAAACGGGGCAAGACCACGGAGAGCGGAGTGCCCGCGAGGCTCCGGGATGCGATTCGTACCTTGCTTCGGCCGTGGTCCGACCGCGGCATAGTGAATGTTTCTCGTAGGACCGACTCTTGAGCGGGTGTTTACGAACGTGAGTGGCGGTTTATGTTTTAACCGCTCAGTCTCTCACATAATATACAACAGGCGATGGTCAGAGAGCATGGTCTCCAGGCTGACTTCGGTCGTGAACGTCAATTGTATTATGCGTGTTTGATTGAGTCTCTGCTCAACGAGTGAATGCGACCTGACAGGGACAGTGTGGGACATCAATTCAAATGGCGACGTCTCATAGCAGGCAGGCCGTAGCTCTTGGTCTGTTCTCGGCGTCCAGCAACGCGATGCACCAGTCTCCCGGTCTATGGCGAACGTGGTTCTGTAGACATCTCGTGTTTGTTCGGACCGACCCCTCGCAGGCTTGTGGGCCTCGCTTCAACTACTACCACCTCGCACCTATACATCCGAAGCAGCACAATCTCAGCGACGACGTCCAATACTACTTGCCCGCACCTACAAGGGGCCACTGGACTCGCGCATATACGCATCCAGGAACCCTTCCGCGGTATCCACCGGTCGTATCGACTTCGTGTCCATCCCTACGCCTCGCGTAACTGTGAGTATGTGTTTGTTATCGCGCGTTATCGCAGGTGCATGTCTCTGACAAGCACGCAGGTTTCGTAGTCGCCGTCAACAGTGCCACCGCATGTCGTGACACAGGTCTTACGTCGAAGGAAGGCAGTCCCGGAGAGGGGATCACAGCGACGCAGCACACGAAGTGCATACAGTCTCGGTGAGGCGGACGAATTGGTAATTGCCGGTGGGCGTCGGGAAAGCCGCCCACTTCCGCTTCTACTTCGATGGCACTTGGTTTCAAAGACACTAGCACTACGGAGTATTGGGGTGCGTTCACAGCGTTTACGCGAGCGACTCGCTGAACGGACTGACAGAACTCTGAAGTGCTTCTCAAGTGCAGCATAGCCTCGGTCCGTCTTTGACGCTCCTTGACCGTGACAATACGCTGAACTCACAGTAGGTTGATTACTGTTAGTGGAAAAAGAAGTTTTCATACGAAGGTGGCCCATGCGTGGCATATTGTCATCCCGGGTAACCGAGAGCATGTCCTGGTTTAGGTTCGACACAAACCCTGTACGTGGGCCGGCGAGCGGCCCACTGTCCTCACTGCCAGAGCGTCACTGTACAGCATACAGCCCCTAGTTACTTATACCCATGTGCGCACTGCTCCCCCTACCTCTCACCGTCGCGACGCTCTTAGTGCATACACCCTCCCTAGACAGTGCTTATTCGATACCTGAGACCGATTTGCAGGTCTGTGTTGGTCACTTCTCTCTCGTGTCCCACTGACACTACTTGCGCAGATGTCTTTCTCTGAGAACGCAGATTCGGTGGGTTTGCGAGCTCACAGACGGAGGGGTGCCTTCCAACGATTGAGCAGCATACCCGCAGCCCTCTCTGCTCGTATTCCGTTCGAGGTCTTCGGGCTCATCATGGACTGCGTGGACCGATCCATGTTAACTACTGCAGCCTCGATCTGCTCAGCGTGGTACCCTCATGCCATGCGCCGCCTCTACCGCACTGTCACAATACCCTCACGCGAATGCTTCGACAAATTGTTGAAGCACTGCCGCATGTTTCCGCGCGTCAGGCAATGGCTCGCAACCACGCGCGTGCTGCTCGCCTCGGATCCTCAGCCACAGGATATGGTGGTTCTGCATGAAGTCATGAATCAGCGGTGCTTCGACACACTGAAAGAAGTAAAAGTAAAGATCACGCTATACGGCCTGCGGGATCGAGGCGACACCGAGGTGGACGACATTGGCCAAAAGGCTACGGCGGTGCTTCACAGCTTGTTTCGGCCGTGGTCTGACCATGGTATAGTCTGCATCTCCTGGCTGCGTGGGTGAGTAGATGGTACGTGTGAGCGAGCGTCTCTGTGTACACAGGTCGCCGTCTGACTTCATCTCACGTCATAGTTGATCAGCTGCAACTGTCGCTCTCAAAATGCGCGAACAGAGACGAACTGTCAGCGGCTTACCGCCGTTGGCCCGTTCGGACGAGAGGTCGTCAGCCACCGTTACACAGGGCCGTGTCGGTGGAAACACGCTTCTCGTTCGCCGGAGGTCATATCCCCTTGCCTTCCTCGTCATCGGAGCAGAATGCGAGCCTGTATGTCGTTCCACGCCCAGAAAAAACACTGGGACTATGATAACTAGCTACTGGAATGTTTTTGTGTTACAATACTTTCCGGCTCTATTGATGCCATTGAACGTCCTTGGGTTGAAACATTGACGCTCGGAATATTCTCGGCGCCACAAACCACTCGAAGTGTGTTGCTTGCGTGTTGCTCTTGACGCGTACGTCGACTGTGCGACTTGCTCCTCCGTCGATAGCGCACACATTGTCGTTACACAGTTTGCATGACTCCAGAGATGCAGGTTCGTGTTCGCTCAATCCCTCTCGTGAGCCTCAGCTGACGCGTTCGTCAGCGTCCTGCACGTCCTAGGGAAGCCGTGCCACGCAGACGAATACACGAGCGGCGGCAAGATGCCTCCCCACCCAGCACCTTGCCTCCTTCCCTCACAGATCGCATTCCACTTGAAGTCTTCGAACTCATCATCGACAAGATGGATAGACTCACATTGATCAACACGGCGCTGGTCTGTGCTAGGTGGTACCCTCGCGCTATGCGCAACCTTTACTACACTGTCTTGCTCCTTGACCGTACGAGTTTCGACCTTCTAGCGAGACAGTCCCGCAGATCTTCACGCGTCAAGAAATGGCTTGCGACCACGCATGAACTGGTCGCCGTAGACACCTACTCGCCCTTCCATGATCGATCCCAGGACAAACGGAGATATCTCCATGCGCTTCCGCTCGCCCTCGGCCGTGCAATGTCTGGTGTGCAAGTGCTGGAAGTGGGCGGGTTCCACCCATTCATGCGCCCCGACTCTTTGCGATCCCTGGAACAGTTCAACTCCGTCAGGTCGCTGGATTTAACTGACTGCGCGCTGAGCAACCTGTCGCAGCTACGGCGAATCATATCTTCCTTTCCGCAGCTTACAGACCTTGCGCTGCGCCAGAGGATCATCAGCCCGCGGCACCCTGACAGCCCTCAGGTGGCCGGCACACAACTGGAATATCATTCGCAGTCCGACATACGGATCCTGTGTCTTGTGATTCACGTGGACAGGTATCATGAGGAGTCGTACGAAGCCATCATCAACTGGCTGGTGTTTTCCGGAATCTGCACCTCCTTGAACGATTTGACCATCTCCTGGATTGACAAATCGTCGCTATGTGTCGCGTCGGTTGACGGGCTGCTCAATGCAGCTGGTCCATCTCTGCGTCGATACTCGGAGTCTGCTTCGGACTCAGGTCAGGACTATATTCGTGCCATCTGATGTTGACGTCGTTAACACCCATTTAGATCGCCATACCAGCCTCATACACAACACCGTCCTGCGTTCCTTCGACTTCACGCTTCTCACCCTCTTGAGGTACAGCGACCGCTCATTCCATAACCTGGCCAAAGCGGCGGATGAGCTCCATGGTGTCCTCTCCACAGTCCACAAGCTCGCGCACCTCGAGATTAGGTGCTGGATCAGGCCCGAAGACCACGACCCGAGCGATGATGAGGATCCACAACCTCGCTACTCGAACGGGCTTGAGCTCTACCTGCAGAGCCTGCACGAGCTCATGAGCCAACAGCACTTCAGCGCGCTGGAGGGTGTAAAGGTGCTAGTGGCCCAGCACGAGTGGCACGAGCGGAAAGAGGTAGAAGGGGACGAGGTCCGGGCGTGGCTCGTAGACGCGTTCTGTCGCTTGCTGCAGCCGTGGTCTGACCGCGGTCTGGTTACCTTCTCGTGGGATGTATGAGATGGACCGCATGTGGCGGATGTGCTCGGCCTTGTAGTAGGTAGGTGTGTAACTTCAGCATTAGTTGGCAATGGGTGACCGTGACCAAGATCCCGTTCGTCCATTTGATGTATCTTTGTGCGTGCTACTGACAGACCTGTATAGACTGCCCTCCCTCCCTATCACGAAGACATGCCATATCAACAAGCATACGACGAATGGTTTGACGAAGACATCTATCATGCCTTCACGACGCGCGCCCTTCCGACGGCCCTCTCCGCCCGCATTCTCGTCGAGGTCTTTGAACTCATCATCGACTGCCTGGACATGTCAAGCTTGACTACCGCGGGGCTGGTCTGTGCAGCGTGGTATTCCCGAGCTATGCACAACCTCTACTTCATCGTCGAGTTGCACGACCGCAAGGGCTTCGACCTGCTGTCCCAGCAGTGTCGCACGTCTCCGCGCGTCAGGCGATGGCTCGCGACCGCACGCCAGCTAATCGCTTCGGATCGCCCCAAGCTCCCTCCCGGGAAAGAAAGAAAGGACAGAAAGAACAGTTGCTTCCTGCACGCACTGCCTCTCGCCCTCGGTCATGTCCTATCCGGCGTACAGGTCCTCTCGATCACAAGGTTTCACCCGAATGCTACGCCCTTGCCTTTCTTCCTCGCGCTATCGCACTTCGAATCCGTCACGTCGCTGACGCTGCTGCACTGCAGACTGAGCAACATCTCACAACTGCGGCGGCTCGTCTGTGCGTTTCCCCGCCTCAAACACCTCCTGCTGAGCGAAAACATCCTCGCCCAGGAGTCTCCCGCCGGCCACGTATAAGAAGCCACGCACTTTCAGCCACCGTCCGACATACGCCTGCAGCGCCTCGAGATCTCTCGAGATCGGTCTGAACGACACGGGGACGTCGGCGACTATCATCGACTGGATCGAGCGCTCGGGGATCTGCACCTCCCTTGACCACCTGAGGTTTGGTCGCAAGACAACGACCCGCAGATATATCAGCAAGTCAACAGGCTCCTCGTAGCAGCCGGGCCATCCATGATTCGGTACAACGAAGAGTTCCGTTTCTCCAGTTGAGTCTCTCTGTCCCACTCCGCGAGAACCTCGCAATTAACAGGCGACATACGACAGACTGTTACGGCGATCTCGTG
Organism: Fomitopsis serialis; assembly: GCF_022376445.1. Lineage (NCBI taxonomy): Eukaryota > Fungi > Basidiomycota > Agaricomycetes > Polyporales > Fomitopsidaceae > Fomitopsis > Fomitopsis serialis. Next base: position 134,718 of record NW_025954973.1, read on the forward strand.
TACAATACCACCCTGCGGTTTTTGGAGTTCGAGCTGCCCGAGATCAGCCCATTGAGTCTGCCGCCTGCCGTCTGTCTGGAAGTCGCCGGGCACCTGCGCAGCGTCCTATCCACGGTCAGGGGCCGCCAGCTGGAGCACGTCGGGATCAGGACCGACTTCCCGTTTTACGAAAGCGAGCCGGAGGATCTATGCGGTGCGCCCGAGGACTTGAAGCTCGACCTGCGGGACCTGCACAAGATCCTTGGCGAGCCGCACTTCGACGCGCTGCAGGATGTCAAAGTAAAGGCGGTCATGCTTGGTCTGCAGGGCCAGACCAAGGAAGATACGGACTACATGTCCCAGAAGCTGGGGGATATGATTCACGGGTTGCTTCAGCCGTGGTCTGTACGCGGGATAGTCGACGTCTCAGTTGTGGGTTGAGATACGTATCCAATGATTCACTCACGTAGCCAGGGTAGGCAAGCCGACGCCGTGGTCGCTCGGAATGTACATATCGCATGTAGCCCGCCCATTGTACATGTATGCGTTGTCCCGTCATCGTTCCGACTCTACAGACGGCAGCAAATGCCACTTTTCTTGAATATCGAGACGCAGATGGGTGAGGCATACTACGCACCTGTTGTATGATATCTTGCATACTGTCCATAGATAGCGATGCCTAGTAGGTATTGCGTGTGACGGAAGGCGGCGACGACGCAGATATCACCGAGGAATGTCCATAGGGCACTCACATGCACAGCATGTTGAAGGGCTCAGATTGTCTGACGCATTGTCATGGAAGAAAACAAAAAGGGTGATGAAACTTAGACACTCACCAAAGGGTCGGAACGGTGTCGACATACATTCATAGTACGCTCTGCTTCAACCGTCCCTCAGGCTCGAGCCTCTCCACCTCCACTGTTGCCCCTTGATTTCTATCCGTCGCCCCTGGAGTTCTACGTGTTGGGCGTGTTCGGCGCATATATTTATACGCTCCCACGAGTCACCCTACTATGCCCGCTTCGCGTCATGTCATGGTCGTGAATACGCTTGCCAGTGCGTGAACTTCGCGAAGGTACATCGCTCCGAGACAGCCCGCCCAAGATGGCCAGGGGCAGACCATCGACGACAAGAAAGTTGTTCAAGCGAGCAGAATCAGAGAAATGAGTAGGTCGTGGCGGGTGCTGCTGAGTCTTGCAAGTCGCCGCGAAAGTCGTGAAGGTCCAGTCGCCTCGGTCTGATTCAGGACGGACATTTTGGCACCAATGTCTTCGAGCACATTTCAAAGGGCAAACCAGGAGGAACAGGACGTTGTGCACAGAGAGGTCGGGACGTTGTTGATGGTCGAAAGTAAGCCGCGCTACGGTCACGCCGCCGCGCTCGCCGCTTTTCGCGTGGTCGCCAATCCGTCTTTTGAACCACCTCCTCTGAGTCTCAGGTCCTCTCCCATCTTCGCGGTCTCGAGGCCCTTGACTATGCCTTCTGGTACAGGAATGCATTGACCACTATGCCAACTTGACTCAGCCGCTTCGCTGAGTAATCCATTCGACACTATGGTCTGCCTGCGGGAGACTAAAGGCGCTAAACCACGGCGGAAGTCTACAGGCAGCTTGGACGACCTCCCGGACTGCTTCTTCATCCACTGGATGCAGGGTCATTTTCGGAGGGCTTTCGAATATGAACTGCACTTATGTATTTCAGAACGTTCTATGTCGCCGGAATGGAATGGACGACCCGTGTTCGACCATCGCTTGCGGCTTACACGGTTCCGGATGACAGTGTGGAACGAGATAAGCAGAAGGAAAGGAAAGGTACATCGTGTATAACTTGAAGGCTTACGTTCGGGGAGGGGAGTGCTATTGACGACCTGGCCAACTGTTCGCGCGATCGTGAGTATGACCATGGACTCTGCTCGTATACAGGAGACAAACATGCCTCAAAAGCCAAGCATCGCACCGTATGCCAGTTTGTTGCTGGACGTAGTCTCCTCGAGATAAATTGACAAAATTACCCGCCACAGAACGTGATCTCTGGAAGCTCTGTGAGCTACCGGAGAAGCCCTGCGGGTGTACTATTGGCGTACGATTTGAGGTATGGAGCAATCTGTATAGAAGTCGCATTAGCATTCACCCTTCTGCGATGCACAGCGCGATACCTGAACCATCTGTACTTGACAGCTAACGGTAAAACGAGTGAGTTGTCGTTGTAGGATCGTACTGTCCCAATACGATCCGACCTCATTAAGGCCTCATTGCTGACGCTAGACCAAGGTCTATCTGGCCATACACAGAGGGTATCAGAGAATGAGTCGAAAGATCCAGTCGGTCTGGACATCCAGCTATGACGGACTGGTCACTCAATATCCGCCCATTCGCGCGTCGGCACTGAAATCCTTTGCTATACTGCAATATCTCCATCAGTGAGCGCATTGTATTCATTCTCGCAAAGGCGTGCATGACGGACCCTTGAAACTTAGCTTCAGTGGACCCTCGTAACATGCTGTCGCAGCTCGATATTTCTGTTCTTTCTGCATACCGAAACGCGTCTGGACCAAGCTACGTCTTAGTGGGACTCCCCTGACGGTCATTTCGGCGTGCTCACCCATACAATTGTACTCAATTGTCCCCTTTCTTGCAACCGAGTTGTCCATTGACAGCAGATCAGATCACGACCGGATCTCAGACATCCGTCACAACTTGAACCAATATCTGCCACCCTTCCATAGCCCAAGCTAAGAGACAGACAGATCAGCGCATAGTATCTCCAAAGGCGACGACGTACTAGCAGGCCTTCACGGATCCGCAGAAAACACCAGTTTGTTTAGGCCTCCTGTCCAGTCACTCTTCGTGCTGACGTCGACTATGTCCAGATCCGAGTCCTCTTGTACTCTGCATGCTCACTTGGTCCAAAAGGCGTCAGACTCAGAGGCGCGGAAGCGCGCTTGTCGTGGATTGTGGCTGCGACGAAAGTCAACACGCGCGCTTAGGGCCCGCCTCCATCCAACTCGAACTCTACTCCTTCCATTCGCTCTCATACCGCTAGTTCCCGACTCAGACAGTCTGACGCGCCCACTGTCACATTCCGGTAGCTCTCATAGAAGCATTCGCACCGTCGTGCTCGCTGTCGGAATTCCTGCCGCAATGTCCTCTCCAGTACCAATCGTCTCTGAATCTACGGTACGTGATTGTCTTATTGTCCTCTGCATTTATCTCACTGTCGAACGCCAGTCTTCCTCTTGCGACTTGGGCCGACACAATGACCTTTTGGCCGAAGACGACGCGTCAGCTGTCCCGCGAGTCCTCTTCAACGAGGACTTACTCGACAACATTGTTGGGTTCCTTCATCACTCCCAGTACACGGACGACCCAGTCTCTGTCGCACGCCTGGCTCGTACGTCGAGGCGCCTACAATACACGGCAACGCGCGCTTTATGGGCGACATTGGACTCGCTCGTGCCGCTTTTAAAGCTCATCCCAGGGCTCACTTGGAATCAACATCGGGAGGAAGGCGGTACTGTCCGTTGGGTACGTTTCTCAAATTCTTCATAAGGTCATAGTGGCAGTCTGTCTTACCATCTCGAGTTGTCCAGGACGTCGCAGAGGCTGCTACCACGCCCCCCGACGCTCTGGCCCTCAACACGACCCGATTCGAGTGCTACTCATCGCTTGTCAAGACCTTCATTTGGACGGATCAAGACCTGGCCGCTGAAGCGTTCTTCTTCTTCCTAAACGCCTTGTCGGAATTTGGCAAGCCGTGGCTTCCAGCCGTGCGCAAGTTTAAAGATCAATCGCGGGACTACCTCCCTCCGCTAGTGGTCTTTGGTGCGCCGACCCTGCAGTCACTGTTGGTCAACGGCTTCATCACAAAGGAGGAGAGCTTACTGGATTTGCTCGAGGAGCTGCCAGAGCGATGCGCTGGCCTCCAGCAGATACACCTTATGTGCACAACCGACGCAATGTGGTCGTCGGTCAACTCCGACTTCTACCCTAATGTCACGACATTCCTCGTCAGAGGGATTGATGGGGCTTCGCTGATGGGTCTGCGTCACCTGCGCACGATTGTACCAATTGGATGGGAGGGCATGTCCTGTCTTGCACACATGCCGCAGCTTGAGCAACTCGAGATGTTTCTGTTCGATCTAGACTTCGACGGGCTCGACGTCCAGCTGCTCCCCGCTAACCCCTTTCCGAGTCTGACTCGGGTATGGCTCCACATGTTGGAGCTGGATGATGGGTTCGTGGAACTCATTGACAATATTCACTCCGTCCACTTGAACATTTTGCAAATACAAATCGCGCACAAGGCCCCGGATGTCGCTACCACACGCAAGTTCTTCGAATCCGTGGCCCGTAGTGCGTTCTCCCGCAACCTTACGAAACTCTGCTTCTTGGTACAGTCAACGACGCAGACGGAGGCGAATCCCCAGAGTTTGCAGCCGCCAACATCGTCTATACACACGCTCCAGCCGCTCCTGCTACTCGACCTAGAAGTCTTATCCATCGAGGTGCCCCGAATCTTCCTGTACAGCGAAGACATTGACGATATGGCAGCGGCATGGCCCCGTCTCCAGGGCATCAAGATTCGTCAGACTTGGCACATCGTGGCGCCTGTGGAGGTGCACGCATTATTGGCGTTCGCCGACTGCTGCTACCTGGAGGAGATAGACTTTGATGTGGGTATGGACGATGTGCCGTATGAACTGGATCATCATCCCCGGCCGTTGACCTCGGTGAGATATCAATCGTGCCGCATTGTATGCCGAACCAAGGCAACGTATTACTACTGCGTCGCATATCTCGACCGCCTGTACCCGTACGCTACAACACAGGAGGCATTGGACAAGTTATGGGAGTACTTCGACCAGCTTGACTCTGCCCAAGCCGATGAACACTCATCATCGCTCGTCGCTGGCCCCAGCGACGATGGCTACTTCGAAATATTCGTTCCCGACTGACTGCTATCCTCGACCTCATGTAGTCAAGCCGTATCATGACTTATGTCTCCATACTGATCAATGTATCATATCTGGCTGTATATATGATGCGACTCCACTACTTTCGTGTAGCTATGCTGTGACATCAGATCCTTTGTCCGTTTAGTACTTACGATTTTACGAGTGCAGCAATCGATACGACTGCCACAGGCTTTCCGAAAAGTTTGGTGACTTGTGAGTGGTCAGCCGTGCACGATTGTGCCCACTGCCTGCCTTGTACTACTTCCAGTGCGGCTGCCAGTGAAGCCTCGAAGGGCGTTGATATCGACCTCAGCGTCCATGTCATGATCAGCGAAGGCATCGGGTCTGAATGCTTAGACTCCGGTAGGCAAACCACACTGGCAACTGCCACTTCTTTGACGGTAGCTGGGAGGACGATCGCATCAGCCCTCAAGCTGACGCTTCAAGCTTCAAGTCGTACCCAAGGCCTGAACGTTTGAACAATGGTATACATTACTAAGTCACTATGGAATGTACAGAACTATCAGATACATCTACAACCAAGCATTTCAGTTGCAAGATACATGTCATGGAGAGATAGAAGTTAAACGGTAAGAAGTCCTTGTGCTACATCGGCGGCCTGAGGTTGAGCAGACTGCTCACTCGGAATTCTTGCTATGTACGCGAACAGCTCTTCTTCATCTTCCTGAGTCGACGTGTTCGGAAACATAACCATCAAATACGCCCGCACGTAATAGGTGCCGATTTCAGTCGGGCAGAGATCGCGGCAGTGGTGTCTTTTCACTGACGACGTCGACGTAGGAGATCCGCGGTGAACAAACTTTCGCTCATCGTCCGAAAGCCCCACGTCAAAGCCTATCTCCTCCAAGTCTGGGCACTTCACCACAAAATGCGATAGGGCTTGGACCCCGACGGGGAGCTCACCATCCCAGGTCTGATGGATTCGGATGCTCTGGAGGCGTGGCCAGGCGGACGCCAGAGCCTCGATGTCTTCGTCGCGCAGGAGGATCCGGGGAAATGCGATGGACAGTCGGCGGAGGTTTTGGAGTCCTAGAAGTGGTCGCAGAGTGTGTACAGAGGATGTCGGCGGATGTATGCTTGGACTTTTCATGGACTGCGTGGCCTCGTCCACCTCAAAGTATAAGGTTGTAAGGGCGCCGGCGAACGGACTGCGCACCAGCCTTTCGAAAAACTTGCGCGTCGCCGTGACGTCCGGCGCAGCACCTACAATTGTCATTTCCAGGTCAGACAGGCAGACAGAATGGATGCTGTCAAGGAGATGCATGGCTGCGGCATCGAGCTGATGCAACGCGAGCCACAGTTGAGTGAGGCTAGGGAAGGAATTGGGAAGAAGTCGCTCGAATTCTGTCGTCTCCCGCTCCACCGACAGACACACGTCGACCACTTCGAGCCGGGGAAGCCGAGCCAGGAGGACAACATCCTCCCAGACAATGGCAGAAGTCATGCGCAAGACTCGCAGACCCATCAGTGATCTCTCACTGACACCCATACGGAGAAAGTTGCTGAACTCCGAGTAGAAGGTGCGGGATTTGCTGAGCCATGGGATGTCAGTCTGCTCCGACTCGGAGTCTGAGTCCGGATCCGGCTCTAGCATGTGCAGCTCCCGGAGTTTCGGACAACGTGATGGTAGTTCCTTGAAGATGTTCGCCAAGGTCTTCTCTTTGGCCAGAGTGGGAGTCAAGCAGAGATCCACCAAGGTAGGCGCGCCGAACACCGCCAACGGAGGGACGTCCTCGAGAGACTGGTCAGTGAATACTTGTAGTACGGGAAGCCACGGCTTGTCGAGTGAGGACAACGTCTTCACGAAAAACTTCAACGTTTCAGAGGTTATGTCTTCGCCTGTCCATGCGAAGTGTTTGATGTAGCGCGAATAGCGCTCGAATTTCACGGTGTCGACGGCCTGACTCAGGGCCTCGGAGCTGGGTCGGGAGGCATCGGCCTCCTGTGGAACCAAGGCGATGAGACGTGCTGTCCATGATGCCGCCAGAGAAATATAAGAGACATACCCAACGCATTTCATCGCCCTCCTCGCGGCATTGCTTCCAGGTGAACCCTGGTATGAGCTTGAGGAGCGGTACCAGCGAGTCCATGTCTCGCCATAGGACACGACATGCAGTGGGGTGAAGCCGGCGTGACGACCGAGCGAGGCAAGCAACAGAACTCGGATCATACAGGCCCTCGGCACCGTAAAGAAATCGTACAATGATTTCGAAGAGGTCCGGATTGAATAGCACTTGATACATGGCGGACGTCTTGTATTTTGCCAAGAAGTCGTCCGGATGGGTGGGGTAGCGAGAGGAAGACTAGCCATCCGGGGTCAGACGACTTCATGTGGCAGAACAGTCGTAACTTACCGTGATATCAGAGGCGCGCAGCCTTGCTTGAGAGGCCATTGTGACAGTAGGAGTATCTAGGATAAGCGGGATGGAGGAATCAATCAGATGTTCTGGAATAATGCGTTGCGGCGATAGTATTGCGCGTCAGGCTGTCCAGGGACTAGCAGGGCACGGTAGGAAAGTGAGTACCGAGAGCAGCGATCGGGTTGGACAGAAGTGGGCCACAAACAAGCGCCGATGTTGACTTTCCTCGTAGCCACCTCTGCAGCTCGTGGTTCCGGGCCTCCGCCGGGTTTGAGACCCAGCGAGCGTGTACAGTACAGATGCACGGCTATTTTGGAATATCTGCACGGCCTGGACTGGGTCAGCGTGCGCCATGCCAGTGATTGGATGGGCTGTGTGGGCGCACCTGTTTGTTCGCCCAATCTGGCAGTTTTCTGGAAACTTTGGCGTTGCCTTAGATACGCCGGGGCGGCGGTCGCGGCCACATTGCGGTCGTTGTGTAGACCTCGAGACTATGACGATGCAGTCGATTGGTTTCGTCGGCCTGTAGCTAACTATGTGCCAACTGGTTCCGACACTCAGGTTGCTGCGACTGCGATAACAGATGCAACGGGGAGTGCGTACGCAGGTGCGTCAACGACTGGCATGATGCCGACACATGACTTGGATGCGCTCAAAACAGTCCCAGTGTACCTCAAAAATCGAGTTGATTCTTCAGCGACATTCACGACACCATGACGATGAACGAGGGGATAAAGAGCGCTAGGTGGGTAAGAGCCGACGTCAATTACGTGAGCTCCACGAACTTGGCCATGGTGAATGATTATCGCGCAACGGATGCTTACCTCCTCCCGTAGTACAGCTATTTGGCTTTGCGACAGACAATGCGCCGGCGAGGCACTGTCAATTCTATCTTCATTATTATCAAACGCATTGTTACGGAGGAACTGGAATACCTATCAGGTACGCCTGTCTTGCTTTTCCGAGCATCCAGCCTTAGTTTCGGCGGACCTCGTCCTATGCAATAGGCATCGTTGGAAACGTCCATGTATTCACGACGTTGTTCAATTGCTTGACTCTCCGTGACGAGAGACTGAGATCCTGCTTAGTCTCATGTCCAAGCTGAGCTCCGATTTGTCTGCGACTTTGATTCACTTACGGAGACAGTACAAGACTCGTGATGACGACAGGACAATCATTGCATACATCCATCATTCTTCAACCTAGTACAAACCTGAGGAGGCTATGTTGAGAGTAACAGTGAAGATGCCACGTCATTTATGGACATGGACAGTTCTGTGCGCATTCTGTCAGTATCACACCTCTCGCCGTCACGGTCCACCGCATGCATACTGGAACTCACTTTTCGCATTACTCCTTGCCCTCTGTCCATCTTTTCCTATTGTTTCGCTATCAAACGCTGCCGACGCTCACCATCCAGTGGGCCGAAATGCTGCCCGGTGTTACAGTAATGTCATCTTCAGCTTCAAGTCGCATCACAGCGCGCAAGGCTCTTCAAATCGAAACTCACTGCAAACTTGGAATGCTCGCGGCGGAGATGGGACTGCAACAATACCATTACTCGTCGTGCTGGGATGGAACAGCTGATACATACTAAGTGCTCTGAGACCCGATTGGGCCGAAGCCTGAACGCGGCTGGTGGCGGTGACGCGCACGCGTGCGGCTTTCTTTGCAGGTACCTCCTCCTCCCCTCCTCCTCTCGGCTTGCAGAAGGCGGGGCACTCTGTTGCTCGCAAAGTCCCTGTCTCTTCCATCTGACAGGAGGCTGAGTAGACTCCGATGTACGTACATTATGGTTGCTCAATGTCAATTCTAGCGACGAGTCGCCGCCGACAACCTGTGGCGTCAGTCCCTCCAGCGAGAGCTAACTTCGCTCATCCATACTCATCTTGGGCCACCTGGATCACCCCATGGCTGGTCTGAGTGGACTGGCAGAGAACTTGCGCAGCATCCTCTCCGAGTCCCGTTTCGAAAACAGCACATTGGGGTTACGTCCGCCCGCGCCCTCCTCCTCCGCGCCGCCCCGAGGCGCTCAATTCGCAGGACGCGCACGCCACGAGAGCATGATCTTGACGTGCTGAAGAATATGAGGTAGGGTTGAACATAGACAACACACGGGATCGGATAGAGAGCATAGTACGGGTGAGCAATACTTCTCGCCTTTCTCACTTGGCTCTAATCAGTCTCGCCGTGGATTACATAGTCGACTTGAATGTTCGCTCGCGACATCACGATTCGTCATGACTCTGCGGTGTGACCCATCCATGTGAGTGGGTCTTCTATGAGTGCGGTCAGGCTGCGTCGCACTTCATTTCTAGCTGGGTTAGGTAGCTGCTGATGTTCGAGGCGTGCTCCTGTCATAAGCGGCCGCCCTCAGGCTCCACTCAGAGAGATTGTGCCTGCTTGTGTTGCTGAAGCGACTAAGACTAACGCTTGACTAGGAACAATGCCCATGGCCGATTTGAGGAGGAGGCTATCTTAATCTCGCATGCCCAAGCCAGGGGGGGGTAACAAGTATGATTACGCATAGGTGTGGTTTACATAGCACTGCGGGGCGTTAACAGTAGTGCCGTATGGTGTACACATTGGTCCTTGAGCTTGAGCGGTCATATACGCATTAATGCATTGTCTATAAACAGAAATACGTGAACTGTTGGCATATTGAAACATAACGCGCACGACCCCCGAGTCCGTGAATCAGCAAGGACGGACATCCAATTACTCATCATCCCATTCTCGCCATCGTCTCACTCGTCGGTCCGATTCCAGGGTCGGCTTTACCACAGCATTCGGGAAAATAAACTTCAAATAAGCCAGGACCTCGTCTTGGGACAGCTGCCTGTAGACGCAGCAAGTAACCTTCCTGACTGACGCCGAGCGCAACGGCATGTCCTCGGGAGAGTAGTAAGGCGGCGAAGGAATAAAGTCGCCATTGACGTCGAATGCTATGGACTTCAGATTGGGCGACAACGCTGCGAATGCGCATAACCCGTCGACGTCGGCAGGGGACACCGCGTTGGAGAATTGTAGGATGCTGATTTTCCTGAGCTGGGGCCAAGCCAGTGATAGCTCCCTGAAGTCGTCCGGGTACCTGAGGCAGATCCTGGGCACCATCAAGGATAGCGAAGCCAAAGACGGCAGCTGCAGTAGCGGACCTAGGGTACGCATCGACATTGAAATCCCAGGGACACATTCATCCCACTCGTCGGGAAGTATATGCCACCAGACCTCGAACCGGAGCCGCTCGAGGCCGTCCCGGAATGTGCCAAGCGCTACGCGCTCAAAGAACCGACGAATCTGTGGTTCCTTCGGGGGTGTTTCTGTGACCTCCACGTCAAGACTTTCCAGCCCCGGGCAGTCTATGCCACCTAGCAGACGGTCCATCAAGTCATCCAGTTCGAAGAGTTCGAGCTTCAAGTGAATGAGGCTCTGGAAAGCGCCTTCCGGGAGCGGGGGTTCGGGGTACTCGGGCGGCGCGCACACCGTGGCGTCGAGAGTTTCGAGCCTCGGCATCTGTGCGAGCAGGAAGACGTCGTCCCAAGTGAGCGTGATGCACGTGGTGAGGTGTCGCAGTGTCGAGCTGCCCGAGGGGCCGTTGAGCATATCGTAGAAGAATTGATTGCATGCGGGGAAGATGTCTGGAGAATATGTGATGTGTGTGCAGTTCTGCCGCCGCGTTGGGTGCTTGATGACGACGCGCTCAAGTTCTGGGCACAGCACCGGCAGATCTTCGAGTATGCGCAGCAACATGGGTTGCTCGATGTCAGAAGCAGTTATGGAGATATCCTTCAACGTCGGTGCTCCGAAATACACGGAGGAGGGAGCGTGGGGACATGTCGATGTTCGTGCCACTTGAAGACATGGATATTGGTCATCCAGAATGAAACAGACCCTTCCAACGCTTTGGCGAAAAAAATCAACGTCGACGGAGTCACGTCTTCGTTTGTTTCCCAGGCGAAGTCCTTGATGAATGTTGCGCATCGCTGAAATGCCGATGTATCGAGCACGAGCGACGCCGGGTCACTGGTGGGAGCATGAACATGCTAATGTATCGGGCATCAACACATAACGCCGGTACACAAGGATTGCACTAGACGTACCCAAAGCTGTGTGTCTCGCTCAATGTGGATCGACCAACGCAATCCCGGGATCGTCTTGAACAGCGGGACGAGCGACGTCATCTTCTCCCATAGGAACCGCATGGCGGCATACGTGAATTGTGACGAAGTCCTCGCCAGGCGGGCGACGGAGGCACGGTCGCATGTGCCTCGGTAAAGCAGGCTGCGTACGACGACCTCGAATAGGTCGTCGTTGAATAAGACGCGGTACACCGCGGAAGATTCGTAGAGGGTGGCAATATTGTTAGCTTGGGTCAAGGCGTTCGTGGGCTATTGCAGCATAAGTAGTCAGACCACGTTACCGTGCCCAGCACCGACGACTTACCATGTTTTCAAAGGCAGTCAGGGCTGCAGAAGACATTGTGATCGGGAATGCAGGGCGCGTGTACTGAATTCGAGAGTGCTGCAGCGTCGTTGCTGCCGGTCAAATGGCAGAGGTCGTCGAAGCAGGTAGGGTATGAGAACGAGTGGTAGCAGAGTTCAGGCTGAGCGGGGGTAGGCCACAACTAAGCGCGCGTTGTTGGCTTTCGTCGCAGCCACGGTCCACGACCACGCGACTCCGAGCCTCCGACAGATCTGAAATCCAGCGACTATGCAGCGTACAAGGGACTGCCAGTTTACGGCTGTCGTCGAGGTCAGCGTGCACGTTGATTGGTTAGGCTGCTTGGACGCACCTATTTGTTCTCTGGATTCGGAAGGCACGCGCGTATGCTACCGTCTGGGCTCTCGGACATGCCCCGTCGGACTCTCGTCGGTGTCCAAGTTCCAGGCCTTGACTATGGGACAAGAAGTTGGCTGTCGATACACCGCCGACACTGACCTCGCCGTTGCGTCTATCCTGCCTGCTGGTCTCTTCTCTTCGACGTGCTGCGAGCACGGCTTGCCATCATTGGTCGCCATTGGTACTATACCGCGGCAATAGCGGGACAAGCGCGACACGGTGAAGGTGGAAGATGCGCCGACGATGTATATTACCCTGGTACAAGTGAGTACGGCTAAGCAGTCATCGGCGCACCTTGCTCATGCTTCCCTTTCTTCACTGGAGATTCACGGGTAACCGAGGGACGACGAACTTTAGGCAGCTAGTCGACGGTTCTGGAAAGATGTGCCAGTACGCGGTTGTGCCGTCTGTGCGTAGATCAACTTCATGCTCTATACGATACACGCTCACCAGCGTACTCGGACAAGACACATAGCGATGGACTAAACCGCTCATGCGGAGGCAAAGCAGGTATTGACGTATGTCTGTTCTGATAAAATGCCCGTCGACATCGCTGTAGCATTCTCAAGCGCCCCTACTTCATGCGAGCGTGTCGGTACCATCCGGAAGGACAGCGTTTTCACTCCATATCTCGGTGCGCATTGCGCGCGTGCCAACGCTAGACGCGTGTTGAAATGCACTGCTTGCACATCGATCCGCGACGCCATCGCCGCCCAAGGTTCGAAACAGCACACCCCGGGTGCGTATAGGTCCAGGACGGCGATACTATGTCAGAACCCGAACGCTGACATGGATGTTAGATCATCATGTTTACCATGCCTTAAGTCGAGTGAAATGTGCGCATACACTCACAAAACGTTCGTGTTTCCTCAACGCCTTCCGCAAGCAACGGCGTACACTGAACTGGGATGTCGGGCTATCTCAGCGCGTTGCTGCCTTACTCGCTTATTTGTCACCATTCCGCGTACGGGGCATACTTGCTAGCCTACGTTGACGATGTAGACTCACATCACACTGCAGTCTCCGACTTGTAATGTGTATCCACAACCTCCTTGCAGAGACGTTCAACACTCAAACGACAGAGACTCAAAGATGGCACATACATATAACATACACTGGAGCTAGAGCGACAACCGACCCAGAGGGAAGTGCGTGCAATACGGACTAAGGTGCGGAATGAGTCAACCCAGACTCGACGGGGCGCGGTAGCTCTGTGTTGTCCACGGTCTGTCAGGACGAGTTTATCTTCTGAACACGAGACTCTGCTTACCTGACACTGCATCGCTGTGTTTCCTCTCCACCTCTCGCCTCTTCCCGAGGCCCGCCATCCAGCTTGGAACATGAATGGGTGACGGCGCTACTCAGTAGGGCCAGGCTCCTTCATCCTCTCGTGCGGGATCCGACGACTCAATCACATAAAGTTTGTTGTGATTGGAACCTTGAGATGCTCACCAGATACGTATAGAGCGTAATCTGCGGAGAGCAAACTCGAGTTTCCGGAAACCTAGTCACCGAGCGGGGAGCTTTGGCAATATGACGAGGAGACCTCTCGCGATGTGACGAACAACCCAGAGGAGATATGCATCGCCCATATCATGATTATTGAGTACAGGTATGCAATGGACCTCTAGCAACGAGGACGTTGTGGTCGAAAATGCAAGGGGGAGGGACAACGCTCCCGAAGCGCGACAACGTGACTTGCTGCTACTTGCTCTCAACCATCACTCTGACGATGAGTCGGCCGCCAAATTTCAGCAGAATCGACTCGCCGGGTAGCTCCAGCATTGTCGTCTACTGCTACAATCGAAGACACTCCTCAGCGGGCAATATCCACGTTCACTAGCGCAATATCTCCTGTGTAATCGCGCGCGCTGTCGTGCACGAGGTCCTGCGGTTCAAGTACTATAGTGCCACAGATGGATGTCGAAACCGACCTCAAGTCTCTGCTGCAGACAATGAGGATGAGCTGTCACCGTATGTGGAGGAAGCGAAGGCTTCACTGAGAAGGGTCACAATGGCAGGGGTCGTCCGGTCACCTAGGTGAGTTTGTCTGTCTTGTGGTGCCTCCGTCCTGGGAATAACACGATTCAAGTTCAGGAGGATGTGGATGGATATGGCCCGGCCTGTCTGCATTTTGCGAACACAGTGTTCTCTCAGTTGCGCCCATACAACTGTCGAGTGCGTCATGCAACGCTCGGCTGTCGTATATCGGGCTCTGAACGGAAGAGAGAAAACGCGCCCTGCTCTGTATGTTCACGGATGAGTCACTATTGGGATGTATTTGACAACCCGGGACGTCGGTGAGCATATGTAGCCTATGCTCTCGTTGACAACTTCACAACTCAGCAGAGAACAGTGTTCGAGAGTCCCTGTCTTATTTATCATCGAGTACTGGCCGCTGTCTTCTTAGGTGCTACGGCCCTATGATCCGCAACTGTCCAGCGAACGCGCAACGACGTGCTGCTTCATTATACCTCAATGTACTAACCTCTTGGCGGCGAGACTCATCCAGGTTTACGTTCTCACCAATTCTACAACGTTTCAGTTGTAGTCATCATTAACATACATTGCCCAAGCTCATGCAGTGCTTCTGCAGCGAGAGCGAAGCTGAGGAGGTAGAGTACATGTGATCCGCACGCTTGCGCGGGCCCGTCCGTTTGCCTCCGCCAGCGTTGGTCGCCTCATCTTGCCTTCGCGACGTGTATTAAACTCAGAAGCACTAGGTGACGCTACAGCTGGGCAGAGTGAGCAACACCTTTGTGCTCAAGCGTGCCGTGCGAATGGGGTGTTGCTGAACATACGCAGATTCATCATGTTTTCACTTGAAAGCCGAGGGTCGCCGCGGGCGGGATGTCTCAGGCCAATCGCTACGTTTGCAGATCTGAATTTGTATCACGGCGCGTATGCTCGCATTCGAGCCGCAGACCCGGCGTAGGCTCATAGGCCATAAGTTACCTGTGGTGAGTATGCAAGTTCGAAATAATGACCAGAAACGAAGAGACTCACTCTAATTCTCCAACGTTCTGCGTGCAGTGTCAGCCTGGGCTGAGCTTGCACTAGCGTTCCCGCACATCCCGATTCCCCAGAAGGCGAGCGGTCAGTTTTGTCACGGCACCGCATTGGCACCGCATGCCCTACCATGTAGCGCGCAGGAGATCCCGCCTGATGGCAGTGCTAGCAAGGTGCTGAAGCGCTGATCCTTTCTACATGGACTCCCAAGACGCTAGGCGACCGGACATGATCGTCTTGCGATGGTCCGGAAATCCATCGGATCCGGAGACATGTGAGTCGCGAGCGCGTCAGCTAGGGGTCAACGATAGCGGCATTCAATACTCATATTAATAACGCCTGCGTGTTGTTCGTCCTCCTCCTCGACGCGTCCCCGAGGACGCGGCGGACCATATCATGGCTAGCCTCGAGTTCCTGCTCGGAACGACCATCGGATGCGGCCTCGTCGGGGCGATGTTGTCACAGTTGTACGTCCGCCTTGTCTTTCGGAGTGTCTTCCCGGTTCGCTGACTCCGCAGCTGATCTTCTTTCCGGATTCAAAGTCTGTACGGACTGTCTCTCGCTCAAGCCGTGTACTACTTCTGGGTGTATCCCGATGACCCGAGACATTTGAAGGGCCTGGTGCGTACAGATTGATCGTGGAAAGAAGATCTGCGCGAGCTCATCTTATGCGTAGGTAGCATGCTGGTTGTCAGTGTAGGTTTTAGCATCCACTTCGATGACCTGACTGTTGGCCGACAGACTGTTGGACACCGTGAAGGAGGCGATAGCGCTGCAGGTACGTGCATATCTGACCAGTGTGTGCACATATTGACGTTACTGTCTGTGTAGGTCCTTTTCGAGGACCTGATCGCCAACCACGCCAACCTCGAAAGTATAGCACATCTCTCCATGTAAGCACTATTCGCGAGATGTAGCATATAGCCGCTCACGCTCTTCACTCAGAGCTTATGGGGTACGTTCTCACTTCTCGCACATCCTGAGGGGCGCGGCTGAAGTAAAGCTTCACCAAGGCGCAGAATGTTCTAGGAGTACGTGGGTACTAGCACGTGCTTCCGTTCTGAGATACTCACCGCGCGCAGTGGATACTTGTGTTCTCAGTACAGTGGTGAGCGACAGCGAATACCTATAATTCGATTGACGGTATGCTGACGCTGACGATACCGCAGCTTCTACATCAACAACATGAAACATAGTGAGTCTGCTTGTTGAGTTCGTAAAGTTCATTCACCGACGTATTTCGTCACAGTTCTACGATATCACAAACGTCGTCGACTCATCATAGGTGTCGCCGTGAGTCTCTTCTAAACGCCGCAAAACTGCCACGCTTACGCTGTTCAGATCGTGCTAGCAATCTTAACCCTTCGTGAGTTACCATCGGATCTGCTTATACATCTCACTAAATCCGCGACGAAGTTGCTGGGTCCGCAAGTAGGTGTCTTGCGACAATTTAGGCAAACGGAGACCATTGACCTTGCTACTTACACCCTCAGTCATCGACTACGCTATGTAAGTTTCACCTCGCCGCGTATCACAACACCTGCTCACACCCCCAACCCCCAAGCTACTACAAAGGGAGGTTCAACAAGATGGTGGGCTGTCCCATTCTCCCTTCATCCCCGACGCGCGACTCATCCATTATTCCATGATCAGTCCTTGGTGGCCCTAGCCCCGCCAGGCATCATCATCCTCACGGACGTCTACATCACATTTGTCCTATGCTATACGTTATATGCCGCCAAATCAGGCCTGCGTAGCCCGTGAGTACACGTCCGTCAGAAGCCCGTTCAAGCATCGATACACATATCACGTAGAACAGAGCACTCGTCAACCGATTGATCAAGTACAGCGCCGACCGCGGCATCATCCTATGGTGAGCACCTGCACACAATCCCCGGGACGTAGTCGTCTTATGTGGGCTTCCGCAGCATGGTGCAACTCGTGGCCCTCGCGACTGTGCGTGCGGTTCACTCTGTTCTCCGTGACGGGTGCAGGGACGCTGACGCGTGCGTGTGGCAGTACATCTACGACATCCACTCCGGCTCGACGAACATCACCGCAGTCGTCTACTTCGCCGAAGTGAACGGTGAGCGCCTCTTCAGTCCTTTCCCAGCCACTTGCTGACTTGATATCTAACTACAGTATACTGCAACACCGGGATGGCAGTGTGAGTCCATCGACCGGGCGGAACGCACCCGCTCACGTCAGCTCTGTCAACGCAGGCTGAACATGCGCAAGCACGTCCGGGAATCGCTGAACGACCAGTACTCTGTGAGATCATGCCTATGACCCGACCGCAAGGCCCCGTGGATAGTAACAACACCTCGAGGTATGCATATTCGATCTCTGCGGTTCCGGCGTGACTGACATACGTACGCTTTCAGCGGCTCTGACGACACCGCACTGGCCACGCCGCGAACACCACCGTCCGCAGCGATCGCACGTCAAAGTATGATTCGTCGCATCGACAATCTATGGCGGTGACTGTGCACATCGTCGGCCATGCCCGCTAGAGACGCGTGTATGCGCGCAGTGCCCGTATCGCTGATAGGCTCGTCGACGCCTTCAGCCGGCCCGGCCAGCGCCACTTCACCCTACATGCCCGCTGGAACGACTGATGTCGAGGTCTATTCCGTGTTATCATCATCTGAATGCGAGTACCGTTGTTATGCATTTACAAGCAGTACACATATGCTACGTCAGACAATGGATCATGAAACGTCGGTGCCTAGTGACCTCAGGCCCTGCCACATCCCGCGAACAAGCCGCCAGCGAGTCCGATGCCAGCCAGGATGGAACCGCCTACAGTCTTCTTCACCGGATCCACCCAGGGCGCGCCCTTCATGCCCGCGCGCTGGAGGTGCGAAAACCAACTGCCCTTCGGGATGTATGCGCCGTAGAAGCGGCGCTGAGCCCAAGCTGCCGCGGAACCTGCGCAGCCAACGACGTGAGCATACTGTGTTCTTGTACGAGATAGGACAGCTGGTCCGTACCTGCAACGGGGCCCTCAGGCGACATCCCAAAGAGCCTGAATAGAGGGCGGAGGAACCACGACTCGGGGATAATGAGCATGACGCTGGAGACAATCAACGTCTCGAACAAGACCGGGTGTTGTTCCGCCAAGTCCCCTGGTAAGGCGTGAGATCGCAACATAGGATACGGACGTATGGACTGGACCGACCGATAGTGACAATGATATCCTCGACATGCTTCATGATCGGGTCGAGATGTATCCGAAGTTCCTTCTCCGACATCCCATGTTGCACGCCCAACTTGATGAAGGCCTCTTCTGCTTTGCGAACAACCAGGGAAACGTTGCCTCTGCGCTCTGCATGGTTGGGCGCCTGGTCAGGTGGGGGGAACTGCTCCTTCAACTGCTCGAGGAGGTCCGCGAACACCTTCTCGATGTTGTGCTGAATCTCGTCAAAGGGCTTGTTTGCAGTTTGTGCAATGACCTCTTTGAGGTCTTCCGTATCAGCGATGACTACTTGGACAGCATATTGGAAATGGCGTAGCTGGGCGACGGTGGTCGCGTCAGCCTTTTGTGCAGCTTCGTGGATGAGGGAAGCCGCGTAGTCCTGAGAACGATGGCCAAGCGATTGTGCACGGTCCCAGAATTGTTGTGGCGTTCCGAGCTTGCCTAGACGACGATTGACATCGGAAATCGCCTCTGTGATGCCACTGAGTAGATGCTGATACTAAACGGACGCAAACGTACTGTTCATGCCATCGTGCGCCTTATCAACAGCACCTTTGATTCCATGGAATATATTCCTGTAATCATTGGTCAGTGGCTCCCGACGACTCGTTAAGATGAAAAAGAGACACTTGCCTACCGAAGTTTGCTGTGGTCAGCGCTGAAACAGGTTCAGCGCCAAGGAGGACGACAGTGCTAAGGAGCGCGAACCAAGCTGAGGCGAATACGACTCGCATGATGGTGGATGGGGACAGAAGGAGGCCTCGCGCTCGCCGCGCCCTTTAATATGGGCGAGCGGGCGTTGAGGACTGCACAAAGGAAGCTCATGTCGACGGAACCTTATTTCCACGGACAACGGAAGCAGCTCACCTTCCTGATACAGACAACACACCTAGGTGTGGCGTGCTCTGTGAAGGTATTTCGGCTGCGCGGCTCAATGGACTCAACCTCGACCGCATGACCGCCCAGCGGCGTGCACGGGAAGTCCACTGGGCTGCTGCGCCCTGTAGGTTGCCTGGCACCTCTGCTCATAAGTGATCTGAACATGACATATTAGATTCGGAAATCGCGCCATACACTAAGACTCTAATTCCCGTGGTAGGGGTTCTCACTCGACGGCTTACTGATATACACGCTCTTCTTAGGGCCATGTAATCGCTTCGCAGAGTCCGGTTGGTCCGCAGTGATATATGGTCTCGGTCGAATGCTCCCAGCGACCGAAAGCTGCGCGGTGCAGATACGAGAACCAGCTCCCCTTTGTGACGGTTCCGCCATAGAATGTGCGCTGGGTCCAGGTCGCCAAGGAACCACCTATTGACGGTTCAACGAAGTGAGCATGGCATGCCCTGGTACAATCACATCGAGATAGTGAAGATATTGCCTCGTACCTTTGGCAGGACCTTTAGGAGCGAAGCCGAAGAATCGGAGCAATGGGCGAAGGAACCAGGCTTCGGGGATGATGATCATGACACCAGAGACGAGCAAAGTCTTGAGCAAGTACGGGTGTTGTTCCGCCAGATCACCTGGCAAGGGTTCAATGTGAGATCACAAGGATATGAAACAAAAATATGACAATGTAAACGGACCGATGGCAACGACGACGTCTTCGACGTGCTTCATAATTGGGGCAAGACGCATCTTGAGTTGCTCCTCCGATATCCCGTGTTCCACGCCAAACTTGATGAGGGACTCCTCTATGATGTTGACGACCAGTGTCACATTGCCCTCCCGCTCTGCGTGGCTCAGCGCATGATCAGGCGGAGGGAACCGGTCTTTCAGATCCTCCAAGATGTTCGCCAGGGTCTTCTCTATACCGCGCCGGACATTATCGAACGATTCATCGGGGACTTGTGCGATGATCAGCTCTTTCAGGTCGCCTGTGTCATGGACAATAACTTCCATCGTGCTTTGAATATCGTAAAGTCGAGCAGCAGTAGTCGGGTCCTCCTTCTGTGCAGCCTCGTGGATCAAGAAACCTGCGTAATCCTGGCCGCGCCGACCAAGCGACAGTGCGTCTTGCCAGAATCGATTCGGGGTCAAAGGGCCAAAGGAGTCAAGCACGACATCTGCGACATCGTTTACAGTTCAGTAGGCACTGACAGACGGGTATCATGTGGACGTAAGCGCACCATTTATGACATCTTGCGCTTTGTGTACGGCATCTTTGAGTTCACGGAAGATACTCCTGCGATCCAGCGTCAGCAACGAAGAACAGTACTGGTCTCTACGACTCACTTTGCAAAGTTGGCTGTGGTTGACGCTGAGACTGGCTCTGGGCTGACAAAAGCCGTCAACAGAACCGTGGTGAGGAACGCGAACCACGCTGAAGCGAACACAATTTTCATGATGGTGGGACAAGAGCACGATCCTCGTCCGACCCTCGCCACGCCTCTTTATGTAAACGGTACATCGGCGTCTAGAGACGCACTGAAGAAGGGTCGTGATGACAGAACCTTGTATCCACGAACAAGGAGAATCTTCTTACGGAACAACACCCCTGCATGTTGCGGCACTGCCGTCACGGCTATTCGGTCCTTGGATCCAATCGAGACAGCGCATGACTTCGATGCACAGAGATTAGGATGACATTACGGTAATTTTGTACAAGTCAAGGCTCGATGTCCTGTTAACTGGGACATATACGCTGTCGTCCCCAACATGAGCATGTCTCGCGTGAGAGGAACGTAACGACGCACCTATGCTATGCCATATGGACCATATCGTCAGACGCAGACGTCGTCGACGTTCTCGAAATGCACATCCTGCTTGCCACACTCCGCTCTGAATCGACGCCATTCATGACTCCGGGCCCTTTCGGGAGGCGCAGCATTCGCGGAGTGGGAGGGTAGCCTCTCGGCGTTGAGAGGAATGACGGTCCTGATAGCTGCATCTCGTACATATCAGCACATAAACGCGATCAGGTTACGCAACAACATGCCTCGTTCACGTTTCTGCAAGACGTCTTGCCACTTGATGCCCCTGCTCCCGTGTCAGCGAGGCGACACAACACCGAAGCAGCGACAACCACCCACATATGTTGGTCGAAGCCCGGACACTTAGAGATACCGGCGATGTCCATCCGCTCGATCGGGTCCTCTGAGAGCATCTGAGAACCGTCAAGACATGCCGATGCAGAAAGAACAAGATAGGCGTACCCCTCGTACTAGATCAACCAGGTAACTGCATGCGCCTTCGGCATCTGCCATATGCGACAACGCATCATCGCGCGATCCGCCTACGTTAGCCTTCGTACAGGAATTAACACCTCCAAAAAGCTGGGCGCAACGCTTTAACGCCTGAGACGACATGAGATGGCTGACGAGAACGTACCTCGCCGGTGAGCAGCTCGCTGACGACGACGCCCAAGGACCATATATCCACCGACTGGTCATACTCCGGCTCGACGCCATTGCTGTCAGGGAGCAACTCCGGCGCGGCGTAGTTCTGGGTGAAGACCACCTCGTCGAATACGAACCGTCTCCGCAGCTTCCCGTCCTTCAGCTGCCTGCACGAGTTGAAGTCCGCGATCGCACAGTGCCCGTCGCTGCCGACGAGGACGTTGGCTGGCTTCAGGTCGTGGTGCACGAGTCCCTGCGTATGGAGCCAGTTAAGGCCCAGGACCTACGTAGAGTGAGCTTTGCGACGCCTGCACGGCTCAGGCTAGTCGCGCTTACCAACTCTGCGGTGACAAGCCACACTTCTCTGTGGCTCAGCAGGCCCAGGTACTGCTCCAGGGTGCCGCCAGCGTAGTATTTCTGTGAATCGTAAGCTGATGTTTCAAAAATACGCGCTTGAAACTCGCACCGTTAGGATATGCAGGTCGCCGAAAGGCGTCAGCCAGTCACGCCGCGTGCACCCCATGTAAGGCTCCAGGAGGAACTTCTGGGGGGCCTCGCTGAGCATGCGCAAGATCTTGACCTCGGTGACGACACCACGATACTCCAAGGGAAGTGACGAGTCGGTAACTCGTACGACCTTCATCGCAACGTCTTGTTCTTGCATAACGTCCCGGACCAAGAACACCTTGCCGGAGCCTCCCTCGCCGACGATACCGCGTACGGCGAGCCTCTTGCTGCCATCTGAGCCACCCTTCGAAGTAGAGGAGCTCCAGGACGGGATTGAGCCCAAGTCTGATGGTTGGTCCGAGCATGCCAGGGGAGTATCACTTTTAGACACGGAGAAGGTGAGTATACGAGCGGTATGAAGGAACACTGGCTTACCCTCCTGACAACGTCGACGACTCACCTAGCCCGTCAGACGTCCTTGGCGCTTCTACACTGGGAACGGCCACCATCATTGACTCCGTAGGCCTCGGAGGCTCCTTCCGCTTCCCGGGCTGCCTAAGCAATCTTAGAACTCGCCCTTCGCCGAATAGCAGAACCGCTCACCTCGCCTTGTTTTTACGAGCCGGGCCTATGTTGGGCGCGCGCGCGAGGGCGGATATCCACGACCGGCGCACGCTGGTGCGCTGGGAGCCGGCCTGAGCGGTCACGGACAGCCTTGAGATGGGGATGTGATCCGGCGTCCATTCGCAGACATAGACGGAGGAGAGGTCGCTTGCCGAGTGGAATTCTTCGTCGTCGGGTCCCCTGGGCGAGCAGGGTCGTGCGATGCGTCGAAGGAGACGCTTAAGATCAAGCATTTCGAAGGTGAGTAGGTTGGAGAGTTGGGTGAGGCGTCGTGTTCGCACCTGCTATTTAACTGCAACTGCTTCGCCACTGATCTGCTCGAGCCTCAATACGCCGCTCGAGCGATGACCTTGAAAGGGAATGATCTGGTGAGATGAGAGATGAGTGGCAGACGTGCGAGGCTCATCATATCGCCCGTTCGAAGAAAGCGCAAGGCGTTGAGTTGCGATGCGATCTTGTTGTGCAATAAACCTCGAGGCGACTGTCGCCACAGGAAGGTGTTGTTCAAGGTCGCCACTGGTGGCGCAGAATAAGTACGGAGACTAACCAATCAGACCAATCGCCTCACTTCTCCGAGGCCGCGTCTTGTGCGGCGTCGATGATCTCGACAAGTGATGGCTCTAGTAGCTTTGAGTCTCGACCTTCGCCCTATCGCGGGAGACGGATAGCTCGACTTTCTTTAAATGCGAAAAGTACGCGGCTTCCCCAGAGAACGAACTGTGGCACATCGGGTTCTACTGTAGGTTCGAAAGCTATTGCGGTTGGGGCTATACAGCAGCGGCGCAGACTAACTTATCAGTAGAAGGACTCACCAGCGGAACGTGGCGGACTACTCTTAGCCACTAATGGGCTGGGCACGTAGATGATCGTGTTGAAAAGGTTCACTGTCACGGCTTCGCAGATCGCGCTATCAGACGAGTAGTTTCACTGGGAGGTCTTCTGGATCAGAAGAGCACGAAACGGATCCTCAAGAACCTAGGAAATCACCGATGCTATATCTTTGTCGAATTATCCGATACATGGTGATGTTGCCTTCAGTGAAGAAAGCTCAATCTCGCATTGCGGTAAAACTGAACATTGCACGCAGGGTGCGTGGCAAAATGTAACTATGTGTGTACGGAGGAGAGTGATAGATGTGTTTCATACTCACCGACGCCTGCAACCCTCCTACAACCCTCCTACGATAACATGGGGGCTTCATACCTTCCTCCGAGTCATGAGGGTCATTGGTATGCGCCCCATCGTACTCCGTCGAAGACTTGATCTGCATGCCCCGGACAGTGCATACGGTGCATGTTCGAAATCACTGTCTCCAATGGGCCATGGTACTCCAGATAGTCCGGTCCAATTCAAAAGACGTTGGGGCCGGAAAGCATTCGTCCTGGGAGTCTCAGCGACCACTAGAGTCCAAGCGATTTCGGTGCGTGGCAGAGAGGAGATGGTCATCATTGCAAACCGAGAGCGCTGCATTGGTGGGAGGAGACAGCCACAGGCTGGTCACGTTGCCGCCGAAGGCTTACGAGCATCGAGTCCGAAGGGCGCCAAACCACCGAGCTCTTTAATAACCTCATTCACCCCGCTGCTCGCCCACCTTCGCATCCTCGTCTACCCCCACCAAAAATGGCTGCAGCACCGACGAAGCAGGCTCTCACCGAGCTTTTCAACACTACCATGCGCACGTCGCGGGAGTTCAGCTCGTACAACTTCCGCAACTACTTCATCCGCCGAACGAAGAAAGCATTCCAGGAGATCGAGGTACGTCCCTGTCGATTGTTCTGCTGCACACATTGTAATTGGGCTCGACACTTGTCAATAGAATGAGGCGGATGCGGCAAAATTGTCCGCATTCTACAACGAGAAGACGAAGGAGCTCGCGGTCCTGAAACGCAGCGCTATCACCAATCAGCTCTACGGTGGATGGCAGCTCGTAGTGGAGAAGCAAAGCGCGGAGAGAGAAAGAAGTGACAATTGATCGGTGAGTCACGCAGTCAGCAGGGATGTTCAGGAGTTCTGACCAAATCCTAGTAGCACTCTGCGCTGTTGTCATCCCTCACCTTCGTCCATATGTCAATTCGCTATCCATTATCCGCTTGGTTTAGGCTTCTCGGTGTATCATAGATGTATGTTTT
This sequence comes from Fomitopsis serialis, assembly GCF_022376445.1. Lineage (NCBI taxonomy): Eukaryota > Fungi > Basidiomycota > Agaricomycetes > Polyporales > Fomitopsidaceae > Fomitopsis > Fomitopsis serialis. The sequence goes on from NW_025954973.1 coordinate 159,614, forward strand.
ACAAACATTCCTCGCGCTATTATTCAGTGAGATCGACAATGATTCTTCGCATTCGCGTGAACAGGAGCCTCTGCCCGCACATCTACTCCAAGGACGACAGTGTGCGGCGATCATCGCCTGCAGGGCTCCGATTCATCACGACAAGTATATTCTCCTGATATTGAGAATTTACGCGTCGCAAGTCTCATGTGGGTCACGTACTCCTCCTGTACTCTGTTAAGCCATGGTAAGAAGGGCATATAGGTGCTTCGCCGGATGAGAATTGCCCTGGCATTCGTTATTGTGACCAAGCCGACTATGTGCTCCCGATGGAGGGAAAGATGCCGCATCTTACGTCGAGGTATGCGTTCGGTATGAGGGACAGTATCAATTGGATGTGGTAAGTATGCATACAAGACTGCCACACACCGCTACTAACTAGTACTATTACTGTCAGCATTGTGCATGATGCCAGGCATACATTCAGAACCAGTCAATGTAGCTCCCAACACTCACTGCGCCGCTGAATTTGCCTGAACGGACTCCGGTGACATGATAAGGTACGTACAGGACCTTGCCCTGGACAACAAGACAGAATCCGGATTACCCTTGTCTCTATCCACTCGCTGATGAACCTCTGGGACGCTTGAATGCTCGCGGTGTCGATAAAATTGCCGCCCCTCTCGTTAAGCATGGGAGTCCTGGAGCTCAAGCCACGTTCCTCGTGCGTTTGACCCATGAATAATTTGCCCCACTGGTCGCCAATGCTCATGCCGTGACTGTCGATACAGACGGCAATATATACATACTAACGAGAAGGGCGAGCTGATGGCGGCCAAATTGCGCGTCGTCAACGTCGGAGGGGGTCCTGCCATCTCGTTCAGAGGTACTCAATGCGAGAGAGCTAGTGCCGAGGTACATATAAGAGTTTCAGATAGTTGAGGCTGATATCTGCGTACAGTTTTAATAGATCGATCAGTACATTAGCGACGCATTGTACAAGATACATGTTTTTACACCCAACATACTTAGCAAACTCTGGCAGTTCTGATCCAACCTGGAATGACAAAGACTACGTGAAAGACACATTGGCCATAGTTTGCCACGGAGGGAGCAACACGTCCAAGTACTGCTTGACACGTTCCCAAGTAAAGGGGGCAACCCTCAAAGTCAAGGCGCCGCGTTCGATGGTCGTCGACACTTCTTCTGCGCTGGGGAACGCAGGAATTTTGCCGCATAAGATTTGAACAGGTATCCTGAGGTCGGTCAATTGGCGGCAATGTTTAACAATGAACGCCAGCCCTTCGAGAGATGCCGCACGCTGAGCTTCAAGTTGATCCCCTCCCGTATGCACTTGTCCTGCGTAAGAGCCGACTCCTTCATACGTCAGCGTCAATAGCTTGAGTAGCGGAAATGCCTCGGCGATGCCCTGGCAGGTGGCGTTATCCAGCACAATCATATCCGAAAATATTTGAAGGGAGACGAGGCCGTTCAAGCGGCCCAGCAAGGGTCGCAAGATCTGTATACCGACCGTGAAATTGGGCTCCAGAGATTCCTTGTGGGCGAGGTAAAGCTTGAGATCCCGTAGGGCAGTCCTGAATGGTGCCCGGCTCAACGCCTCGAGATGGGCGAAGAGTACTTCTTCGCCCAGGTGGCGGTAAACACGCGCTTTGACCGTAAGCTCGAACCGCTGCAGAGAAGGCGACGAGATGGCCTCGACCAAGGCGAGAGTGATCTCGTTGATCAGGCCCGTGTGCAGCTGCAAGGTCTTCAATGCGGGAAAGCAGTGTCCGTCTGCCAGAGGGGCAGTAAACGAAGATCCACAGCGTTTGGGATCGAGCCGCACGACAACGTGCTCCAGGGTCGGGATCCCACCGAGAACGATTAGGCCACTCAGGGACAGTTGGTCGTTCGCGTCGAAGTGGGATATATGGGTGGTCGCTAAAGGCCGTACAGTGTCCTCCGTCAACGTGGGTGGCGGCCACTTTGCGCTGCTCGAAGGCCCGGTCAAGTGCAGACGGCTGAGTCGAGGGAAGAGACGGTTGGCTCGTTGGAATAGGGGTTCGGCGTCGTACGCGCATGCGTTGATATACAGCTCTTCTACCGCAGGGCCCGCGAAGATGTGGCTGTGGACGAGCAGTCCAAACCACTCCTTGTCGTCTTGAAACCAGATCGTGTGTACCGCAGGGAACAGAACCATGGATTGAGGGATGCCCCGCAGAAATTTCCCGGCGCTGTAGATATTCACAGTGCGGTCAAACTTCCAAGTGAAGCACTTGATATGGGAGGCATAAAACGCCAGGCGACTGACGTCGAGACGGTTGGTATTCTATCCAATGGCGTCACGTTAATCGCTTCAAGGCAAAGGAGACCCAAGGGGTCACTTACTGGCTGCTCCCATAAAAGCTCGCGTCTCCTTTGATCCTTTTCCCAGACGTGGCCCGGGATTGTAGACATCAGCGGGACCAGTCCTCCTATGTGTTGCCACAAGACGGCCACGGCCACAAAGTGAAATGTCTTGCATGTCCTGGCCATCCTGGCCACCGATGCCCTTCCATTGCGGCCTTCGTGGAGGTCGCCCATGACAATCTCAAGTACCTCTTGAATCCGCAGACAACGGAGAGCGACGTCTTCAAACATGGTTGAAAGTAGGCGTGCTAGTCTATGAACGCGTCGCACGGCCTATCAATGGGGCTTCTCAAATGCGAGGCGATGCAACGTACCAAAAACACAGACAAGAATAAGCAAGCAGAGAGAGTTGAGAGACTACTGCGATCGGAAGGCAGGTATTTAAGAAGTGGCCTGTTGAGGCGCGCGGATTGCCGGAAGTTGGCCACAGCGGCCACGGGGCTTATGTAAATGCGCAGAGACAAAGCGAACCATGCAAGACAAAGAGGTATTGTTGGAAACGGCACATGGGCGGTATAGGTCCAAGCACCCGTCATCGCCGGGCACCCATAATGACTCTTCATCGTCCCTTTCTTTGCTTCTCGTCGTGTAGCACCCTCATCCTTCGAATGTGAAAATCTCAGGCCTGTGTTGACGTGAAGGGACTCACCTAGGGACATAACACGCTGACGCACTGGATCGATATATACGGTCCAGGCGCCTTGGGCAATCCGGAAATTAGGACTCGTAGGCAAGTGGCAGGCTGTGCATCCCTTCTGAGTGCTGACAATAATACACACCTACCTGGAAACCTTGCCAGTAGGTCAGCGCAATTGACATTCTCGGAACCTACCTTCGACTGCATGTCAGGTATGATCGAGGGCTGGTACTCGCTGAGGTCAAGAACGCTGAGACATACTGTGTACTGGCAGACTCGAAACGGAGGGCAAATGGACACCAGGTGATGCGTGAATTTCTTTCGCTGTACCACACAATTCTCACCCATGAACCTGCGGCTGGAAAGCTCCAAATCCTTAGCTTGCACCATTGACTACGGCGAAAGTATGCGCACATACAATTTGGCAGCGATTGATACACAAGACACGCCGCGTTGCTTGGATCCTCTCGTGAGCATTCGCCGTCGATTGCTGCTGCACGCTGCACGTTCAATTTGCGACTGGCAGATAGTATGTTCTGAGCGACGTCTTACAGGTCTAGCGTTGATTCTTCCTTTCCGCGAAAGCAGGAGAAGTAAATCAGACATGTCGAGGCTAGATCCAACCTCGTACGCCCCCACAAGGCTGCATTGCAGAGCTTACCTAAGTCTGAACTAGGAATCAGGAAGTCAATAGGACAGCTGGTGGCGCCCATCGTCGCGCGAGCCAAAATCGAGCGCGTACTCGGAAGGGCAGTGCAACGCTTGGATACTATGCGTTGTGTGTACTATTTGCTCTGGACAGAAACTCACTCACGTCCGTTGTTCAAACGTTCAACGTTCAGCGCTCAGCCCTGAAGGAGGTCTTCCGGCCAGAAGCCGCTTCAGCTCATTGCGACGGACTTGGACCCAAGTTGGGATAGACCCGGTACCGGCCGCAAACCGCTCCACTGCCGAGTCGTCGGATTCCGAGCGCATTTACTAGTAGACGGGTAAGTAGTGTTGCCATACTATGACATACCGCCTTGAGAGTACTAACATTTGACCGAGTTCGGGCAGTCATTGTGATGATGAAGCGATACATACATAAGTACCACTTCGGGGAACGAAGAACATAAGTACAAAATTTGTCGATCATGATGATCTAGCCGCCGAGCGGCCGAACTTGTGCCCTACCTCGACCAGACGACCTGCCATACGTTTGGACATTAGCTGTCTTCTGCTTTCTCTATTCCGATTCTCCATACACGGCTGCGTGGAAAGAGACTTCACGGGGTTCAATTGGCATCGTTGTATGTCGCGAAGTTCGTCAGCCCGATATGAAGAGGCAAGAGCGCACAACATGACAATTCCTCTACACCAACTTCCGCACGAACTACTCTCCACGATATTCCAGGGCACCCTTCTCCCTGCTCATCAACGACATGGCGATCGTGATGTGAAGAACCTTCTCAGGCTCACCGCTGTCTGCAGTCATTGGCGCGATGTCGCGCAAAATACAGCGACATTCTGGACAACGATCCGCTTGGATGACGATGTGCGACTTCTCGCACTCCATCTGCGCTGCTCCCATAACGCGCTCATCAGCGTGTACGCGAATGGCTCGCGCGACGGCCGCTGGGCGTCGAAGGCGCAGCTGCTCATCCCGCACGCCGCGCGGGTCGTCAAGCTCGACCTTCGTCTATGGCCCGCCGTGTGTACCGAGGCGTCCTGGTACCACGTATCCTCCCTTCTCGGCTGCCCGATGCCCGCACTCACCTCGCTGCGCGTCGACGCGAACGACGTCGGCGTCTTCGCGCTGCCCCCGATCAACCTTGGCCTCTTCCCGCAGCTGCAGTCGCTCACGCTGCACGAGACCGAGCCGGCGTGGGACCCCCCTCTGATGTCAAACGTGACCGTCGTCCAGATGTACGGCCTCCTGTGGCAGCAGCAGCCGACCCTCGACGAGTTCCTCCGGCTGCTGTCCTCGATGCCCCGTTTACAGGCCCTATTCTGTCTGAACTGCGGGATGAAGATTGCCCGCAATTACGGAGGGAATGCTGTCGACTCGCGCACGCGAGGTGTCGTGCCGCTGCGGGAAATACGATCTTTGAAGCTCAAGGACGACTCGCACCGGCCGCTCGCGGTCGTTCTGAAGTACCTGTCGCTCCCGAGCACGGCCACGGTCGACGTGGACTACGCGCCGACCTTGGATATGTACCTGAATAGGGACGTCCGCGACCCGGGCGCCATCATGGTGGTGGGCTGGATGCGCAGGCTGCAGGCTGCGTTCCTGGAGAGAGGGTTAACGGATGAGGTGAGTGATGCCGTTTCGTCCGCCCCAAACTGCTCTCGATCGTTTCATCAGGAGGTACTGGGGATTGACAAGCTGCTGACTATTATTGAGAATTACAAAGGCATGACCGCCCATCGTTTGACTGTGAGTTGTCGTTCCGAATTCAGAGTCGCTGTTCACTCCTTTGAGTGACCCACTCGTGACGTGTGGTTGCTGACTATCTTCGCGCAGTTCTCGAACATCATGATGGTCGTCCATCGTATATATACCCTACCCCCACATAAAGTGCACCGGAGTGGCGAGTTCAAGTTCCGAAAACGTGCATACGTCCTGTATTCGAGATGGCAGGCCCTGGCAAATACGATTTAACGAAGATCATGTCGCTCGCCCATTTCTCCAGGCTTCCCCGCTTATCATTATATTGCAACTCAAGTACTCACAATAGGACGATTTCCAGCATGTCAGCCCTTTCTCAGCGACATGCAACATACTGCAACGTTACGGCGACGACAGCGCACGGCGAGATCGGCAACTCCTAGTTGACTGCCTGTCATTCTACTGTGCCTACCGTCGCCACTTATGACGCAAGTCGCACGGCGCCGCCGTACGGGTATATAAGGGCGAGTTGTAGTCCCTCCTCTTCTTCTCTTAGACCGTCATTGTCCCATCTCGCGCGCGAAGGACTCCGCCGGCTGCAATCTGCTAATTTTTGCTGCTGTGCACAGGTGATTGGAGGTAGGTTTTGTTGCTATCTTGATGATTATCAGCGACGCAAAATACCGACGATGTTTCTTTCTCGGAGCTCATCTGGGCAGGAAGCTTGTACGCCCCGTCTCTCAGTGACGAGGATTCGGGGACAGCGAGTTGTGAGTGCTCGTATTGTCCGTGCTCAGCCCACCTTTGTCTGGAAGAGCATGACAGTCTGCATCGCTACAGTGTCAAGCACAAGTTGCTCAACGTCGTCTCACGTAGACGACCGTGTGCCGTCTCATTCCGGAGCGCACGCAAGGCAGCTTGGAACAGACAATGTCTAATTTCCAGGCGCTTACAACACAGGCGCGTCACGCTCACGGGTGCGTGTTGTTTATGACATCACGCGTCCTCTCAGCCACGGTGGTGCCTCCTCCGTAGGATGATGACTCTTTGCAGAACAGTTGGTGTCTATTTTCCGCTCTTGTTCCGTCGCTGTTCCGCGACTACGTCCGAACACGCCCATTGGTGACAAGTGACTGGAGTTGGCGACGCCCCGTCGGCGAAGCGCATCTAAGCCGCTCAGAGTGATGTCATGTACTACACCTCTTCCAAGCTCAGCACGGCGCAGGCATGGCAGATATATATACGCTGCCATGGCTCTCTATACGAGCGCTACTCTCCCCTTACCTGTCGATTGACTTGCACACAGAACCAGGTCGCTGTCATACGCCATGGACCCAGAAAACAAGCCGAAAGGACCTTCGCCACACTACTCGCTTTACCAGCGTGAGGTCTTCAAACGGGGTGGAGAGACAGGAGAGCGTGAGTCTACATCCGTGAACCTCAACCCTCGCGTCTAGTCTCACACATACTTTGCATCTAGTTCCGACGTTCTCTGTGCACCCAGAGGAGTTGCAGGAGTCTGTCAAGAAGAAGCTCAACGACAGGGGATATTTCTATGCCAACTCGAACGCCGGCATCGGGTGGACAGACCGCGCGAACAGGGAGGCGTTCTATAGATGGCGCATCATTCCACGCACGCTGGTCGACACGACCGTCCGCGACCTGACAAGTGAGTGGTTTCGTTCGTGCTGTGTCGGTTACTCGAGGGTGACGGTCGCAATCAGCAACTATCTTTGGTCACAAGATACCTGCCCCGATCATGTTTGCACCAATTGGTATCAATAAACTCTACCATCCTCTTGGCGAGCTCGTCCCGGCAAAGATCGCGGGCGAACTTGGGATCCCCGTATGTATCTTTACGAAATTTTCTTGACGTTCGTTAACCGAACTTGTCTTGCACGTAGTATTGTCTGTCTACGGCGGGCTCGCAATCTATCGAGGACGTGGCAAAGGCCAACGATCTCGGGGCGTCTATCAAGAACGAGAGCAACAGCGTACATTCTTACAGTGGCCCTAATGGTGGAAACGCAAACAGTCCGCGATTCTTCCAGCTCTACATGGGACATGATGACGAGATCGTGAGTTATGTAACTCGGGATGCGGGACGCATGCTGACTGTCTGCGTATCCTCGCAAGACGCTGTCACTCATCAACCGCGCTTGGAAGTCCGGTTACGACGCGCTCATGCTGACTACAGATACCTGGCAGCTCGCGTGGAGGCCGACAGACATCAATATTGCGAACTACACGTTCTACTACCCCAGCACGGTGAGCATTCCTCTGAGAGATCGAGAATATCACGTTGAGGGTCCGTCTAGGCCGGTAATGAGATCGGAACGTCAGACCCGGTGTTCATGAAGAAGCATGGGGAGGATCTGAAGAAGGACTCGGGCAAGTGGATTGACCACAGTGTGTGGCACGGGAAACCCCACACATGGGAGAAGATCCGCTGGCTCATCGGCGAGGTATGCTTCCCGGGAACGCCCTGAGACTGAAACAATGTTGAGCGAACACACCCACAGTGGAAGCGTATCTCCAACGGTCGTCCGTTCGTCATAAAGGGTATCCAGAACGCCGAAGATGCACTGAAGGCGTATGAGGTCGGATGTGAGGGCATCGTCGTGACGAACCACGCGGGCCGCCAGGTCGACGGCGCTGTTGGCAGCCTGGAGGTGTTGCCCGAGATCGCTGAAGCAGTCGGTGATAGTACGTATCACATTTGACTACCAACGGTGGCATGAACTGACAATGCTGTGTGCGTCCAGAGATGACCATCATCTTTGACTCCGGCGTGAGGACGGGCGCAGATGTATTCAAGGCAATCGCACTCGGCGCGCACGTCGTCGAGGTCGGACGGCTGTATGTCTGGGGCATGGCCCACGAGGGCGAGTATGGGTGTCGGCATGTCATGAAGAGCCTGCTCGCGGTGCGTTTCTTCGTCCTTGTGTCCTCGTAAAGACGTCCAACTCACATCCTCATAGGACTTGGATATTCTGATGACGGTTGGGGGCTACCAAAGTATCACGAAGGACGTGTATAACAACAGGAAGGCGCTGAAGTACAATTCGAGTGGTGTGCCACCCGGTCCCGGTGAGCATGCGAAGTTGTGAGCCCACAGCGGTGGGCGAGACCTTCTTACTGTAGAGTACTGTGTAACTGTATAGAATACTGTATCTTCATTCTGATGCGCTGTTCTGTCACGTTCTTTACGTTTAGCGTCCAAGGGACTGCTGCAATATGCCTCCTAGTATGCACAAGCGGTCCAAATATTCAAAAATCAAGGGAGAACAGTCAACGACTGGAGGTGATGAGTTTCACGTGCTAGTAAGGACTACGCTGTCCATTGCTCCGAGCTGACGATGAGTTTCGACCTTCCACCTGCAAAGCTTTGTCAATGCTGCTTGTGATACACTCTCTGTTTAAATCTTCGCAATGGGAATCCATAGTCATTCGAGGCGCACCCGCTCACCAGTGACCGCGTCCACAGTGAGTGAGTACTTGAACTTGCACATTCAAGTTGAATTAACCATCGAAGCTGAAGCGCTGAAGCTGGAAGGACTGCTTTCCTTTGGACTGTAATCATGCTTGGAGCATAGATATGACGTCGGTTTACTCCCTAGACGGTAAGTCCTGCTGAGCTGCAGACGCTTGTATGCTCTCATGTTCGACATCAGGACGACTCTTAAGCTCTTTGTCTTCGGCATCCCGCATCCGCTGCCCTCAACTTGCGAAGGTCTCTTGCTTGCTCTTACCACAAGGGCCTGTTTACAACGCCCAGAATCCATACACGACACTGCTGGGCCCTGCTTTTTTACGACGCACGCACACGATCTCAAGACACTATACTACCATGGTCTCAGGCTCAACGCCGGATGTGAAGGCACCCCAGGAGGCGAGCCCTTCGGATACGCTGCGCGTGTTCCTCCGTCGCACGAAAACAGAGTATCTAGAGGCTGTCCACAATGGGAGAGGGAAGGAATGGACTGTCGTGATGGGGAACGAGGCGGGTGGTACGTAGCCTGTTGTCTCCCCTCTGACGTACTCACACTGATATCCGATGACATTGCCCTCCTGCGCTCCCTTACATTAACCCTACTCGTCATCTGGCTATCTGCAACGTGGGCGTAGACTTGGACTCGCTCGCAAGTGCCATCGCCTACGCATGGTACCTCTCCCAGGAGCAGCAGTCACCATCCGTCGCTCTCGTGCAAACCCCGCGCGGGGATCTGCATCTGCGCGCTGAGAACGCGCACGCACTCGCGCTTGCCGGCCTCAGCTTTGACGACCTGCTTTGCATGGACGATGCGTCGCCCTCCGAGTCCACGTCCTTGCCCTTTCCTTCCACGACATTCGCGCTAGTCGACCACAACCGGTTAAGTGCCCAATTCTCTGTCGACAACTCGGACGCACGCGTCGTTGCGATTATCGATCACCACGCCGATGAGGGCCTGCACACCGAGGCAAACCCGCGGATTGTCACACAGGGCATAGGCAGCTGCGCGGCGCTCGTAGCATCGTTTCTCCAAGACAAGTGCCCAGAGCACATTCCCCGGGAGCTCGCAATGCTGCTTCTATCTGCAATTATCATCGACACGGGCGGAATGACTCCCGGTGGCAAGGCGGTGGAGGTCGATCAGAGGGCAGCCGCGTTCCTCGCCTCGAGATGCACGCTCGCCCCCACAGACCCGGCCGGTCTTTCACTAGCGCCCGAAAGTTCCTCGGACGCGATACCGCCCCTGCATGAGTCCCCGGTGATCCAGCAGCTAAACGCCACTCTGCAGACGAAGAAGAACTCCGTCGCACATCTCGGGGTGCGCGACCTCCTCCGGCGGGACTACAAGGAGTACGCGCTCACGCCTGCGTTCGCGCCCAGCCGAGAACTGCTCATTGGGCTCGCGTCCGTCCCGCTCGGGCTCGCTGCGTTCGTGCCGCGGGACGAGGCGCAGTTCGTCCGGGACACAAGGGGCTGGATGGACGAACGCGGGCTGAGCGCCCTCGGCGTGCTCACGTCGTTCCGGGACGAGAAGAAGGCGGGGAAGAGCGGGAAGGGCAAGCACCGCAGAGAACAACTGTGGATCGTGCGCGCGAGGGACGACGCGCCCGGGGAGCATGGCGGGGAACTCGCGCGCAGGCTCTTCCATGGCCTGGAGGGCAGCGAAGATCTGAGACTGAAGAAGCGGAAGTGGGAAAAGATTGGAATGGAGCCTGCGGTGTGGGATAGATCGGGAGGTGCATTCGCCGAGGGATGGCGCGTGAAAGCATGGAAGCAGAAGAATACAGATGCGACCAGGAAGGCGACCGCACCCATCGTTAAGGCAATTGTGGAAGGTCGTGGCGTGTAGAGAGCAGTTCCGTATCTAAACGACCTTGGATGATGACCTTTCTGGTGCGACTATTCTGTTCACCGGCCACGGTTCTGAGCTCAACATACAAAGAGGGTGATATATGGTAGGGTCGGGCTCGAGGTGACCCATAATGAGGTTCCGAAGGCAGTGTATAAGGGTCCTGGCAAGGTGAGTTTTCGAGCCGAGTGCTATGTCAATGCAAATGACTGATGCGTTTGGTGCAGTGAAACTTAAAGCCCCTCAGTGAGATCTGTGAACCTAGGTTTGAAACGCAGAGTCCGTGATATGTGGCCGGCGCGTTACTGCTCGATATACATCGCCTCCGAGGCAGCGCTGTTGATAGGTTCCACTGAGGTTCACTCATTCCACGCCTATCCATGCTTATAACTTGCTGGTCCCTGCCTTGCCGCTGCATCGATTCGCAGTATGGTCGACCTTAACGTCAGGCTAGGGACGACTTTCGGTTGTGGCCTTGTCGGAATTACCTTGGCACAGTTGTACGTATCCGTGACTCTTCGGGTCCCTTGGCCCTCATTGAAGATACCTTGCAACGACATGGACACCTTCCGGTCGAACCACAGTCTGTATGGAGTGTCTTTCTCCCAGACCTTTTACTACTTTTCTGTGTACCGCGGGGACTCAATGCGACTGAAGAGCTTGGTGCGTATTTGAACTCAAGTTCAAGAGATCTCTATGTTTAATCAGTTCGGTTGACAGGTGGCGTGGTGGATGTGAGCTGTCCCCCCAAACTTACGAGTCCCTCGGCGGCCGCGAGCTGATGACTATTGTGGTAGGCTATTGGCAACGGCTAAACAGGCTGTATCTTTGCAAGTACGTCAATAACAGGGCATCGCATCTACGTCCCACCGACGTCATTAATACATACAAGGCCATTTACAGTGAGACAATTTCCAACCATGCGAAGCTAAAGGGCGCGACAAAGCTACCCATGTATGACGCCTATTCTAATCGCGCGTGTGATACTGATCAGGCGTAGAGCATATGGTGTGAGTCCTGTGCATTCCTACATGGTGGGCGGCAGTTCAAATCCCATTTCAGGTACAGAATGCCATCGGGGTACGTTCCCTTGCCACGATGTCTTACCTGTGTATTCACGACGTGTAGTGGTTGCTTATATTCTCAATTCAGTGGTGATTGTACAGGAATACAACTATCTGTGTACGCTGACCATGCAGGTAGTTTTTATGTTCACAAGATAAATCAAAGTAAGCAATGTTCAAAGCCGCATCACACAATCATTCCTGACACGAGCTAGTTCTTTGCCATCATAAATATCGCAAATTGTTTGTACGCGTTACAGTCCGTGTTCAAACGTCCACATTACAGAGGGAGGGCGTCCGCGCTCACTTTCATACAGATCATACTGATGACCTTAACGCTTTGTGGGTCGTTCAAGTCATGCCACTGATTTGAATCACTCTAATGTCTAGTCCGCTGAAGTCACCGGATCCGCGGGTAGCTACTTTCCGCATTAAATTGTTGTCCGGCTAACGTTGAACTCCCGTGCCGCATTGACAGTAGGTGTGTTTGACATGTGAGTCGGATTCCATTTGGCAGATATCAGTGTCCTAGATCTCTACAGGTACGTGAGCGGGACGAAGAATTATACGGCAAGTCATCCAACTATTCTACGTCTACCTTGATCCTAAGAGTCTGTCGACCATCAGACCTCGGCATCCCTGGTTTCGCCATGCATAGTAATCGTAACAGATGTCTTTATCACGTCCGTTCTGTGCGCGCAGCAAAGTCTCGCCTTCACAGCCCGTGAGTAGACCTGTCATCATGAGTTTGACCACATGATGAGCCAGAATACCATTGCAGAACAGCGAGTTTGGTCAATCGGCTGATCAAATATAACGCCGAACGTGGTATGGCCTTATGGTGCGTTAGCGTCCGATGGTATTTTCAGCATAACCTCTGGATGGTAACGATCCATCACAGTATGGTCCAATTAATAGTCTTTGCCTTTGTATGTCCCCTCCTACGGGGTCTTCATGATGACGCCCTCGAGTTAACAATAACTGGACAGTTCGTGTATGACCTTCAGTCTAAGACGACGAATACCGCTGGGGTCATATACTACCTGGAGTTTTCTGGTAAACGCCAATGTAGTCATTTGTATCCCTACCCGCCACTGACAGCCCTGGATCTGCAGTATATGTCAACTCAACGTTGGCAGTGTGAGTGTCAAACTCATAAAGGAACTATCAGTCTCACGTCGACCCCATTTCTATGCAGGCTCAATGTACGCAAGCACATGCGTAAGACGTTGGTCGACAACTGTTGCGTAGAGATCATGCCTAAGGAGTGCGCTACCGAGCCTGTCGGTCGCAGCGACGGTTCGAGCAGTGGTTCCGACCGAGTTCCGACCGCTGAACGTTGAACACGGCATCTCACTGTTCCTCCAGAGAACTCGCACTCGCCTTCGCCTTCGCAATGGTGGTCACCATGCATCTGTATCGAATCGCCTTGCTCACATGTATGTAAATACGAAGCAGTGCCTCTGGTCGGTACATAGCACGACCCGTCATAAGAACTAGTTTCCTCTGCTTGAGATCCCAGTTCTGCTCAGTACATTTGACGATGCCTTAGCGGTTCTCTAGCTCACGCATTGACAAGAGTGATCAATAACATACATGTACGCACGTTGAGTTACGCGGTTCACGTCTCATTGAGTGAGCCAGTGACGTGCCCTTATATCATAGTCATGTTGTGGGCATATGCATGCGTGAGAGTAACATACAGGAATGGGGGGAATGCGGGTGATACAACTGCGATGCGGACCCCCATGCCTGCAACGATCCCGGACCAACGTCCGCAGCGGAAAGCAAGGGAAGCGAGGCTCCCTGAGGACGACGCCAAGCGTCGAGAGTGTGGCGGGGAGAAGGTTTACTTCTCGGGGTTGGGGTTCCTGTGAGAAGATATTCGGTTAGCGTCTGCACGGCGAAGAGCAGTAAAAATGAGGAAAAGTCAGATAGGAGCGAAAGACAAGATGCGTGGTTATCAACATAGGTATTCAGTGTGAACTATGCTATGGTTTGGTTGTATCATCTTCGAAGACGAGACCAGGCCACCGAGGCCAGGAGAGAAAATAAAGAACTGGCACTCACATTCTCCGCTTGCCACCGGGGAGAGTGGTGACATTCACGAAGCTGCACCTAGCGTGAGCGATTGGTTTCCTTTGAGAAGTCTATGACTACGTACCGACGGTTGTAGATCATCCGCTTCTTAGCACGGCCCTTGGGAGTTTTCTTCTTCTCCTGCTTTTCGACCTTGGGGGTCTGCGACTTGACTTTGCCGGCACGGGCGAGGGATCCGTGAACTAGCAGAAAAATTGTTGCGTCGGCACCTCTCTGCTCGCCGATGGGCACAAAAACCGACCTTTTCCCATGTTTTCTTGAGGCGGGGTTACAGGGCTAGTCGCTGTGGATGAGAGCGAGGAGAGCGACCGGTGCTCCTGTACAGTCAGCGATCTAAGGTTCTCACGGCTTACGTACACAAGCCGTTTGAGCGGCAGCCACCGAGCTCACTGGCGCCCAGGATGCTCAGGCTCGTGTGGGCCTGTAACCCTGCCTCCATCCTAGTATTCAAGCTCAAGGCAGCATTATATATGTTCATCGCTGTTTCCTGGGCCCCTGGGCCCCTGGTGTACGACGTCGACGGAATGGAATATTTGTGATACATAGCTCGCACTAACTTAGTAGCCGATAGTTATGCCATTGACCCGTCCTGCACAATGTGCATTTGGTCCCTCGCCTCTAAAATCACTGTGACCGTCTTCGACTTGGCTCGCTAACCTACCAGTGCAAGCTGCTGCGAGGATATTGCTCTAGTAGTAGCCTAGTAGGCCGACCAATAAACCGGTCATGTACGGTAGGCGTTACGTTCCAAGCTCAAGCTGCATATTCGTCCATAAAAGAGGGGAAGGGGTCTTCATGCTTACATTATGTAGCACCTCTCCACGTCGCAATTCGACAAGTGGCCACAGCATCACCCGATTTGTCCCTCTGCAGTACGTGTACACAAAGGCTTCAAGCGTTATCCTTAGAACGAGTCGTCCTGCAACCAAACGCGCACCGATGTACTGTGGAAAATATCAATTTCGCGTATAGTGCAATGGACTACGCTGGACTCACCTTAGCACGCGACGTGCATGAAGTTTCGGAAGCCTCGTTTGTATGGTTGCTTGCCAACTATCATGGTCCGGGGAGGTGCTTCCCGAAGCACACATCAACTGTACCCACACATACCTCACGCTTGCAAAGCGCGAGTCGGAGGAGAGTACCTCGTCTATCAGCACACATCGCTGTTGCTCCAAGAACTCTTCCGCCAGGGTTAGGATCTCAGACTCCCCGATGGAGTCGATGAGTCGGGTGTCTAGTCTGATGCCTACAACCCAAAGTTTTGAGGAGTTGATGCTTTGTAAGAGCGAGTAAAGCCGTTGAGGCGTTCGAGACGGTGCAGCCAGTACTTTCTGTAGGCAGAATGAGATCGCGAACTGCTCCAGTCCGGCGCATTGACCGAGCGTCAGAGTCTGTCGATGTTCTCCTAGCAGACGAACCTCAGACTTGATCCATCAAGATCGAAGTGATCATACCTATCCCCTGCCCGGGAGTTATTGCTGGTGGCAGCCGCAGCCGAATGTACGCACGTTTGAGTTCCGACCCCGTATGCTGCAGCGTTGTCGCGATTGCGTCGCTCAAACCGTAGTCCTCCGTCGCCTCCTTCCGGTTGTCCACCCAACCCGCCCTGAGTTCCTGTAAGCCACCGGCGATACGTAAATGTCGGACAAGCAAGTCCACGACATCATCAGACGGACCGTCCAAATGAAGGGTTGCGAGTCGTGGAGGGGTAGTGCTCAGAGCTGACGGATGAAAATCCTTCGACCGGAAGATCAACGTCTGACAGCTAAGCTCTCTGAGGTTGGGGAGTGCGCAGACGAGCCGGCCGAAGATGATCTTGGACGGAAAGGTGACGTGGACCAGATGAAGTCCGGCAACATTAACGAAGGTCGATAAATGAACAAATACATGGCGGTGCATAGTTCCGGACTGCCATGCTGCGTTGCCAATGCCAAGGTGGCCCAACGACGGTAGCTTTCCCGCCAGCATCGACGCGAAAGTCCCAAAGTGGGGGATCGGTCGGCGTGTCTCTCCGGTGCTCACCGTTCCGAGGACTACGACCACCTTGACTCTGGCTCGTAGTTGCGGATGTGTATCGAGTAGTTTTGCGAAACGATGTGTGGTTTGCCGAAGTCCGAGAGTGGTTGTGGCGACGAGATGGTATTTGCTCCTGGCATACCATGCCTTGCAGACCAATGCGCAATTCCTGAGATCAGCTGGCTCATTCCAGAGATAGTCAATTGCCCGCTCCCAAGTCTCGGTGGGCAATTCAGGTAGCATGCTGCTCTGCAATTAAAAATCCGTCAATTTAGCAACGTCGGAGTGATCACGCACTGGGGCCCAGCACTCACTATGTGTACTGAGGTGGGGTTGGCAGAGATGCGGGCCACCTCAGACCTCATCGATAGCTCCAGGGGTAACGGCGCTTTGCAGGCAAGATTGAAATGTGTCTGTGCCTGTCAAGAAATGTCCATCATTACAGCCTTGGCAATTCATTACCTAGCAGCTCCGGCCCTCCAGATTTTGTAACGAACATGTCCCTAGGGATGGTCCAGGGCCAGTGACAAGACACGGTGACTGCGTAGCTCTTTGGGGCGACAAGTCCGGATGCGCACACCATTCTTGCAATTGATAGCCCAAAAAGGAGACGAGATCATCATTCTGCACAACACACAGCTACGTGTAGAGAGATGGCGAGCAGGGGGTGCCATCTCACTGTATAATAGTAGCCAGGACACTGATCAGCTCTTTGTCGACCTTGGGCGGTGACTCGCCCTTAATGTTGAGATAAGCTGTCCGCAGCCGTTCAGTCGCGAGTTCGTCCAGACTGGACAGCTTCTCTGTGGATGGAGCGGATGTGTTTGATGCCGAAGATGACGACAACCGTGGTTCTGACATCAAACGGTGCGTACACTGATGTCTTCGCTCAGTCTATGGTAACAACTGAGAACACGACGACGTACCAGCTTCACTCCGTACCACGCGCGGAGTGTCAGTCCGGTAGGTATTGAATCTTGTGGAGGTACGGGCCCGTCGTCGTCGTCGGTCATGTCCACAGCGACGAGGAACGTCTTTAGTGACAACGTGATGTCGGCAGCAAGGTATGCGGTTTCGGCGAATTGCAGGAAGTAAAATGGACTTTGCGGGGCAAGGATGAGAACGTGAGATAGGGCCTGTAGCGCATATGTGTATCTGCGTCGTCGTCGTCAAGCGAACATGCGACGAGTGAGATTTCGAGGAACTCACTGGTTACATGAGCAATATATATCGGCGAGCTCCAACCAGCCACCGACATCGGTGTAGAACGTGTCAAGCATCGATGAGAGTTCTTCCACAGCTCGGTCGATCTTGCCCATGTTCCGAAGCACCACTGCTTTCCGACGCCAGACCGCCTACACAGCGTCAGCATATAAGTGGCCACATACGCGACTGAATACTCACAGCGTTCGTCTCATCTGCTTCCAACAACTCGTCATAGAACTTCAGTGCAACTTCGGGTGGTTCCGTCGCTTCCATTCTGAGGCCTTGTAGTACGTCGGCGCGAGGGGAGCCAGGAAACGCGTCTAGGATGTGTTGGAGACATTGCTACCGACGTTGGGCACGACATTGTCCACGTTAGCTATGCATATCGCTAGCTAGGTCACAACATGCAGCTCACATCTGCGACTTCAATGTCTCCTTGGTCCAATGCAGCGAGGAAAAGCTTCTCAAGGTTGTCCCATCCTGTTGTGCGAGCGTGTCGGGCCATGCGCGTCGACCATCACGGCACTCACGACTCACCTCCATCCCCTTGCCTGGTGTACGCTCTGCTCTTCAGGAGTACCAAGCCATTCGCGAGAATCTCCTTCGAGCTCTCTGACCGTCTTTGCCTGTAACTTGCGAGCTTCTGGAGGGAGTTCGTGAGGTCCATGGTGAAGTCGCTGCGACCGCTGCAGGCGCCATCACATGTCCGCGCTTTGCCACTTTCCTCGATGGCATTCTGCTTTTGCTCACCACGTCGGGTGTCGATCGAGGCCTTGGTCTCGTCTGTGTCGGCCCATTCCGTATGTACATAGTATGATTGTGGATATAAGGTGAGTAGTCAAGTCAGGGCTGAGTATTTACACCGTCACTAACCGCCGTACCGGGGCAGACAACTTTCCTCGAAAACCGGAAATGTAGCTGTTCAACACAGTAATGAGGCTTCAACAGCCCGTCATGACATTATACGCATTAGAGACCTGAAACTCAATGTCCCGATAGCGAAGCAGGGGAACGAGACGGGTTCACAGCACGTTCTACTCACCCTCTCCATCGCGCACGACACACGGTCCACGGCTGCAGCGGACGACTTGTCTCGCTCCGTCAACTATGCGTCCATCTCGGAAACTATCATTCAAGCGCACGACGCCTTTCGTGTCCCATCGCTCGAAGCTCTGGCGGAACGTGTGTGTGCGTCCTGCTTTGATCACCATCCCGAGGTACAAGAGCTGTCTGTGAGAGCCCGCACGGTTCTTTCGCCTGTTACGAAGGCTGGCATCGAAATGTGCTCTACGAGGGACCCTCCGAACACTTCCCTACAGCGCGTCTTCATCGAAAACCTGGAGTGCCAGACGATTGTCGGTGTGAATCCTGAGGAGCGAGATGTCCGGCAGCCAGTCGTATTCAATATCACTCTCGATGCGTTGCCTCGCCTGAACCAGCCCGTGGATCTCGGGGACTTGACATTCGCAATTCAGGAGGTATGTCGTGCAGGAACACCGATGTATCCACTTGCTGACGATTTCCCGCAGGACGTATCCAATAGTTCGTATCTGACGATTGAAGCTCTCGCCTCATCCGTAGCACACACCGCACTTTCGCAATGCACAGATAAAACTGCGCGTGTAAATGTGCGCGTCGCGAAGCCAAAGGCACTGCGTCCGACTGCTGAGGCGGCAGAAGTGGAGATCTCACGAACACTGGAGGATTACCAGCACGAGCTCCGTCCTGCAGACTCATCGAATATCGCAAACGGTTCGCTGTCGGTATCAGCGCGCAGCGAGGGGACTTCGTTTGCGTCTCTTCTCGCTTCGGTCGGGGAGAGAGACAAGCCTGTCAAGTATTCTCATCGCGCTGCGATAGCTCTAGGCGCGAATCTCGGCGATCGTTTTGCCAACATCGAACTGGCGCTCCGACTTCTGGAGTCACCTCCTCGAGGTGCGGGGACGCCTCAAGCAATGGTGGTCGACACGAGTTTCATGTACGAGACTGCACCGATGTATGTGGCGGATCAGCCACTGTTTATCAACTGCGCATGCATAGTAAGTTCATCACCAACCGAGTAAGGCATACGCTGATGTGGATCCCCTGCGACGTCAGGTCGAGACGGACATGAGCCCTTTGGAGCTGCTTGACTTTGTCAAGGAGATCGAGACCACCGTTGGGCGAGTCACTTCCTTCAGAAACGGCCCGCGAGCTATCGACCTTGATATCCTCACGTACGATTCAGATGTCTTTGACTCACGACCAGTCTCAGAGCGGGAAACGCTGGACAACTTGGCAGGCCAGCTCGTCGTGCCCCATCCGCGCATAGCAGAGAGAGAATTCGTTCTCCGGCCGCTGAATGAGTGAGTTGTCAGTACCGTACTTGATATCATTTCTGACTATCGACAGCATGATCCCAGATTATGTTCACCCAACGCTGCGCAAGCCAATTGGCGCCCTCTTCTCTGAGCTTTTGATGCGCTCAAGCTCGGACGCTGCGCCCATGTACAAAGTCATGCCCTTCCCGCGATATGGATTGCCTACGGACCCGCCCTCGCGGCCTTCCTCCCCGTCATTGGAGGACGCCCCACCTGTCCCACCCACCGCTGCGTATTGGACATACCCGGTGACGCGGAGCAAGGCCAGCCACCGGCGCACGACGTACATCATGGGGACGCTCAATGCGACGCCAGACTCGTTCTCGGACGGCTCAAAACACAATAATATTCCTGCTGCACTGGCGTATGCGACATCGGCGGTGGCTGGCGGTGCTGCGATCGTCGACGTCGGTGGTTATTCTACCCGCCCGAGGGCTGCGTACGTCTCGCCGGAAGAGGAGACGTCGCGTGTCGTGCCTGTCATCGAGGCCATACGATCTATCTCACAGAGGGAGGGCACTGAAGACGCTTTACGCTCGAAGACGGCACATGTCCTGATCAGTGTGGACACCTTCCGATCTGACGTGGCAGAAGCCGCTGTACGTGCTGGTGCCAACTGCATTAACGATGTCTACGCGTTCGTCGGTCCAAGCTTCCCACTCACGGAGGCTTCCGCGGAGCACTTCCTCGAGATGCGCCGCGCCGCACGCGAGCTCGCCGTCCCGGTGGTGCTCATGCATTCACGCGGGGAAGCGTCCGCGAACAAGGACTACTCGCAGTATGCGTACGCCGCGGACGCGCACGGGCACGGGGCTGTGCTCGAAGGCGTCAGGGTAGAACTGGGCGAGAGGGCCGAGGCAGCCGTGAAGGGCCCTGGCGGGATCCGAAGGTGGAACGTCATCGTCGACCCAGGCATCGGTTTCAGCAAGACCGTCGAGGGTAATCTGGAGTTGCTGAGGGACGCGAGCCAGCTCACAGCCGAGACGTGGCGTCGGCCGGGGAGGAACCCGCTTGCGGAATATCCGCAGCTTATCGGGGCGTCCCGCAAGTCGTTCCTTGGGACAATTCTCGCCCGACCGGACGAGGGGGGCAGTTATGAGGGACGGGAGACGAAGGCGAGTGAGAGGAGCTGGGCAACGGCTGCTGCGGTCAGTTGTGCGGTTCAGCAGAGAGCAGAAATCGTGCGGGTGCATGATGTCCTGGAATTAGGTGACGTTCTGAGAATCAGCTCGGCGATATGGGATCTGTAGACTGTAGTATCTTCAGGGAAATGCTAATCCATACATTCAGATACTGGCACTACTGACCAGGTGTAGAACAGTACAGCGGTCACTGATAAGTACTGCCGAGGGCTCGTCGCGTCTCCCAGCAGCCACGACGGGCTCGAACAGAGCTTATCACCGGGGAGAACACGATCGATGTTTAGGTATTTAGTGACATCGACGTGAGTCAAATTGTGTTGCCACCTAAAGAAGGAGCAGCGTACGGAGATGAAAGAAGATGCGCTCTACCACTGGTCATACTCGAAACGACCATGTAATCTCGTCACGATCTCCTGATAGTCTGGCTCGTTCTCCACCGTCATATAACCATGTCGGATCATGAAATCCAGAATCACTGCGTTTCCTCAGTACACAGTCTCATGTACGAGCGGAGGACATACCAAGGGCTGTGTTAGGCTTGAATAGACCCGAACGCATACGCGTGATCACGTCTTCTAGGGGAAGTAACTAGAAGACGTGGAGGATCAGATCCAGTACTGACCGAACGAGAGCGAAAAGCTGACCTCAAATGCTTCTACCTCGCCATCGAGAGGCTTGGGACGGAATGGCGTAGGATCTACACCTGGCGGGATTCGCAGGTCGTAGACATATCTAGAAATGCATGACATATGAGCAAGATCCCTCGCTCAGGAGACCACTGGACGCACTCGACTTCTGGTTGCAGCCATCCGAGAGGGGTTCTGCAGGTGGTGTGTATCATCAGTGTTCGAATTGCATCTGTTCGAGCAGATAATGCTCACTTGAAAAAATAGCTCACGCTGCCAACTGTACGTGCATGCCTCCGCACGATGGCTTCCTCGATGCTGGCCTCTTCCATTGACTCCTTGACCAGACTCTCAAATGCGCCCAGGCCGGATGGAATGCCTCCCGCGACCGAGTTGTCCAGCCATCTCGGCCAAGTCTGCTTGCTCTTGGAACGAGTTGGAATCCACATCCTGCATGACTTCGGCAAACCGAGTTCGTCTGGATCCTCCTCGTACACTGTCATATGGACTCCGTAGGTGACCACGCCGAATAGCGCACACGCTGCACGTTCCATCATGAACGCGTAGTTCCGTCTATCTTCCGAGTCCTGCACCGCGCTCGTCGAGCCGACCGTTGCGGCCGTCGCGAATTCCTCGGCTTCACTTGGTGCATCGTGTGGGCCAAATGGATTTCGATAGATGGGATACATCTCCCCGCGCCATTTCTTAGGGCCAACCACGTCTGACCAGAGACCCTCGTCTCGCCAGCGCTCGCACAGTTCCTTCATCACACGCGACCGAGCGGCGGATGTGTTAACGTGAGACGCAAAGCTGATGACCTGCTTGCCGTCGTGATCTTGAACCTCCCATGCAGAGCCATCCTTGGTTCCCTCTATTTCGTGTAGCAACTGCTGAACAATGGGTGGTCGAAGAAGACCGATTGCAGGAGACTCTGGGTCCGAGATCAGGCGCCAAGTCACTAGATGCTCTGCCGCAGGATCTGTGAGGTTCAATCGGAAGTTATCGCATGTCTGGAGAATTCGTGCAAAGCTCTGCGGGGAGCTGGGGGTAGGCCCGGCCATTGCGCGAATGATGGCAATTGGCAGGATTATATCATACTAGTAGAAGAGCGTCTAGATCTGACTAAGCCAGTTATCTAATCTGACCAGACCAGGCTAACCACGGCACGAGCCGATTCCGTCTCTTCTCCTCTGACTGCTTGTCGCCGGAATGGGCTCTTGTTCGCGTCGCAGGTGCTTTGCGTGATCACTTGGAAGCTACTCTTGTACTTGTACTACCATACCAAGTTCAGTATCAGCCCAACGAAATAACCTGAACGACGCATATCTTCCGACCATATCTCATGGCCCCGGCCCCTGCTCCTGCAGCGGTTAAGCAAACGTCGAGCGGCGGCTCGGACAAATCCACCTTCAAGCGCATTGAGGACGAGGAGGTCAAGCCGTATGTCATCGTGAGCGACCTTGGGAAGGGCAGCTTCGCGACGGTGTACCGAGGGTATCATGAGGTGCGCAATGGTTAGGTCTCAGTCATGTCCTGACTAACGAATGATCCAGCAAACACACCGACAAGTAGCGATCAAGACCGTCAGTAGGGCAGGCCTTAGCCCCAAGCTCTTCGATAATCTGCAAGGCGAGATAGAAATCCTCAAGGCGTTGTCGCATCGGCATATCACAAGATTGCTGGATATCGTTGTAAGCCGCTGTATATCCTGCTGCATGTGAACGATCAACCCTAACGCTTCTGACTCAAGCGTGCAGAGAGGAACATATATCTCATCATTGAGTTCTGCGCCGGCGGTGACCTCTCGAATTACATCAAGAAACGAGGCAGGGTGGAGGGTCTCGAATACGTACGTTCTCCTGGCGCAGCTCCGACGTATTACCCCCATCCGAGAACAGGAGGTCTTGACGAAATAGTCGTCCGTAGTTTCCTGCGTCAGCTTGGTAAGCACCCTGGTCATCGCTGCTGGGCCTTCTTAACACCCGTAAAGCTCGCGCTCTGAAGTTCCTGCGACAGCGGAACCTCATCCATCGGGATATCAAGCCGCAGGTTAGTGAGAGCCAGAATCGCTAGAGGTTCCGTACCCTGACGTGCCGCAGAATCTGTTACTGAATCCCGCATCGCCCGAGGACCACGCAAGGGGCCATCCGCTCGGCGTGCCTGTCCTCAAGGTTGCTGACTTTGGCTTCGCGCGGTCGTTACCTCAGGCTATGATGGCGGAGACGCTGTGCGGATCACCGTACGTCTGCGCGCATGTGCCACGCTATCTCGACTAACAGTTGCTAGACTTTACATGGCCCCGGAGATTCTCCGATACGAGAAGTACGATGCGAAAGCAGATCTTTGGTCCGTGGGTGCCGTGCTGTACGAGATGGCAGTCGGGAAGCCACCATTCCGCGCGTCGAACCACATCGAGCTTCTCAAGAAGATCGACACCTCGAAGGGAATCAAGTTCCCCGATGAGGACCCGCAGGCCCAGGCGCGTACGCAGGCTGCAGGCGACGAGCTCAAGTCAGTGCCCAGTGACGTCAAGATACTCATCCGTAGTCTCCTGAAGCGCGTCCCTGCGGAGAGGAGCAGCTTCGAGGACTTCTTTGGGAGTACTGCCATGGCAAAGTCCAAGTTCCCGCGTCCGACGCCTGAGTTGGCCGATGATGGTGGTGTCGAGTACGGCCCGGATGGCAAGCCTATCACACCAGCGCATCACAAGGTCATCCCGCCGGAGGTGCTTGACCCCAAAGCGATGATACCTCCCAGCAAGTTCAACTTCAGAAGACGGGAAATTGTGAGCGGAGGATCACAGGATGTGCCATCTGGAAGCAGGTATGCTAGCGTGACAATTTTACGGGTGTTTGTATCGACGTTTCATTAGTAGTCCTACTGGCACCGGAAATGGCATTGCCGAAGTGTCGAGATCACCAGCGAGGTCGCCACAACACGAACCTTCCCCTCTGCCTAAGCCGGCATCCGGAGAGTCGTCCGACATACCCGGAGAGACTGAAGAGGACGGCCTCCTTCGACGCGAGTACGTTCTTGTGGGTGACAAGCGAGCCGTAGAGATCAACCGTGCTGTAGATGGTAAGTCGACGAGACTTGTTCGTTCGAAGGCGCTGCCCATCACGGATGCTTTGTTTGCAGAGATCAGCACTGCCCGACGACGGCCGTTGCACGACAGACGTGCGTTGCCCATGCCCATGCCCCTTCCCGACGCCAGGACACGGTCGGCCTACCCGGACTTTGGAACGCCCTCCCCCACCAACGCCAACACCACATTCCCTCCACCACCGAATCCCAACGCGCCCGCGCTTTCCTCCTCGCCCTCTAGCGCAGGCTCGCGCGCAGCGTCCAACGCGCTGACGCGCGCGTTGAACATCGCCACCAAGAAGCTGTTTGGCTCGTCCGGTCCGCGGACGGCGTACTACAAGGAGTTCAGCCCGTCGCCGTCGTCGCCTCGGCGGCAGACCATCCTGTCCGGTCGGAGGCAGGGCCTGGGGCTGCAAGTCAACGGCACGCGGGATCCGATGGAGGATGAGCTCCTGGCCTCGCTTGAGCAGCTCGCGCAGAAGACCGAGGTGCTGACGCATTGGGCGGACGAGATGTACGAGTATGTCAAGGCTATCCCGCAGAGTACGTGCGCGTGCACCCTTGCCTGACCTGTGTGGAGCCTGACTTCCTGCTAGAGCCCTTGCCGGACCCGACGAAGTTCATACGCCGGGAGGGCGAGCCGGAGCGACACGCTGTGAAGCGGAAGAACGCGGATATCCAGGCGGAATACAACGCGATGACCGGCGTTGCGCTGTACATGCTCCTCATGTCGTTCTCGCAGAACGGCGTGAACAAGCTGTGCAATTACTACGAGCACTTGCAGATGCGGGATCCGGATGGAGAAAGCGAAGTCAGCGAGGGCTTTGATGAAGGTAAGTCGATCGTCAGAAATTGTCGCACGTTAAGGATGCTTATTGTATCTCGTGGCAGCGTTGACCTACTTCGAGGACCACTTCAACAAGTGCCACGACCGTGCTGCCTTGGTGAAGACGTGGTTGCCAGCTCAGTACACGGGGCCGCCCACGTTCCTGGACCAACTCATCTACGACCGTGCTCTCAGCCTTGTGAGTTCAGCAATCCGTAACGTAGATGCGCTACTCATATCTTTCTCAGAGCAAGATAGCCGCTCGGAAGGAGCTCACCAACGAGATGTCGTCTCACGACGAGTGCGAGAAGCTATATGAAGAGGCGCTCTGGTGTCTGTACGCGCTGCAGGACGATCTCCTGCAGAAGGACAACCCATACATCGAAGAGGACCGTGAGACAATCTCGACGTGTAAGTCCGCGGCAGGCGTTCGTCCGACTTCGCTCTGACAAGTATTACGCAGGGATCAAGCGGACGAAGCTGCGCCTCGTCCGGTGTCGTGTCCGGATGGGCATGAACGAGCACGACCGGCTCCGCGATGCCAATGCGGACGTGAATCTCTCCGACGTACCTCGGGAGCCGCCTCCATGGGAGGTACCCGTCCTAGATCAACAAATTCTGACGTCGCCGCGGTAGCCCCTTCATCATGCCTGGTACTTTTTCAAGTCATTCCTTGTATAGATATCTCTGCTGGGTGTACGTTACTGCTAACTATTGGTCGGCGTGGTGGTTGTCAATTACTCGACACGCCATCTCTGCCATGTTCTGTTCTGTTTGTCTTTAGTTGTCTCATACATACCATGGACCCGCACGCGCTCATTCGCTCTGCATACACTGTACAGTACTTATACATCATCTATGTGCTCTCATGCATCCTTTCGCTGTGCTTCTCGTACAGCTTCTCGTGTAGCACCCCGTGCGCTCAGAAATCGAAGCTTTTGTTAAGATCTTCGTGGAGATGCTCGCGCATCCCTGGCGGGAGTCTTGGCTCGCTGTTTTGGGCGATGTACCCTAGCGAGAGGCATCAGACGATGGCGTCACACGTAAACCCGTAAACGCACTGAACGGCATTTCGACACTTTCTTTCGGGTTAAATGTAATGGTTGGGTGGTCCTGTTGAGCCCGTTATCAGAAAGGACAAGCAGGAAAATTGAGCATCACTTACGATGTAAGGGATTGCAGACAGCGGAACTACGGAAGCGATGAGTACATCCTCACACATTCCGCTAGGATCTGGACCTTACTTTTATCCTGCACGACTAGTTTTGTGACTCCGAGAGCCGTATCAGTCGTCATTTGAATAGGTCCAAGGCGTCGCGTAGGAAAGCCCAAGACTCGAAGTTCAGACGTTCGATCGCGCGGCGGATCGTCACCTATCGGCAGAGCATTGAATTGCTGTTCCACCGCTGCCTTCTGCGTGCTTACCGAGTATCCCCTGTATACAGCACATGAGCGCGGTTCACAATACCCAGAGGCACAGACAGGTTGTCGGTCAATCGTACGTACGCCGAAAAGAAAGCACTCGAACCGACCGTCTCCGTCTTCGGGAGAGATTTCTTTCTCTGCTTTCGGGTCCAGTAGGCACACTCTTTCCGTTGGTATGGAAAGGCGTCGCATCAGGTCCAGAATAGGTTCTGAGTGCGCAGTGGCCCCAGCCGCTTCCCGTTCATCGCCGGCATGCACAGAAAACAGGGCAGTGAGTGTTTGACAAGAAGATCGGGACAAGTGCGTAAAATGCACATGCGCGTCGGGCCCTGCCAGTGATCGCATATGCTGAAGGGATGTAAGCCGCGTGTCTGACGGACTGTAGATGATTGTGAGAACCATGTATTCCAATTCTACCCACTTTGGTATGGCTTTGGATGTCTCCTCGTCCTCCTCCATGTGCTCTGCAAGCAACATAGTACTTGGTGAGTCGTGACCCTGTGACGGTAGATATAACTGTCTCTCACCGATAGCATATCTAAGCACCATGCCGGCTGATTAGTCGTCAACGTTTAAAGCTTCGCAGACGGGTCTCTGACTGGAACGGTCAAGATGTTTATGTGTACAGTCCTGTTTTGGAACGAGTCGTGAACGTCATGATCAAGCGCTCACGCGCACTTCGGCGCTTACTTGAGGAAGCTCGCGCCCACGCAACGCCACGCATTGCCTCCTCCCATGCCCGAGACGACGATGTTCCAGTCACCGTCAGGTCACCGCGACGTCACAATGTAATTATAAGTAGAACGGATGAAAATTCGTGGCCTTAAATTTCTTGACCAGAAGGATCATGTATGCGCGAACTTCGAAGGTGAAGTTTACCTACTCGTAGCTCTCTTCAAGCTGCGCTGAAAATTCTGGTGCGACAACTGCGCTTACAACTTCACAGGTAGCTAGCCGCTATAGCTGCCCACGGTACCGCCGTCGGGCCTCATCATTGGGGTCGTGATATGAGGGACTACTACCTGTCACTGTTTGTAGATTCCTGAGGGAATCACCACTTGTTCCGCGACTGTGTAAGATGGATTAATCAAACAGCGCGCGCTCTACCACTGTCTTTCATAGCAAGGATATTCCATAGCAAGAATACACAAACACTGTCAAGAATCCGTACCATCGCGCCACGCCTCGCACACAACATCAAAGCTCAGAGCCTGGTCTTCGACACTGGACAACGGTGGATCAAGCTCGTTTGGTAAGCTCGTTTCTGTGCGTTTTGCTTTTACTGATCACTGAGAGCAGGTTCGAGTATGACATCGGCCTCCGAATTGAAAAAGACCCGAGAGCGCTGTTATACAGTTTGTCCGCGACAGGAACGCAAGTTTGAGTGGGGCATGCATCGCCCGTTGCGGAGAATGGGTGTGCTCAATGCCACCGTGAAGTAAGGTCCGCGCGGGGACCTAGTCGAAACGTCTTCGAATACATCACGTATCGCATGGCCTGCGGCCGCTGACCAGTTTTCGATCTCGGTCAGCTTTCTCCCGAATTCGAGGTCTTGTTGATGATCCCATCGTGCGTCGGGTCAGTAGAGCGAGAGGCTTTCTGCCCGGCGTGAAACATGATCTAGGGAAGGAACACAAATCGATCTGGCGCAGAAGCCGCAGCCTCAGACCATCGAATGATTGCAGATGTAGTCGAAATTCACTTCGCGGTATGTTTGCGTCGTCGAAGCACTTCGCTCGCTACCGAAATCGCTACTAACAGATATGCGCTAGTCAACATTCGGTCGTGACGCATCATCGCCAAAAGCGCAGAACAATGATCTGCGATAGTCAGTGATTATCATCTATATCACACCATTCGACACCTACCTCTCTGACAAGCCAATATTCTCGGACTTGTTTTCTATTGTAGTCGATTGTCTTTTGATGTCCTGCCTTCCGACTGCAATATAGCATGAATTCGACCCCACACCTGCAGCTACAGAGAAATGATATGGGGATGTATGACAATGGTCAGCAAAGGTCAGCAATTCGTCAGCATCAGCATGACTTAGCTATTATCATTGCTTGTTGCTTGCCCTACAACACGGAGATCGTAGCAATGCTTCGCCGATCTGTCGACTGTCTGCCTAGTTCATTTGTTCAAAGATACGGCATTCGACCGCTCGAGCACCATGAACAATCATCACTATTTGATCATCAGCCTTACAAATACATCGGAATAATAGTCACAAAAGGACCCGAGACGAGCTCGTGAACGACCGTCCAAGCAACAGTAGGAACGAAAGGGAAGGGGAAATCTGCATGATGGGTTTAGTCGTAGAAAACGTGACTGGCACTTGGCCTTCAATGACCGTGACGGCGAGCTGGCAACCCGAGTGAGAGCGGAGGAGCGAGAGCAGACGAGCGAGATCGAAAGGAAAAAACTGGCACGAGGAATCAAAGGGAAATGGATGTGTACTGCACTACATTGTCAGTTAGACAGGTCCGAGTTATTTTTACGGAAGGACTCACTTTAAGACCGCGCTGGAGTTGAACGTTGAGGGCCAAGTCGGCTGACTAATGTGAAGGCGTCAGCGATGTAGTCCAGAAGATCGCACGAGCTACTTAACGGTTGCGTAGTTTAGTTCTCGCCAGCCGCAGAGCCACGACGCTGGCGTGCTTGAAGACGACGCGCAGCCCGCTGTTGCTTGAGCTGAGCCACAGACGAAGGCCCCGTGCGAACGATGGTATTGGTAGTGCCGCCGCCAGGCATCTTGGTGCCAAATACTTGGCTATCATACGTCGTGAGCCACTAGTAGTCTGCCAGAGTGAACTGGCAATCGACTGACGCGTTCCACCATGCGAGCGTATCATTGCGCCACTCGTCGTCTTCAAAGAGTGATAGTGCATTTTTGAAGAATCCCATCCCGGAGAAAGGACCGTCATCGGCGTGCCACTCGAGGACCGAAGACAATAGAAAACGCGCCTGCAGGAATCAGAGACAGGCACTACCCGGCGTGTGAAAGCTCGGACTTACAATGAGAGCAACATACAGGATGCTGTATTCATCGACCTTCGTGACTCCATACATCTTCGCGACTGTCTGCCGACCGCCCTTCTTCACTTGTCCTGGCACTGTTGTCGTCACACTACTCGGCCCTAGGAACGTGGTCTTCCAGCACTTGAATGCAATCAGTAAGCATCATTTAAAGATGAGGTAAGACGACTAACCTTCAATAGGAATGGCGACTTGAGCAGACCCCAATCAAGGGCTTCTGGATTGTACTCGGTTTCACAATACAAGAGTGATGGCCAGTCTTCATGGTCGATGTGTCGCCCATTTATGGCCCGAACGGACTGGCAAAACCTGTAGACGAATTATGAGCCTTAATTTTGTGTGCCACTCAAACTTACTTTTCGCGATCTTCGTCGAACTCATCGCGTTGATTCCGCGGACACAGCATTCGTGCTGCGGCATGACAGTGCCACCCACGCTGAGGCTTCGCGAGGGCACTGTCGGGAATGGTAAGTCCGTCGGCCTCGTATACGTACTTCAAGACCCTGTCTTTGAGGCGTGAGATGTCGTCTGTGCGAGCCTGTCGCTGAGCCTTGTCTATCTATAACAGATGAACCAATGTTAGTAGTGCGAGATCTTCAGCACAACACAAGGGAGTTACAAAGTGCGCGATAGTGTCAAAGTCAGCTTTATTCTTGATGTTCGGCAGGACTTTCTTGAGCACGGGACAGTAGTGAAGCAGCTTATTGAACATGTGTAACGTGTATCGTAGGTCCTCCTTCTCGCTGTACTAATGGGTAAGTAGTAAACCTCGTAGAGGCAACACGGAGAGCATATATGCGCTCTGTGTCGCATATATGCACTCTGTTGCATATATGCGCATATACGCACAATCCTTCGAGCATTTCGTCCTTGATTGGTGGTCCGTCGTCGTCGAGATTGAGTGTAGGGTTGTTTCGGAGATGCATACCGAGGCGGATTGTGTGCTTTGCGTTCTCCAGAGGCCCCATCCCACGTGGAATAAAGCGCGCAGCATCCCAGAAGGGCTTACTGAGGAGCAGATGAGATGGGAAGAGAGAGAGAGAGAAAATGCTGACATGAGAGGCGTGCGCGCGGTTCCCATGCTCAAGCCAACCTCGAGCACGAATTGCCTAAACTCCTCGGCATCCATCGCGTCGGCGTCCAGATCTTCAGCCTCGGCTTCATTGTCTTGTACTTCTTCAACTTCTGGTGGTGGCGGCGGCAGTGGTTGTACGTCTCCCTCCGGCTCTTGCTCGGCATCTGCAACACCCAAGTCGTCAGCGGCCTACTATATGCGGTGCTACGAGTTGCAAACCATCTCGGCGTCGTAGTCTCTTCCTCTTCTTCGGTGGCGGTGGTGGTGGCTCAACTTCCTCTTCCTCTTCCTCTTCCTCTTCCTCTTCTTCGTCCTCTTCTGCACTTGATTCGACAGGGGGTGGTGCCTTCTTCTTGCGTTTCTTACCCAACTCGTCACCGTGAGATTGGTGAGTGGTTTTCTCCTTGTGTTTGGACTGAGAGACGACTGCGCCAGAGGCGGGTTTGGTAGCAGAGGAGCGTGGTGACATCGTAGTACGAAGTCAAGTTGCAATAAGTGACG
Organism: Fomitopsis serialis; assembly: GCF_022376445.1. NCBI lineage: Eukaryota > Fungi > Basidiomycota > Agaricomycetes > Polyporales > Fomitopsidaceae > Fomitopsis > Fomitopsis serialis. The sequence continues at coordinate 190,816 of NW_025954973.1, forward strand.
AGGAGCAAGTGACGCGTCGGAGAACGCGAGTGTCTGGAACACGTGACCGCCGTGTCTCGCGTCAGTGGCTGAGCCTTGCATCTTCAAGTCGCAAAGTCGCTGAGACTCTCCATCTTGTGTGCTCCGCGATGCGACGGCATCGTGTGTTTCTCATCCTGCTGCTTTGTCTCTCCCTCATGGCGTCTTTGCTGAACAAATGCCTTGGCTGCAAAGCGACTTTCGACGACTCGCGTGCCCTCAAAAAGCACGAAAGATCATGCGAGAAGAACACGATCTTCACAACAACTTCCCTGCAGAAGCGCGTCCGAGCTCCCGATGTTACGGTCAAGGCAAGGAAAAAGGCTAGAGTTGATGAGGAGGTGTTGGTGCATAGTGATAGGGAAATGCCACGGGATGAGGTGCGCAGAACAGACCTTGCTCAACTTTGCCATGAACTGATAACTTGGATGCTAGCTGCCCGTCATTCAGAGTACCGAGCTGGGCAATTCATCTGGATCCAGAACGAGTAATACTACTCTCTCTACGGCACCCAATGCATCTGTTATCCCTCCAGAGTCTCGCAGCCGTGCTGGGCGCAAACACAGAGCGCCGCGACGCCTCGATGACTACCTTCCTTCCACAAGTGTTGGCCTTCCGGCGCACATACCAACCCACCTTGTCCTTGACGACGATGATTCCACATCTGCTGAAGCTCCCAATAATGCGACTGACCCGACATTGAACCATGACATCGCCATCGGAGAGTCTGAACCCCCTATCCGCCCAGTCTCGTACTTCCAAACTGAACCGGATGACTTCGGTTCATTCCGTTGCTACAGTACTCGCCCTTCTACAGAGCCCCAGGAGTCAGCCACTCTCGATGAGCTCAGTGATGCCCCTACGCTCCGTCCCTTGGACCGCAGTCGTGACGGTGCTTCCGTCTTGCAAGGCTTTGGCCCAAGCATCGTGCAGAAGGTCCAAAGTGGTGCAGAGAAGGCCAAAGATTGGTTCTACCCCTTCCTCAATGCCACCATCTTTCGCCTCATGGCCTGGGCGAACACCGGGTCAGTTGTGAAGTCAGACAAGGAAGTCCAGCGGCTCGTAGACGAGGTCTTCCTTGCCCACGACTTCGATCGCGAGGAGCTGCGTCAGTTCCGTGTCGCAAGGGAATTCGAACGCCTAGACAGTCTCGACAAGCCGGGCAACATCTTCTCAAGTGAAGATGGATGGCATGAAGGGTCCGTCAAGATTCATGTCCCTAAGGAGGGCTTGAAACACGCATCGGAAGCCGAGACCCCTGCCTTTCATGTACCCAACGTGTACTTCCGGAAACTGGCTGAGGTCATTCGCTCGGCGACAGAGAACACCGACGCCCGGCGTGTCAACTGGCTGCCATTCCGGCGGTATTGGAGACGTCGGAAGGTTGAGATGTCTCAGTCCGATTCAGGAGACAGTGACACCGAGTCATCGTCGGATTCCACGCCAGACTCGGACAACAAGTACGAAAACATCCGTCTCTTCTCTGATCTCACCGACACCGACGCAATGCTTGAAGAAGATGCTAGGATCCGTACGATGCCGCGCCAGCCTGGAGATGCCCCGGAAGTTGAGTACGCAGTGGCACCACTCATGGTCTGGTCGGACTCGACACATCTCGCGAACTTCGGTGGAGCGCACCTTTGGCCAGTATATGTGTACTTCGGATGGTTATCGAAGTACATCCGTGGACGACCAACATCGTTTGCAGCTCACCATCTCGCATACCTACCATCAGTGAGTGCTTAGCAAATATGAATGTAACGGTGCGTGGGCTGACGAAGATTAGCTTCCGGATTCCATACAAGACTGGTATCAGAAGACGTATGGCACCACAGCGACCGCAGACGTCCTCCGTTTCTGCAAGAAGGAACTCATGCACGCGATCTGGTGTCTCTTCATGGACGACAGCTTCATGGATGCATATCGGAATGGCATGCTTATACACTGTAGCGATGGTGTTCTGCGTCGCTTCTTTCCAAGGTTCTTTACATACTCCGCTGATTATCCAGAGAAGTATGTTCGTCTGTTGCTGCGCCATTTCACATTACTGACCGACGACGCCTACTGCAGAGTGTTACTTGCATGCCTCCGTTTCCTCGGAAAATGCCCATGTCCGCGATGTCTTATCAACAAATCAGATATCCTCGACATGGGCTCATCTGCAGATCTCCAGCTACGCATGAACATTCGCATCGACTGTAAAAAGTTGTGGTCCATTATTGATCGAGTGCGCCGGTGGATATTCAAACAAGGGTATGCTTTGACGAGCAAGGCAATTGGTCAAGTAATGGATCCGATCTCCATTCTCCCAACAAGAGTACGTTGAATGTGTGTTCTTGATTTAGCAAGCCAGGCTAATCAATAGATCAGAGTGCCTTCTCTACGCGCCTGGCCGACACTGGATTCAACCATTATTCCCTCTTTGTTCCTGATATTCTCCACGAGTTCGAACTTGGCGTGTGGAAGGCCATATTCGTGCATCTGTTAAGGATTTTATATGCCGAAGGGAAGGATCGCATTCAAATCCTAAATGAACGGTGCGTCAATATTCTGACATCATTGCCACAGTGCTAATATATGTGGTCATTGCAGTTTTCGCCGTGTTCCCACCTTTGGTCGTAGCACGATCCGTCGATTCTCACGAAACGTATCCGGACTGAAGCAGATGGCTGGGCGTGATTTTGAGGACATCCTTCAGGTAAGCTACACATTGTCATTTCGGATACTATGTGCTCAATAGCTTTGCATACCAGTGCATCATCCCCGTATTCGATGGACTCCTCCCTCCCCCGCATGACGAGCTTGTGGCGACACTGCTATTCCAACTCGCATACTGGCATGGACTTGCGAAGCTTCGCCTACATACAGACGAAACAGTGGCACTGTTGCATGCCGCAACGCGTGCACTCGGGAAGATCACGCGCAAGTTTCTGAGTAAGACATGTGAAGCATACGACACTCGAGAGCTCCCTAGGGAGGAAGCCGCACGTGGTCGCCGTAAGGCAGCGATGATGGCAAAAAGAGGGGTCAAAGCCAAGTCGAAAGGTACACAGAAGCGTGCACAGAAGTCTTCTGTCGGAGGCGCACCAGCTCCAGCACCACAAACCGGCGCCAAGCGTAAATTGCTCAACTTGCTAACGTTCAAGTGGCACTCGTTAGGCCACTACGCTTCTGCCATCCCTTGGTTTGGGCCACTCGATGGTGTCAATACACAAACGGTAAGATCTCGACGTGTCACCGATGTGATATATGCAGCAGATGATAATCTGCCATATGATAGGGTGAAATGGAACATCGTCGGGTGAAGCGGTTCTATATTCGCACAAACAAGAACAACGCTGCCCGGCAAATAGCTCGACGGCAACGCCGTGAACATCATCTCAGGAAGATCCTCCAGAGAGATCGCGAGTGGCATGCAGAACAAGTCGCACAAGAAGCTCGCAAAGCCCAGCTTGAGTCCCGCGAACACGCTCACGAAGCCCAACTTGAGCCGCGCAAACAAGTGCACGTAGAACGCCCTCATAACGGGACACTGACACACACCGTGGCTTCCGGGTCCGGGACGCAGCCTGCCGCAAGGCATGGCGCTGCGCTTACTGTATCACAGGAAGACCCACTCCTTTCCAGACGTCTCCACACGAACGTTATCATATGTCAAGCTCCGAACGGCACTACAAGAATATCTCCAAGTGGGTCAACACTGGCATGCGTAATAATGACCCTGTGTTTACGGTCAGTGATTCAAGTACACGAGCACTGATTGCCATACTGACCATGTCCTCGGACAGAATTTCGTACCAATGCTCAAGGACCACCTTCTCTCACGACTGACAAACCGTGAATATGACGGCGACGAAGATAGCTTTGGACCAGATGAACATGACACAGTAAGCTTCGTCCATGACCGCATTTTCCTTCACAAGGCCCTTCGTATCAATTATACCACGTACGACATGCGACGAGCTCAGGACACGATCAACCCTCGTATCCGATCGGACATCATGCTTCTGGCACCACATGAAGATGACGAAGACGACAATGCAAATGGACATCCATACTGGTATGCTCGAGTTATTGGGATTTTCCACCTTAACGTCAAGCATCGCGGCTTCCTGTCGAAATCGAAGTCTGCTCAACGCATGGACGTGCTCTGGATTCGATGGTTCGGTCGCGATACCACAGCGCCCGGTGGCTTCGAGACCTGCCGTCTTCACCGCATCGGATTCATCAATCATGACGCCCCGAACGCCTTTGGTTTCCTCGACCCCAAGCAAGTTCTCCGAGCATGCCATATCCTACCGTGCTTTGCATACAATTTTACGGCTGAGTATCTTCCACCATCCATAGCACGCCAACCAGAAGAGCGCGACATGGACTATGTCTATTATTATGTTGGCATGTACGTCTTGTGGTCAATAGTACCGGGCTCCTTTGAACAGTACTCACCTTATAGCTTCTACAGGTTCGCTGATCGTGACATGCTGATGCGCTACATTGGCGGTGCAATCGGGCACAAAGGCCTACCGTCTAGCCGGGTCACAGCGCGATCCCTCTTGGCGGCTATCTTGAAGTTTCGCTCCCTGTGCAAGCAGACGATCAGCATTCGGTACCCAAAAGGTGAAATGAACACCGTCTTGCTGGACGACCTCTGGGAGAAGGCAATGGGTCATGATATGGCACCCCATGCGGAAGACATGGCCCGGGCAGATCCAGAGAGCCGACAAGCAGACAGGTGATCCCTAGTGACGAAGAAGACTTTGGGTATCATTGGAGCTCCGAGTCTAGTGACGATGGCGATCATGAAGCTAGCGACGGGGACGAAAGGCTTGAGGTAGTAGATGCTGACATGGTTGGAAATGAAGGCGATAGTGACGCAGACAGTGGCAAGGAAGATGACGAGGACGTTCAAGAAGACCTTGATGCTGAGGATGAGGAGGAAGGATGGGAGGACGACTTTGATCAAGATGGTTATGCATCACCTTAGGTGCGTCTGAGCCGTTGTCGTGTCTCTGTAGTAGTACTGATTCACGGTGATAATCCTTCAGCATATTGTAGGCATTAGAACTGCAGTACTTGTCCAAGTCATTGGACGGATGAAAGCTGGACTTTACCTTGCCGGGCATTGCAGAGCCTCCGCCGCCATGATCCGACTCGATCTGACTCCGAGTCGTCGCAGCCAGGCTGTTCATAAGACTCGTAGTCACGGACTGCTTATGGTTCACCGCCGCTGACAGTCCCTCTAAGGCTTTGGTGCTAATTATCTTGCTGATATTACTTCCACCCATTTCGAATCTCCGCCGCTAGGATTTAGAACGGCATGATCCCGTGGTTCGTCCTTCGTGTTGAACGCACTCACATCCGTAGCCACAGTGATCTGCGAGGGTGGCAGCTTGGGAAATGTCCGGTGAGTCACTGCTTCATAGTACCTATAACCCCTCCTAACTACTATGGATTTATACAGTCAATCGCAAGGCGGTGGACGCTCGTCCGGACGACATGCGCAGAACACTTGGCGCCTCCGACAGCCAGGCCTGACAGTGACAATGGCCCATGTGTCCTGCGGACACTTTGGCCCCGGGGTACAATCAAAAATCACCTAAATCCGTTTTTATATTCTGGCATTCCAACTAACTAGGTCCCAGTACTTTATTCTAGACGGAACGAGCCCGACGGGACGCTTTCTGAGGATGCGCGGCTTGACAGGCGGTCCGGCGCTCATACGCTCGGAAGTTCTCACGCTGGTCTGGTGCGAGCTCGTACGCGATGTTAATTATCCTCGTTCCTCTGCCGGTTCTACTACCGTGCATCCACTTTTGTTTGATCGCCATGGTATATTTCTACACGCAGAAACTTTCAACGGAGTTAATTGGAGCACGGGTACTACTGGTAAGCAAATATCTGGTGTTCGGCTCTCAGCGGCTAACCCATCTGCGATTATCTTTACAAGTCGGTCTTAGGGATGTACGACAAACAACCGTCAGCACGATATCGAAAGATAACTGTTCGTCACTATGAAGCGTGGCTATCTGCAGTTATCTTGCGAAATCATACAGCGGTGAGTCGATCTTTCTCTGTCTGCACATATCAGCAGAATGCACTTTTGCTGATGATGGTTACGGAGAGTACCACCCTGGTCGGCCTCACATGCGATCTCGAGACTAAGAAGTTGCACACACCAACCCTGCGTTAACGACAACTGTGCGTGTGGACATAAACCAGATAGCTCAGCGCTGAACATCTATCCTTAGTGACTCCGAACAAACCTTCACACCCCTCTGGGCGTCCGCGCTCGAAGCGATCAGTCAGAGCCGTGTTCCCGGCGTGCAGCACCTACGATGACCGGTCATCTATGGTCATCATGCAAGGCTAGCGTAACCTTTGGCCAAATGAACAGTACGCCAGGGGCGGAAGCTACGGCAATGAGTGCACGGATGTACCATAATGCTCGATGTCATGTTCAAAGCTATCTAGGCTCGCAATGCGCGACTTCTGAGAGAAGCGATGCCTCTCGGGTGTCTATATGTCTATATACTCAAGCACACCGTCACGTTGCTAGTTGGTATGGTAAGGGTACGAATTCGTTCATCAGTCGAATGTGCAGCGCTGTTGATCGTTGATTGTGCTAGATCTTTTGTGTGGTTCGTCTGTGGTATAAACATCGAATCCGATTCTGAGTCCTGTAAGTAACATGTGAGTCATGACCAACAGTGCGCTCGCTGCCAGACATGAGCACTGATGCCTTTCACAGCCCTGAAGATCCTGCAAATTGGCGAATAGAAGATATGGCCTCTCAAGTTATGTCCCTTAACGGTGCTGGCCGGCCCAACTCAAAGCGTGCAACATGGGTAGCATATTACAGATTAACGCGCAAGCACAACTTCCCACAGGGTTAGATGTCGTCTTCTGGCCCTGCAGTGAGTAACCCGTTATCAAAGGAGGGACGAGCATGCTGATTCTATTTCATAGCCTGGGGTTTAATCATGAGTGCTTACGCTCTGCGGCTGTCTCCCCGGTCACTTGCGATTCAGCTCGCTGCGTACTTTGTTGGTGCGACACTTCGACATAGTGCCGCCTGTATCTGGAACGACATGTGCGACATTGAGATTGACCGGAAAGTTGGTGTGTGCCACGTCTTCAAGTTGATCGTCCGTGGTTGTCAAATCTCATCCGTACATTTATGTCTTCGCAGGTAGGACGAAAGGTCGCCCATTGGCCGCGGGAGAAGCATCGCTTGGCGGTGCGGCCATTTTACTCGCCGCCCATTTCATCGCGTGTCTCGTCATTCTCTCGTATGCCGGAGACGCAGCGTGAGTATGCACGCACCGTTCCGAAACACTCTAACCCTCTTGACAGTTTCAAGTGGGGGCTGTTCTGCCTCTGTTTTCTGGATCCCCTGTACCCTCTCATGAAGCGATGGACTGATTGGCCTCAGCTCTGGCTCGGTATGCACATTGCAGGCTCATCTGTGCAAGAACTAACATGGCGCTTGTAGGATTCGCCATGACGTGGGGCTTACCTGTTTCATGGGTGTCAAATTTCGGCGAGATGAACTGGTATATCGTACCTGTTCTACTCGGAGGCGGTGTCTGGTAAGGCAAATAATTTGTCCATATGAGATCTCTGCTACACCGTTGAACAGCTGGACCATCCACTATGACACTATCTACGCTTGTCAAGATCGTCGCGACGACATCAAAGCCGGTGTTCGGTCTACCGCAGTCCTGTTCGGAGATTGGACCCGCCTCATCCTCGCTTGCTTCTCCGCTTGCTTCGTTATATGCCTCGCATTGGCTGCGGCATCAATCATCAAGCCGCTCTTCTTCATCACTGTGGCAGGTACCGCATTCCACCTGGCTTGGCAACTTATTGTCGTCGACCTGGACGATAGCTCCGATTGTCACAGAATCTTCAAGGTAAGTAGCGTATCATGTTGGCGCTCAGAGCCCGAGAGTTGATATGTCCATGTTTCCTAGGCAAATGGCCAACTCGGTCTTCTCCTTTTTGCTGGATGCTATGCGACTATGCCATTGGTACTACGAGATAGAAAGGCATAATTATTTGATCGAGTGTGGAGCATGCAACATTATCATATACCCTTGTTTTCCGAGAACATCCGTATCTTTCATGTGGGCCGTCGAGTTCCGTTCCTCGTTCATTTTGTCCTTTCCTACTCACTTTGTATGACAGCTAAGTAGTTGCAGAACATTAGGCGCAGACGAACGCGCGCGACATACGATGACAAATAAGCGCCACGCCACAGTTGACGTCGGTTCATCCACTTCTGCCGCACCATCATGTTTTGCGGCTTCACGGTCGTCTGCACTAGAGCACCTGTACCGAGCAGTAGCGACGCGGTCACGTTCCTCGGACACCGTATTAATGTGTTTTACATCGAGAGTAGTAACAATGCATAATGCCTCCCTACACGACTGCTTGCAGTCAGCTACAATGGACGAGTCCGACAGACGTCGTAGACCTGGGTGTAGGGGCAGATACACGTTCAATTGTCTGCGGCACTGGCCGGTACTCCTGCAAGGCGTCCACGGATCGTGTTTACTGAGTCGCAAGACATGCCTCTCATGACGGCTGCTGCAGGGACAATCGATGCAACGCAAAAACATGGTGGTGCGAGGTGTGGTGAGGTCGTAAGTCTGGCGAAGCGCGAGGAACGAGCGCTTCGACAGAGTGTTGTCTATGAGCGCGGGATAGTGAGCGCCCGAACTGCTTTTGTCTCGCGGTCACTACACGCTGGCTGCTAGTACCTCGCTCGTCTCTCGAAAAACCTAGATCTCAGCCTAGCTATACTATCTATCACTAAGCGACTACCCTAGTACCCACACATGGATAATCAAGGAGACGAAAACCGACCACGAGTCGCAGATCCTTCAGGCGAGGTATGCCCGAACTACGCAGGCCCCGCTTACGCCCCATTCAGGCAGATGCTCGTCGAGCGAGGGATGACAGTGGAAGACGCGACCCAGGCTTTGAAAGACGGTTGGCAAGCCGAGTACAACCAAAGGTTGGAAGCCTGGCAAACCCAGGTACAAGCCGACATAGCCGCCGCCGAGGCACAGCACCAGCGCATGCAAGAAGAGGCTGCTCGGAATCTAGCTGCAGAGCAACAGGTCCGAGAAGAGGAGCGGCGCGCCATGGACAAGAAGAAACCCAAGCTCGCGCGGATAATCTCGAGCCAGCCGCCGCCAGACACGATACGAGACCGCATCTCGGAGTACGCAAGAGACAAGTTGGCCAAGCTAGGGTACGTGGAGTTAGACTACTTCACGGCCAAAGCGAAGTCAGAGGCGTCGACATACTCGAAGACGGTCGCGGACGACGCGATGCTGATGATGAGAGGCGAGGGCTCGAACCTTTACAACTTCGTCCCCGCAGCCGCAGGCAGAGCGCAGAAAGTCCGCGCAGACGCAGACCTACCGTTCGCGGAGTTCTTACTCACCTGGCAGGGTTTCCTGGCAGAGCTCGAGACCCTCCCGCTCTGGCCGCGGGAGCACATCGACCAGTACCAAGATTTCCTCGTAGCCATTGTGGGCCACGTGGACAACCAGGAGGCAGTTGGACAGGCCGCGCTCATGCTCTACGTCGACTCGGTCCGTCACGAGTGGCACAGGAAAGTCCTTGCGAAAGACATGGACGACACGCTCTTCAACATCTCCAAGTTCAACCACAATCTCTACAACTCGTGCAGGAGGACGGTCGAAAGTAAGAGGCACAGGGAGGCAGTCGAGTCGGTGCGTATCCGTCATGCCGCGGTCGACAGCAGTCGCTAACAAATGTTATTCTCCATCTCCATCTCCCCTCCTCCTTCCCCTACTGCATCTCACATGCAACTACACGCGCGCGTGGCCTGAAACGGCAACTCCCACGCGGCGTACACATCATTCTCGTAAACCGGCGTGGTTGCACAATCCTCTGACCGGCGTGGTCACGAAATTACGACCGGCGTGGTCGATGACCTTGCGCACCGGCGTGGTCGCATGCGTCTATGCAATACGGGCCGGCGTGGTCGCGGTATGTGCAAATTACGGACCGGCGTGGTCGCGTTTTGTCTCGGGACCGGCGTGGTCTCCGAATCTGTCGACCGGCGTGGTCTGACTGCAACCTGACCGGCGTGGTCATCCCTACCCCCTCCCCTGTACTGCCATTCGGCGCCCATCCCTCCGCCCATATAGCTCGAGAGGCTCAACGAGCAGATGCGAGACAACATGCGAGGCCGAGACACGCGCTCGCAGGCGTCTGCAGCACGAGCGCGTCGATCGCAGTCCCCGGTGGAGCGGCGGAGCAAGGGCGACGGGCAGAACCAGCGATCCCAGAAGAAGTCGGGCCCGACAAGCTACGGGCAGACAAGGGATTCGTCGGCGAGAGGGTACAAGGACAGCGAGAAAGCGTCCGAGCGCACAAAGCCCGGGGTTTTTCCCCACGGCGCAGGTCGCTCGGGCGGCGAGACTTGCGCCGTCTGCCTCGGTCGCCACCCCAGGACCGAGGTGGGCAAGTGCCGTTCCGTCACGCTATGGTCAGGCAAGAAAGCGATATGCCGAAGGAACTCCTCCGGACAGATCGTCAGTACCGACGGAACCACGATCTGCCTCGACTGGCAACGCCCTTCTGGCTGCTCCACCACCAGCGCCCGACACGTCCACAAGTGTTCGGGTTGTGGACTCTACGACCATGGAGCCAGCACATGCCCTTTGGCAGAGACGTTTTGAGCCGCTCACGCCGTACATCACAGACGCATGGGAACGGGCCCTATCATCGTCCGGACTTCGTAGTAAATATCCTTCTCTCGTACATTCTTTGCGCTTCGGCTTCGACATTGGCATCCCACGTATTGTACATACACATACACCTCCAAACAGCAAGTCGGTCGAGCACCACGCAGTCGAGTTCCGACGGGCCATCGACACTGAGCGACAGAAAGGGCGCATGCTGGGCCCTTTCACCAGACGAGCCCTCGAAGCGATCATCGGTCCCTTCCAAACTTCCCCCTTGTCCATCATCCCGAAGCCACACAAGCCCGGAGCCTTTCGCCTCGTCCAAGACTTCTCGTTTCCACGCTCCTTATCTTACGAATACACCTCCATTAATCATTCACTGTGCGCCGACGACTTCCCGTGCACATGGGGTACGTTCACCGCCTTCAGCCTCCTGTGCTACCGATTACCCCCAGGCTCGCAAGCAGCAGTCCGCGACGTGGCAGAGGCATACCGCACGATCCCATTGCATCCCTCGCAGTGGCCCGGAACAGTTGTTCGGGTCTCAGAAGGTGACGATTACCTCGCCGACACCAACGCCGCATTCGGGGCTGCTCCCAATGGCGGCACGTATGGCGGCATGGCTGATGCAGGAGCGGACATCATGCGATCCCGTGGACTCGGGCCAATCACGAAGTGGGTCGATGACCACGTATTCTTTCGCATCCTGGTTGGGTCTCTGGCTGCATACAACGCTGATCGATGGAGATGGCAGAAGCAGGTCCAGTTCCACGGCGGGGAGCACCGGGAACGGGGTCGCATCTGGTATGGAGGTGATACACTGCCAGACGGACGAACAGACGAGTTTGTTGAAGACCTCGTATTCCCGATCCTCGATCTATCTGACCATTCCCTTCGCTCTAAAGAGGACGCGCGATACTCGTCCTGCATGCAAGACATCGATGACATCTCGACAGAACTGGGCATCCCATGGCAGAAGGAGAAGGACTCGCCCTTCGCGACCTCATTCCTCTTCACAGGGTTCCTATGGGACCTCGAACGGAAGACAGTCGCTGTCCCCCGAGCCAAGGCGGACAAATACCGGGCGGCAATTGCTTCGTGGGGCACCTCGCGAACACACTCGCTCGAGGACGTACAGAAGCTCTACGGTAAATTGCTACACGCCTCCCTGGTTGTTCCAGTGGGACGCAGCTATCTCACAAATCTCGAGGGGATGCTCGGGATATTCCATTCCAATCCTTTCATGCCACGTACCCCACCTCGAGGGACTGAAGCTGATCTCGCCTGGTGGGACGCCACACTCGCGCGATCAGACATCTCCAGACCCATCCCCGGGCCACAGCCTGTCCAGCGCTTGGAAGCGTTCTCGGATGCTAGCTCAGGAACAGGAATTGCCATCGTCATTGGCCAATACTGGCGAGCATGGGTCCTGCGTGACGGATGGAAAAAGGATGGACGAGACATCGCCTGGGCAGAGGCCATTGGGTTTGAGCTCCTTGTACGTTGCCTCACATCGTCGCCTGATCTCCCAGACAGATCACGAGTCTTCGGGGACAACAATGTGGTCGTTGACGGATGGAGAAACGGACGCAGCCGCAACCGACAGGTTAACGCGGTTTTCCGCCGCATTCACGAGGTGGCGGAAGAATCAAGACACGAATTCTTCATCAGCTACATCCCCAGTGCCAGCAACCCCGCCGACGCTCCGTCTCGGGGCGCCTACCCGGAAACCACTTTTCTCCTACCACCCATACCGATCCCCGACCCAGTCCAACCTTTCCTTACTGACGCAATCATCGAGGGCCCCGGATGCACTGAGCACGCAGACGCATACTCCAGAAGACAGGGTAGTGACACTCCAAGCAGCCCGAGCTCGGGTGCAGACTTTACAGGGGACAGACACTACGATGAGTCGTGGTTCTTCCAGGCAGTCCCGAACTGGGACGAATGAAAGCCCACGAGTACGATCAATACCGAGAGCACCGCTGCAGACAACAACACATCGTGCCCGCCCACCAGAGCTCATGCCATCCGCGCTCCGACCAGACTGCCGGGCGAAGGACCGGCTACGACGTTGGCTGCCGGAGGTCTCACTGCATGCGAACACATCATCCAGCCTCCCCGTAGGTCTTACAGAACATGACATCATGCTCATACGAGACACCTTCGAGCATGCGTGGGCAGATTCAACACTCGAGGTATATGGCTCCGGGTTAATGGCTTTCCACGTCATGTGCGATCGCCGAGAGCTTGCCGAGCAGGAGCGCGCACCGGTACGAGACATCACCCTCCAGTATTTCATCGCATCTCTGGCGGGAGCTTACAACGGAGACACCATCCGTAACTATGTGTACGGCGTGCGGGCATGGCACATCCTCCACGGTGTACCCTGGCAGCGCAACAAAGACGAACTAGAGACACTGATGCGCGCAGCATTACGACTCACACCGCCGTCTACGCGGCGAAAGCAACGCCTACCATGGACCACGGATTTCCTAGCTGCGATCCAACCAAAGCTGGATGTAGATTCACCACTAGGAGCAGCCGTCTGGGCGTGCGCGACGGTGGGGTTTTACAGCCTCGCGCGTCTCGGAGAGATCACCGTACCATCCATCAAAGACTTCACTGCACAGCATCACGTGGCACGACGGCATGCAAGACAAGAGACCGACAGGCAAGGACTTGCTGTCTGGACAATCCGCCTGCCTACGACAAAGTCGGCGCCGAGCGGAGAGAACATCAGCTTCGCACGCCAAGATGGTGTGACCGACCCGGAGGCAGCGTTGCTCGCACACTTCCGCATCAACAACCCGGGCTCCGACAACGCACTCTTCACCTACCAGCATGCTGACAGACGAGGGCGAAAGAGGCTGCGACCTTTGACGAAGGCACAGTTCATCAAAGCCATAGGAGATGCAGCGAATCGAGCCGCAGTTGACCCGCTCCAAGGGCATGGCATGCGAATAGGAGGGACACTCGAGTACCTACTCCGAGGAACCCCCTTTGACGTCGTAAAGACAATGGGGCGCTGGCAGAGCGATGCATTCCAGCTCTACCTCCGGAAACACGCGCAGATCCTCGCACCATATCTTCAGCGCGAGTCGAGCACCCATGGTGATTTCATACGATATACCATGCCACCGGTCAGGTGACCTCGAGGTAAGCTCCATTCCGTTGTGACGCCTAGCATTTGGGTGTCCCGAGTCCCACGACGCGTCGTCTCAACTCCTAGTTCCCGGGAATCGCGGCTGACTCGGACATTGGCAGGACGGACTCACACGGACTTGCGTCGGAGAGCCGCGCCCTTCGGGCGCGGGCTGTCACCCACACTCTGCTCGTATTTCGCGGCCATTCATTCATTTAACCAAGGACTGTATTGTTAACTTACGTTGCTGTTAATACGGTTGTAATGCACTGTTTGCGACTGAACCAATCCCCAACAGTAGCGAGGAACTAAGCTCATAGATCGTAAGTCTGGCGAAGCGCGAGGAACGAGCGCTTCGACAGAGTGTTGTCTATGAGCGCGGGATAGTGAGCGCCCGAACTGCTTTTGTCTCGCGGTCACTACACGCTGGCTGCTAGTACCTCGCTCGTCTCTCGAAAACCCCACCCTCCGCTCCCTAGTTTTCCACAGTCTCTACCACATTTTGGCACATTGCTCATTAACGCTGCAGCGCTCTAACGCCCTGATCTCAACTCCGACCCGCTCCCAGCCTAATAACTTCTAGATTGACGTCGCGTAACTGGCCGGCTCGCTTGTCAACCCCAGTGAGAACCTGCAATTTCTCCAGCGATTTGGAGCCGTTTGCGTCTGACTCCTGTCAGCGACCTGTCAGAGAATCCGTTCAGAACGATCTGTGTCGGTTACTTACTTGAATCTATGTTAAGGCCGTCTTAAATGCTATCGTTTGTCGGCTTAAAGCACCTTAAGCCCATACAAGGTGCCTAACACGTTAAGCTGTGGCCGACTTCGTCGAGAGTCGCGCGAGTCGAAGCTCTCTCGTGTGTTAAGCGCTTGCGCGTTCGCGGTCCCGTGACTAAATGCGCATATAGTCTGTCCTACACACATCCTGGCTTGCTCTAGTCTATCCGGGACTTGCACGCGATTGCTGGTACGTTCACAAGCACAATATTCTCTGTAGCAAGCTGAGGCGGCCTCTGTTGACTTTCGTCAGCTGCTAGGTGATCACATACACCAGCCATTCCTCTTCCCACTCGGCGCCGGTGTCTGCCAGGTCCTTTGTCCGCACAACACCCGAAATTATGCCGTCTACTAGCGATGATGAACGCGAAGAACGCGAACTTCGTGAAGACGACGGACCTAAAGACCATTTCTGTACCTGTACCGTCCGCTGTGGAGGCGGGAAACCTGTGGCGAAGCGAACATGGACGCGACATATACCATACCGCCCGCAATCCCCTTCGCCATTCCTGAGGTTTTTTGCGGAGGAGGTTCAAGGCCAACCAGGAGGGTCTACTAGCGCGAGTATACCACGCAAGCGAGCGCACAGTGAGTCTGGCTCTGACTCGGACTCCGAGGGCGGTGTGTCAGGAAGTAAAAAGCGATCATCGGTACGTGTTCAAAACTTCTGTGGTACTTCTCACTCAATCTCGAAATCAGATGGGCAACTCTGAGTCTTTTCCATCCAGCGAGTCCAACTCGAGCAATGTGGGCGAGGCGGCGCGCACGGCGGCTTCGTATGCTGCTGATCAGGCTGAAACAAACCAGGCGAGCGACTCTGCGCCGTCCAGCCAGGCGAACCCGAGCGACGCGCGCACCTCTGCGCCGTCTCGCAGCCAGTCGAACCCGAGCGACTCTGCGCGCGCTGCGCCAGCGGCTCCGCATGCGGTCGATCACGCTGAGAGAAACCAGGCGAGCGACGAGTCTGTGCCGTCCAGCGAGCCCAACCCGAGCAATGCGCATGTGGCGCTGGCAGCTTCGCATGCTACTGAGCAAGTTCAAACGAACCAGGCAAGCGACTCTGCGCCGTCCAGCCAGTCGAACCCGAGCGACGCGCGCACCTCTGCGCCGTCTGGCAGCCAGTCGAACCCGAGCGACTCTGCGCGCGTCGCGCCAGCGGCTCCGCATGCAGCCGATCATGCTGAGCCAAACCGGGCGAGCGACTCTGCGCCCTCCAGCCAGCCCAACCCGAGTGATGAACGTGAACAAGACGGCGAGGGTGAAGAAGACAGCGACGAGACGAGTACACTCCATGCCCACATAGACGACCTCCGTCACGCGCTCGACTTCATAGACGGCCTCAAATCCGCAACACTTGACAATGGCTCTCTCGATGAGGACACCGTCCACCGCTTGCGCCATCCACCGGAGGAAGAGGTGGACATCAGTGACAACAGCGTCCTATACAGCTTGCGGATGTTCCTGCGATATCATAACCTGCCCCAGGAGGCGTACGATGGACTTCGCGAGGAGAACAACCGGGAGTATCCTAACTCGGACTTCAAGTTCCCGAAGATGCTCTCGCTATACGAGGTGGAAAAGAAGATCGCAGAGCTCACTGGGGTTGTACCGCTGCTCACCGACATGTGTCTCAACAGCTGTACTGCATACACTGGGCCCTTTGCCGACCTCGACTCTTGCCCATACTGCAACACACCGCGTTACGACCAGGAGAAGCTCCGGAAGAGTGGTGGAAAAGAGAAGGTCCCGAACCGACAGTTCTCGACGCTCCCAGTGGGTCCCCAGCTTCAGGCACTCTGGCGCTCCAAGGAAAGTGCGAGCGCGATGCGCTATCGACGTGAACGTACGAAGAAGATCATCGAGGAGCTTGAGGCGAACGGCAATCATATCCCCATCCGGGATGACATCCTGCATGGAGAGGACTATCTCCGGGCAGCTCAGGATGGTCGCATCACGGAAAACGACATGGTCTTGCTACTGTCCCTCGACGGCGCACAGCTATACGAAATGAAGATGTCTGATTGCTGGATCTACATCTGGGTGGTCTTGGAACTGGCTCCCGACGCTCGCTACCTGAAGAAACATGTGCTTATTGGCGGGATGCTGCCGGGGCCAAACAAGCCACGGAACATAGACTCTTATGTCTACGTCGGCCTGCATCATGTCTCGGCTCTGATGAAGGAGGGTCTTACTGTCTGGGATGCTGTCACTCGGGAGCTTTTCGTCTCTCGGCCGTTCCTTGCAATTGTCGCTGCGGATGGACCTGGCATGGCTGGTATCAACGGGTTAGTCGGGCATACTGGCGCCCTTGGCTGCCGCGTCTACTGTGGACTTCCTTGCCGACACAAAGCGGGTGCTCCGACGTACTATCCTGCCTTGCACAAGCCTCTCAATTACGATGTCTCGGGCAGTGATCACGCTAGTATCTCCGTTGACGACATACCCCCGGCGTATTCTGCGGACTATTCAGGCAACCTACAGAAGCTAGTCAATGAGTCGTATACGGATGCGCAGTACAAGAGCAACCGAAAGGCGACTGGTATCTCTAAGCCTAGCATCCTCCTGGGACTCTCTCGCACATTTGGCGTACCTCGCTGCTGCGCTATCGACCTCATGCATCTCGCAGCACTGAACTTGACTGACCTCATGCTTGGACTCTGGCGTGGCACCCTGGACTGCGATAAGGACGATGATCGGCAGACTTGGGACTGGGCAGTACTTCAGGGCGATCTATGGACTACACATGGCTCTCTTGTCGCGGATATGCGACCTTTCCTCCCCGGTTCGTTTGACCGGCCTCCACGCAACCCCGCAGAGAAAATTTCAAGTGGATATAAAGCCCAGGAGTTCTTGACATACGTCTTCGGTCTTGGGCCTGCTCTATTGCTCGGGACACTTCCGGACGAGTACTGGGTTCATTTCTGCAAGCTCGTCAGAGGGCTGCGGCTCATCAACCAGCGCAGCATCTCGGAGGACGATCTCACGTTGGCTTCTCAGCTCTTCCGCGAGTTCATCGAGGAGTTTGAGGCACTCTACTACCAGTATGACAAACACCGCCTTCACTTCTGTCGTCAGAGCATTCACCTTCTCCGACATATCTGCGAAGAAATCATCCGATTAGGGCCGCTCATCTGCTACACCCAGTGGACTATGGAGCGGACAATAGGCAATCTTGTCGAAGAAATCCGTCAGCCATCTAATCCGTATGCCAATCTCGCGGTTCGTGGGCTCCGCCGCTGTCAAATCAATGCATTGAAAGCCCTCGATCCCGTAAATTTCGATCTCGACAAGTCAAAGAAAGGGCCACCACAAGGTGCCGAAGAACTCGGCGACGGTTATACACTCCTACGTGCGCGCGATCGAAGCTTCCACGTATTGACCCCTGCTGAAACCACCGTCATTCGCTCATTTGTCGCAACGGCTCGAGGCGAGAACATGGATCACTGGGACCCCCATTATAGGCGGTGGGCTCGTCTTCGCCTACCCAATGGGCAAATCGCGCGTTCTGCTTACAAGGAGACACTGAAGGCGCCCAAGGATGTCCGACAGTCGCGCAATGTCAAGGTATGGAACTCTTACCTCTCGTGTAGAGCAATCCTAACAAATTGTCAGATATGCGTAGGCGATCAAACAATACTCGCTGAAGTGCAGTATTTCTTCAGGGTACAGGTCTTGCGAGACGACGATGAGCCGAGAGCACTGGCTCTTGTGAAGAAGTACTCCAATCCGAACCGCCACATTCTGGAGCGATCGTCAGGAGCTGTCTGGGCGTGCACAGCAGCAGAAGACGGAGACTGGACTGTTGTCGAGGCCAAGTCAATCCGGTCGGTCGTCGCGATGTGTCCGATGCCCCCAGCTGCACTAGCTCAAGCCAACATGGCAACTGGTGTATTCTTGGTGGAGAAACTGGGGCTCGACGTAATGTACATGGATGGCACAACAGACGGTACAGGGGAGGATGACGAGGACGAAGGAGGAGACAGACACGATGAACAAGATGGACAGTAGGTACAGGTGATTGTAATGCATTACGTGTATTTCCGAGCGAAGTCTGGCACACTGTATCCGTATTCGCCCACAAGGAGTGCCTATCCGAGTCGTCGTGTGAATTAGCAATTGAAAGAACACGATAACATGTACTCACTATGACATCCTGTGTCTCGGGCGTATGATCACGTACCACTGCACGGCGCGAGGCAATATCACCGACATTGCCGGCTACAGGAGTCTTGAATACAAGTTAACTAATGACAGACATCAAAGCCTGTATAGACATACCATCAATTTTGGTCTCGGTGTGCGCGCATGCGGGAAAAGGACGGCCGAGGGCCGTGACGGTACTAACGGATCTGGACTAGGAGGTGTCCCAGATCTTTGCCGATGCATCCTCGTTATACTGAGTTCAGATGATGGAGCAGATACTGATGCAGCTTTTTGCGGGGTCTCAGGGATGATGGAAGGCGAGCGAGCATGGATTCCAGCAGTACTTCCACACTGACTTGACAGTCGGAGCCGCTGTCGCAGCCGTCTATTATTTGTTAGAAGTACACATATAATGGGGTAATTGCCACGTACTCTGAACTATCAGAAGGGTGGACAGTCGACTTTTCTATCCGTCCCCGAAGACCACTCATGGTCGCCCTGCGCGCGAGAGGCCTCCTGCTAGGTGGTGTCATACAATCCATCCGTGTACTCGAGCTCTTGGGACGCAGCACGAGTATCTATTACGGATTTCAACAGATGCTATGCAGTTTGTGAAGGGGAAACTCACCAACGACTTGTCAGTCACATCAATGCCATCTAGAAGAGCTATCTGAGGCTCGCTTGCATGAGGATCGTACAAAACTTCAATGACATTGTGTGCTTTGATGGTTTGAGCGGTCGCTTGATTGAGAATATTCATGAGAGATCCCGATGAGGAGACAGCTTGCTCCGATGAGCCAGCTGCAGTACGAATGGACATGGTCGAAGAGATGCAATGGGACACATCGCAAGTGTGCGTCCCGAGTGCCCATGTCCAGAACAGGCAATGACGTGCGCTACTCTAGGCGCTACCGACTCATCCACACCGTCTTCGCCCCGACCTCTCTCTCTTGTCTTCGCCCCGACCTCTGTCTTGTCTTCGCTCACGACTCGGACCTCTGCTACATGGAGCAAAATCGAGCCACTGGCACTCGGATGGAACAGTACTCACCAGATCCAGGCATCTCGTCAACAACGGAGCTGCCTCAGAGACCCGGGCCTACTACCCTGGGTCCTGCTACTAGTCTCTCGTTCCCACCGTTCTCTCCTCCTATGCCCAGTCAACGCACCCATACCTCGCTGCCTGTACAATTCGGCTTGCAGTACCATGATCCCCTTTTTGGACATTCGTCGCCCAACGCAAGTACCACTATCGAATCTCCTCACGACAATCAATCCCTCCTCTTCCTTGATTCACACTCGCGTCAAAATGTGAGTGATATTCATCTACTGGAAAATTGTGCAAGTCTCAGTATATGCAGAGCTCGTCGTTCCAGACCTCTCCAGCATCACAGAGCATTGGCCAAGCTTCGCATGACTCCCTCGTCTCTTACGGTAATCGAGCACACATTGAACTCTATCAAGCATACCTACGGCAAGCTGGTGAGCTGAAAGCGAGTCAGTACGTTATTTTACCCCATTTCGTGTGCCAGCATATACTGATAGGTGTCCCCAAGGGCGGACTATGCCTCCCTTGTCAACAGGGTAGGAGACTCGCTAGGACGGCTCGAGTCTGGTGAAGCCGCTGGCCACGGTGCTGGTGGAAGCAATCAAATTCAACTCCGTCCGGACGCTACCATGACGCTCTCGCGCTCCCTTCTTGCTCAACTCGATGAATCAAAGTATCCAGAGGTCAAGCACTGGCACCGCTCTACCTGGGCGAAAGCAAACAAGGCCGCAAAAGATGTGGCCGATCCGGATAGGATAGAAGGAAAGCGGGGTAAGGCCCGCTTGTCGCAAGGAGTCAACGTCAAGCAGCAGTACCAGGAGCTAGAAAACGGCACCGTAGTCAATGGTTGGCGGGCTGCTGCTACACGCGAGGAGGCTATGCGCACGTTCAACGACTGGAAGGCTGCGGCTGCATTGACAGAGGCCGTACCATCGACATTCAGTAAGAGATCGCGCATACAGGGGGACTACTACCGTGCGGCGATGTACAGCAAATTTGATGAGCTACGATTTTGCGCACTCCACTGGAAAGTCGACCAGATAGCTAAAGACATATATCCTCAGTGGTACAAGAACAATTTCGGGGTCAAACGCGAACGATCAGACACACCTGAAGTCACAGACCTCCCCTCGGCGAAGAAGCAAAAGGTTGACTCGGATGACACGGCACCCCCAGGCCAAGGCCGTTCACCTTCGCCTATGATAGATTATACCGACTGTAAGTCCGATGGTCCTGTTTCGCAGGACATCTGCCTGAGCTGATACACCACGGCTATGGTTGCAGCCGAACCTGAACCAGCAGATATTAACAAGCATTCGGTCCCTGGCGATGTCGAACCTGCACCTCAAGATCTTCCCAGTGACGTCTCCGAGCCTGTCCAATGTAAGTTCATTGTCATGAGTCTCACCTCTCGACGCCTTGGTTCATTCGCAGCTTGACTGGGACGGAAACAGTAGACGAGCCGCTGGAGTCGAACGCATCTGCCGGCGTGAACACATTGACCCCGACCGACATCTGCCAACCTCTTGCAGATCAGCAACCTACCAGCCTCGAATCCTCCTCAATGCCACATGCCCTCAACTCAGTCATCTCCGCGCTCCCGAACGCCTTGTCAGCGCAATTTCCCCCTGCTGTGGAAACCACTCAGAATGAACGTGACTGTGCCGTCTCGCACAGTGAGAACACGGCGGATGCTCACCCGAGCCAGCCCGTCTCAGGCTCTGCAGCCGGCCCACCGTTTACCCTAGATTCATCGCAGACTACTCCTCTCGCCGCCATGTTGCCGATTACCAGAGACTCATCGCCGCCTGCCTTGCCAGATTCATTTCCGATTCCCGCAGGTTTGCCGCCAGTCGCACCACCAAAAGCGGTGCCAAACGCCAGCGCTACCACAGCCTCCGGCGACCTCATCGTGCGGCCCTCACCAGCTCAAGCATTGACCAAGAAGATTGTCATGCCGCTCAATCCCCTGTGAGTAGTATCCACCCGTGTCGTCCTCTTGCTTCTTATTGGCTCGCCGGACCATCATCTACAAAATTAGCATCAATCTGCCTCGACGCCCCACTAAGCCTCAGTCACAAATCGCAGCCAGACAGGGTGCGCAGGACAGCCCAACATCTCAGAGGCAGGCAATCGCGTCCACCGATCCGAAGCTCGCCGCGAGCCCTCCAAAGGTGTCTCAAGGAAAGGAAAACGGCGGCAAGCCTGTACGTCATGTGCTCGTCTGCATTCGTCAACTCACAATTATGTACACACAGGCTGTGAAGAAGCCTACCACCAGTGCTCCGAAGGGGTCGCAAGACAATGGAAACGGTGACAAGGTTCGCCGCCGCGCGGTTATCTGCATTCGTCAACTCACGGTTATGTTGCCATAGGCTGCGAAGCCCACCGTGAGCGCTCCGAAGGTGTTGCAAGGCAAGGAAGACGGCGACTTGAAGGTACGCCGCCGTGCGTTCGTCTATATTCATCAACTCACGATCATGCAGCCACAGACCAGTGCGAAGAAGCGACACCGCTTCGTACGCGTGCAGGCGGATAGCACGACCGCACGGTAAGGACGTCGACAAGTATTTTCATTCGTCTGACCAACCTTCTGACACTCATGAGCAGTGGTCTGTTCAAAATCGACTACTTCAAGGACCATCTCGATGCGAAGCTGACCGGCCCCCAGTTCGAGGCGATCTTCAGAGCCCTTCCTGCCAACAAATCCAAGGTAAGTACCATCACATTTCTCGACGACGCTCCATCTGATTCTAATCACGAATCTGTAGGAGTATGCCGAGAGGAGCAAGACGGCTGAGAAGACCAAACGGGGGTGCGCGCAGGGTGCACAGCTGCCAAATGATACAACATTGGCCACTCACGAGGACGAGGATGGACCAGGTGAAGGCCAGCCTGCGGAGATGTGTGTGTAATGTCGACGTGTCGTAGCCGAAGCAGCGCAGTCAACGGTAGCATTGTTTTCGGGGTCGCTCGAGCAGCATGTAATAGCAGTGTATAATACCCAGAAATTCGCATTATATTCGTATGATGTACAGCATTCGACGAGTTCGACAGAGACCGATCCAAATAGATGGGCCGCCGAACAGTAACAGACGGTAACAGATGGTAACGGACGGTAACCGAGAAAAAATCTGTTACTTTGGACAAATTGCCTTTACCAGCGATCACCATCTGAAAGTCAGATGGTAACAGATGGTAATCGCTGTAAAAGTTGCAGGTTCTCACTGGGTGTCAACCCAGAGGCGCCATAGGCGAATATAAGCCATGAGCAAGGAAGAGACACGCAGGAGTTCCTTCAGCATCCACCGCCTCCCACGTTCATTACAATCTGAACCGCTGCTCAATACAACATGATCTTCATCAAAAAATGGGCGCACCGTCATCCTACCACACCTCCGATCTCTATAGCGTTAACACGCCTAGACTGCACAATACCACATGCGTCAGGAGACGGACTTCAGTATACAAGGATCAAGGGAAGATCACTCACCCAGGCAGACGAGGAGGTGGTAGGAGGGTCAATAGTCCTCATGGTGGAGACTCCGAGGACGCGATTGCAGCCTGGGACGGATGTGGAAATTACCTTGCCCACGCAGCAGGTACCATCGTTTTATGGGACCCTCCGTTCCGTCATCGCTGTTAACAAGGAATGGGTCATGTTCCACACCCGCGGGCATCTCGGCGTCGATTGCCTTCTCCTGGCTCCACTCGATTCAACTCAGATCAGCTGGTGGTACCGCCTGCGCACACGCCTCGCACCAGATGCCTGGCTAGACGCCTTCCCTCCGGGGCTGAACCACAGTGTCACGCCCATTCCGCAGTTCGCCCCTTCTCGCTCACCATCACCGTCCACGCCACCAGAAACCCCGGCCCCGCCACCATCCTTTTCTCTCGAGGACGCGAACTCCCTGCTCGAGAAAACCGCCAGGTTGATTGCAGATCAGAGAGAGGCCGAGTTACGCCCGTGGCTACGGGCCGGATGCCCTGGACAATCCGTCAGCTTCGCCGAGCACGTGGCTCTTATACGCGAAATGACCGAGGCCCGCCAGACAGCGACAAAGTGAACGGAGAACGTGCAGGATCCACGGGGCACTATTTTCAACTGACCCCAGTCACTACCCTGTACGTCGTCCAGACATAGTACCCGCCCCGCACCCCCACCCCTTCCTTCTTTCGCCAACCCATGGATGCGAGTCCCTTTTGCGCACATCACTGATGGACAGTTGACTTCACCCAGTCTCCCGTCTTTCCCACCTCACCACACCCTTCTTTTGCCCATCCCGCCCAATCGCGGCTGACTCGGACATTGGCAGGACGGACTCACACGGACTTGCGTCGGAGAGCCGCGCCCTTCGGGCGCGGGCTGTCACCCACACTCTGCTCGTATTTCGCGGCCATTCATTCATTTAACCAAGGACTGTATTGTTAACTTACGTTGCTGTTAATACGGTTGTAATGCACTGTTTGCGACTGAACCAATCCCCAACAGTAGCGAGGAACTAAGCTCATAGATGGGTAAACCGACGTCTTCGTGTGGATAGCGCCTATTTGTCATCATATGTCGCGCGCGTTCGTCTGCGCCTAATGTTCTGCAACTAGCTGGAATCCAGGATGTCGAAGAGAGGTGTTAAAATCGATACTAATTCGGTGTGACACATGCATTTGAGCACAGGACATATAGAGATCGGATGGAGCAAGCGCAGGTCTACGATTCCATGTGTATCAAGTACACGCAGACACACCTCATGCACGAGTGAAAAGCCCAACCTTACGCCAATAGGCCACCCATCGCTTGACGTCCTCCACGCCGATCTGCCTCAACCCCGGGTCTGCCAACGTCGGTGACGCCTCCTTCGCGCGACTCACATCCATGTCTGCCGTGCCCAACGCCATCTTCCCCTTGTCCGTCTGCAGCCGCATCTCGCGGAACTTCGGGAGTAGGTGTAGCGCATGCAGCTTCGTAGCGCCAGCGCTCTCTCCCTGGGACGTGGCATAGTCCTCGAGCTTGGCCAACCATGTTGCAAAGGGTACGAGCGGGACGGCGAACTCGGCGGAGATGGCGACCGCGAGGTCGTGCCACGAGATCGGACGCGGGTGCACGAGATGGACGAGACCAGTTGGGCTGAACGATTTGCGGAAGTCGATGAGTGCCGCGGTGGCGAGGTCTAACTGTATCCAGTCGATGAGCTGCGGAACGGAGCATCGTGTTAGTCCTGCTGCTCATCATCCTGGAGATCAAGCTGTAGCACTTGCCCTTTCGTCATCGGGGAAGCAGGCCAGCGTAGGTGCACTCTGCACAATAGACGGGTACCACTCATGCGCGTTCCATGCGCCGTCAGGGCCGGCGCATATCTGGCCAAGCCGTGCAATGAGCGGTCTGAACGTGGTCTCCTGGCCGGCGGCGAACACAATCTGCTCAGATACCCATTTCGAATCTGCATATCCTGTACCGACCGACCACTCCGCTGCTGCTGCAGTCTCAGGTATGGTCTCCTCTGACGGTGCATCTGCGGAGGCTGTACGTATTCAACAGATTGATGAAAGCGCCTCGGAGACTCACTGTGAAGTGTGCCCATGGAACTCTCGAAGAGGAACCTTGGCGGCTCAGGCAGGGGAGAGGTGAGCGCGAACTCGATGAGGGCCCGTACTCCTTGTATCTGTGGTTCGAAGGAGCTGAGGTTGATCACGAAGTCGACACGCCACGCTGGATGCCAGCGACAGTCATCAGCGTCATCAGCCGAGTCGACATCGATGAAAGAGAACTCCGCACCGTTGTGTATGATGTGTGTCACAGCGCAGTGAAGTTCCCTAAACACTTCCTCGCGCAGCCCGAAGTGTGCCTTTGTTAGGTCTCCCTCCAGCAGGACGACCTTATCAGAGTCCAGGATGCTCGCGTCGAGCTTGCGGGAGAGCAGCGCCGCCTGCTGCCTCTCGCGCAGCGTCTGTTGGTCCCTCGAGGCCCTATTCAGAGCATAGATGTGCTCGATATCCTTCCTCGCCGCGAGCTGGGAAAGCAGGTGACAGCCCAAGCTCCCCGTCGTACCTGTGACCAGGACGATGTCACCGGCGTGTAGTTTGACACTGGGATCCGCTTTGTGTACGGGAAAGCCAGTGGAATACTTCGCTACCAACGCATGCATGGCACCGACATGCTCCGTCGAGGATGTTGCATCATCCGCTGACTGATAGGTACCGAGTGCGACATTCGTGATGAAGGCAGCTAGCTGCTTGATGCTCGGGTTATTGTAGACGAAGCCTTGCGTGACGTGGCGGGTTTCAACTTTCGCGCTCTCGCGGACGGTGCGTAGCAGCGTGTTTCGTATGTAAGTAGCTTGAAGACTGGTCGTCATACATTGTCAGCGATAGCGCTGGCAGGTTGATCATGCATGCGATCTCACCTGTCGCAGCCATGCTGGAAGAGGTCGTCGTCGTCATTCGGGCAATGCTTCAGGATATGGGTGACTATCTTGCGAACAAAGTCGGTTGCTGTCGCAATGTCCCAACGTACTGGTGGTGCAATGCTGGACTGGGAGCCTGCGTCCACGACATCGTACAGTGCGTCGATTTCGTCCTCATACTGTTGGATCACAGCTCCGCGACGCACAGTTCCTTTGGCTGTGTAAGAGAACGGTTTGTCCGGTTTCGCGACAATTATCATCTAGTAGAAATATCACGTGAGTCGCAACAATGAACCGCTGAGGCGAACCGCGGTTATCGGACATGACCCACCTCCTTGAACAGGCGCGAATGCTGGGGGGCGTACGAATTCATCTTCAAGGTCGTCGGCCTCAACACAGTAGTAAGGCAATGTTCTTTCTGTGGAGTGAACCACTCAACATACCAGATCTTGTTGCGAAACGCTGCAAGGCTGGTTTCATCTGAGGGATCGAAACCGTACTCGGGCTTGGGGTCGATTAGAATTCCCGCCTGCAAACGTCCACGACCGAACATAGCGGATGCCTGGACATGCGGATTCTGGTTCATCATTGTTTCTAGTGCAACATCGTTAGCCGACTGCTGAGGCATAGCTAGTGACTGTGTACCTAAAGGACCTGGGTTGGTCTGCAATGCCCTCGTCAATCTTCAGGTGCCGCGCAACAATTCTGATTGCCACTCACCTTCTCACCGGTACTGTGCATGATCTGATCATCGGTGCGGCCCACAACCTTATACAAGCCCTCCCGAGTTGGATGGGGTGCGACAAGGTCGGAAGTCGCGTAAGCATCTGCTCCATTGACCTTCGTATTGACTACGTTCGGCCGTAAAAGCTCATTCTCCTGCACAGAAGTGTGTGACTGGATGATGCTTGTGAATCAAGGTGGTGCATACCACAATTATGACCTCGCATTCATTGTTGGCACAAGGATCGAGCTTGACATTCAGGAAGGACCCGAAGCGGAAGTACTCCCAATCCATCCCTGTCTCAGCTACGGGAGAGTTCAAGGTCTTGGCGCTCACGGTTAAACACGATCTTACATGGCAGGAATGTACTGATAACACCGGTTTCCGTACTGATGGCGCAGTCAGAAAATGAATGTCTTCAATAAAAAAACTGTATAGTACTTACGATCCATAGTTGCAGAAGATTCTGACGCCTTGCGATACTAGATAATCGCCTCGTTCCTTGTTGAGCGGGCCACCACCATACGACTGTATGACATGTCTGAGTTAGGTTTAATGTCCATTGGTATGATAGAGATGTGCTCACGATTCCGTCAATTGTAGCAAGCCATTTGACCCACTCCGGATTATGCGACCACGCCTAGTTGAGGTTGTTCAGCGCAATGGACCTACGGGGAACACACTATACAAACCTCGACAACTGAAGGGACAGTCATGATTAGATCCGCCTTGGTTGCCATCGCGCCATGAATGATGTTCTCGATTGTTGGAATACTTGGAGAGGTTGTTGGCGCCGCTACAGCGATCGCCTGGCCATAAGCGCACTAAGTCGTTGAAAATACGAGATCGTCAGCGACAGTTTGCGTGAACAGTCAATTTGGGCGTACAGCAAATACTGTGGACATGATGCCCATCGCATGGAACATTGGCATTCCGAACAAAGCCATCACGCGGCCGGTCAAATCACGCTCTCCGTAGAATACAGTTCTAGAGATTTGCAACATCCTGCGGTACGTCCAAGGAATGGGCTTTGGGAAAGCAGTGGAACCTAATTCGACCTTGTCAGAAATGATCCACACAACAGGGAGTACGATACTTACCTGAAGAATGGAGGTAGAAGATGTTCTTGTCCAACCCTGGGTGCTCATATGGGACGTTTTGCTCGGTGTTTCCCTTGAGTCCCACATCGTAGAAGTCATTGAAGGCGGGCATGGGCGACACTTCCGGGGCAGTAGAATAGTTGTACTGCGACTTGAGGATCTCACATGCCTCCGCAGCCAAGTCTCGCATAGCTTGGTCAAGCCCCACGATGATATGCACAACATTGGTTTTAGCGAGTAAATGAGCAACCGCCGCAGCCGAGTTGCGTGCCGAGAGGGGAAACGGGGTGTAGCCAGCACGCATGATGCCCATCATTAATGTTGCATAGGGAATGGCGTCTACAGGGCTCGTAGTCAGAGTTGTCCTTCCCGTATGACATCAGACTTACCTGAGGCTGATAGTATCGCAACTACCGGTATCTCATGGGCAGCTGCGTGGGATTTACCGGACATGCGCTCCCTGACCAACATGGCAGCTCTCCGGATGGCTACGCTTGCTCGACTCCAGTTGACCGTATTGACGGTATCGTCCTGTCCTGCGTACACGAATAGGCGATGATCGGCGGAATGCTGTTCATGAAAGTCGAACATCTGGGGGAAGGTCAATGATCCATCTAACGGGGGACTTTGAATGTGACACAAGAATGGCCTTGGGTACGAGGGTGGGGAGGGAGGAGGCGCAAAGACGTGGTCATGATGGCAGTGTAACTGAGCGAATGAAAGGCAAGGAGGCCTCCTACTATGAGCGAAGTCCCTTCCTTATATCACCCATGAGGCCTATATACCTATAAGGTACATACACGAAGGCGCTGCCAGATATCGATTGTAGGCATCGACGTGTGGACTTCGTGTGGAACTTGAACCTGAGGTTCAGAATTTCACAGGCGACCGTGACAGCATATCAGCCTCACATCGAAGCCAGATAAGTGACTACCTTCTTCATTCCTTGATGCTGGCTAGAACATAGAGGGACACACAATACGTATTACATACAGCCATGCGGTTCCACTGCCAGCTGTGAGAGTCCGAACGAGAGAGGTTGCCAAATGAGAACTTACCAAATTCGACTTCGAAGCTCCTCCACGTGACGTAGACTTCAGTATGTGCGCGGACGTGGCAAGGCAGGCAAGCTATTACTCTGAACAAGCTTACTGCTTCAAAGCTTCAAGGATCGTGCCTTTGTGATAAAGTCGCAAAGCGACATGTCCCAAGCCGCAGCTACGTGAGTTGGTATGCTATCTGACAGCACTGCGTACCTAGAATGAAAGAGGAGGTCTAACATGCGCGAAAGCTCGCCATACCACACGGGTCGCACTCGTCGTCAAGGTGTGACATGAGGTACGTGTGCCTCTACGTCCATAGACAATAGCGATTTGATCATAGCTCTTACAGGAAGGCTCCAGGCCAGACTCGCCGCCGCGAGGTTGAACTCTATCCAAGTCGTGTACAATTGGTTACATGAGGAAACCATTATAGTCTGTTGCTCTGCGACAGGGCTATGTAAGTATGGAGGCTCATCAATCAGCGCGCTCGCCGCCCCCATCTTCCATCGCAAGAAGTCATAAACACTTCCAGGAATCCGCACACTGTGTCACGTCTTGCACACGACACCACTGGTATTCGACTGCGGCGGATCTTTGCGTGGTGGGTACGTTCCATTGCGATAATCCTGTGCGATAATCCTGGTTCACCGACCACTGAGAGCTTCTAGACACGAGTATGATACCGGCTTCCCCGTGCTGCGACCCGGTTACCGGCAAGCGTCGCCAGGTAGCAAAGGATCTAACCTACCCGCTGCTTGTGTGGCGGACGTGACTGACTGCAGCGCGATGCAGTCTCTGCATGGCAGTGTATGCCTGCTGAATATCCCCGCTCTCGATGGATGGGTTCTCAGGTGTGAGACAATTTTCTTGGCAGAAGGATGTCTGTGCTACCAATCATGTTCGCCTTCCCAGGTCTGATTGTGATAACTTCCGCAGTAGTGTAAATGCGGTATCTGATGCATCCACAGAACTCTCGGATCCAGTCACGTTCCGGGGCACCAGTCGTGGCTATGCGGTTCGTCGTGTCCTTGTGGTGCTCCTCAGAATGCTAATTGTTGGGGCAGTATACTTCGGGGAGTCCGAAACAGTTACGACCGAGATCCCATCCCCTTCGTGCAACCCGGGCATGCCGGATGCTACAAAGTCAGCAGCTTCCGAGCTACGGTGCGTACTGAGGCCGGTACCAAGCAATCGTGTTTTCCAGCTAGGTTGTCTGTCGAACACGCTCACGGTCACTGCGCAGTCCGGCTCAACAAAGTGAGGCGGAGCGTGTTGGTGTTCTGCGGAAGTGACACTTTCCCATCCCTAGTCTGTGCGTATTGCCAGTATCGACGATGGCCAGGTTGATAATGCCTGATTATCCTTAGGAACATGTACACACGTATCAACTCATGAGACTAGACCCCAAGGCCATGACAGCGGGCACTTCACGACGCTGTCCACCAGCCCGTGACCGGGGCTCGCCGGTTCACCAAGGCACAAATTTGTTGCAGGTACATATGTGATCTAGGGATACGGATCATGCTTGCGTGTTCTCCCGAGTGTTCGCATGACTTTTCTTAGCGTTGCACACTGGCGAGCACTCAAGGACAAGAACTCGAACACATCAAATGTTGGTGTGTGATACCTTCGCAGACCTCTGATCGTAATCCTGTGTCACCAGTGTATGATCCCATTGTTGATGGGAGCAATAGATCACGATGCAGGTAGATTTACGAGCACCGTTTTCAAACAGAGGCTCGGGCATGCACCTGTAAGCGCTACTGTGACCATATATATGTGCTACCTCACCATGAGCTGCGACGAGACTGGTATTCTAGACAGTACTGTGCTTATCAATGCCTCCGGTCTCCCTTGTCAGTGCTTCTCTTGCTGCTGCAGCTCTCGAGAGCGTGCTCTACGGCGTATTTCTGATCCTTGCCCTCTCTTCCATGTACTTCCATATCTCTCGGGTGAATTTGACTCATGAGGGCATGAACCATAGCATCTCAATGTTCCTCAGTCCTATATTTGTGGGCTCCGTGGCCATCACTGTCACAGTAACTGGAGTGAGTGTATCTCATTGACATCCATTGGTTGCATGTGTTAATGGCAGTATGCAGCACTGGATAACAGTTGTGATACGGCTTTTTGACGCATTTGTATATTATGAAGGCGGAGCAGCCCCATCAACATACTATTCCATGTTACCCATCTCCACTGCAGTTGCCAAGGCATCATTCCTTGCAGTCACTCTTATTGAGTGTGATATCATGCTGGTAAGCTCTAAACTCATGTTATAACCTTCAGTGTCACAGTACTTATCTGATTTGTCAAGGTCTATCGTCTATGGACAGTATGGAATCATAGCTATGTTATAGCCTTCATACCAATGTGTACTATTTTGGGACAATGTGGTCAGTATTTCCCATATAGTGAATTGAAATATACAGGCTTAGGTCTCTCCTAGTTACATTGCCTACAGCAATCTATCATCAGACACACATCCCAGCCAGTGGTCTGGATGGTGTATTTGCCAGTGTCATGAGCCATTGGATCACTTCTGGCAATGTTTTCACTTTTGTGTGAGTAGACATGTCATGACATGAATTGATTTGGGTCTCTTTACTCATGTTACTCTAGGACCAATGTCTATAGCTCATGTAATCATTTATACTGACTTCTCAGGTTGTAGGCTCACCTCAATATCTTTCAGGTGGTATAGCTTGTCGTGTGTGGTCTGCTCGTCAACATGTGAGACCATTGGGGGGCCCAGATCTCATGGTAGGACATCACCCAGGAACATGGAGCATGTGGGATTGAACTGAATATACCTGTCTTTTTCCAGAGTGTTCTTGTCACTGTAGTGGAAAGTGCCATGCTCTTTATGTAAGTGACAATGCTAAAATGATACAATATTAGCTGAAGCATCCTGTGATCAGGTGTTATACCATTTTCTTCTTGGTATCATACACAACAAGAAGCAATTTACAGTATTTCTGCATAGACACTATATGCCCTGTTGCTGGCATAGCATTTATGCTCATTAATGCCCGTGTTGGCTTAGGATGGGCACAGAGAGCCATTGTTTCTCACCA
The DNA here is from genome assembly GCF_022376445.1 of Fomitopsis serialis. Classification (NCBI taxonomy): domain Eukaryota; kingdom Fungi; phylum Basidiomycota; class Agaricomycetes; order Polyporales; family Fomitopsidaceae; genus Fomitopsis; species Fomitopsis serialis. The sequence goes on from NW_025954973.1 coordinate 223,019, forward strand.
TGGCACTGTGGCCCATACTATTGGGCAGTCCTTTGCTATGAACCTAGTCACAGTTGATAGCACTACTAGTACTCATAGGCATGGTGGAGATGTTTTGGAGCAGTCCCAAGTCAAGACAGATTATGGACATGATGCATAGTTGTATTCAGTTCTTATTCCGTGACTCATGAGGAATTACCTTTCCATGCCATTGACTCGGAGAAGTCTATTGGAGGTCTCTACGTGCACAAACGCCAGTATGTAGACATCCTTTACATCCATGACACTGGTCCAAAGCATCTCCGAATGATCGATGTTGGAGAGAAGAGAGTCGCTGCTGAAGCGCTCAAGGTTCGGCCCAGAGCCACACCCGGGCCGGTCACTTCTCCTGAATCCCCGCATTCGGAACACTGTGTGGGTTACCTTCATTGTAAGTTCCCCGAGTCTTCAATGAGGCTGGCGCCGCAAAGGTATCTACACCTTGTCACCATTTGGGGACCAAACGATGGGACTCGGGCTACACGGCCTTCTGTTAGGTGGGGAACGACTCGAACTCCTGAACTCGACTCGCCCTCGCTATGCATCGCGCGTACATCACCCTTAGTAAGTACCTGGGTCGACCCCTGCTTACACAGATGCGGAGGGCAGCATGAGTCTCGGAGTAGGATATGGGACTCGCGAGTATATAGCGGCCCCTCACCGAGCCCAGAATCCCTAGCAAGACGTCCTCTCTCGCGAGCTACCACCTCCAATACCACCTCACCTGAAAGAGCGAGACATCATGTCATCCAGAGGTCCACGATTCATGAAGTTCTGGGCTGAATCCGTTCCGCCCCCGCCAGCTACGAAGCTTGGCCGCCACAGACAGTTGGCACCCAATGCCGGCATCCATGTCTCTCCGCTTTGCCTCGGTGCGATGAGCATCGGCGAAAAATGGGGCCCGCTGGGCATGGGCGAGATGACCAAGGAGCAGAGTTTCAAGCTCCTAGACGCATTCTACGCCGCGGGCGGAAACTTCATCGACACGGCGAACAACTACCAGGACGGCGAGTCGGAGCAGCTCATCGGGGAATGGATGGAGGCGCGCGGTGTGCGCGACCAGATGGTGGTGGCTACAAAGGTCAGTGCTAGTGCAGTTTATCTGTTAAACACGTACCTGAAGCGCATTCCTCGGTGCAGTACACTAGCAACTGGAAACGTGGTGAGAACATGCCACAGAAGACCAGTTACGTGGGAAACAACATGAAGTCGCTCTACCTGTCCGTCGAGAAGTCCCTCAAGGACCTCCGCACCAATTACGTAGACATCCTGTATGTCCACTGGGTCAGTGCGTTGTATCTCGATGTATTGTAGATAACGACTCACCCTTCCCTTGCAGTGGGACTGGACATGCGGAGTCGAGGAGGTGATGAACGGCCTGCACCACCTCGTCGCGGAGCGCAAAGTGCTCTACCTCGTACATATCTTGGACCATCTATCGCCTGCTTGATCTGACGTGAATGGCACGCAGGGCATCTCGGATACTCCGTCGTGGATTGTCTCCAAAGCCAACATGTATGCACGTCTCACCGGCAAGACACCATTCGTGGTATACCAAGGCGCCTGGAGTGTTCTACAGCGAGACTTGGAGCGTGAGATCATCCCTATGGTCCGCGCTGAAGGTGAGCTGCTATCAGGTATCTCGCATAGAATAAGGAAGTCAAACTAGCTCACGCAGGGATGGCCATTGCGCCGTGGAACGTGCTCGCTGCCGGTAGAATACGCACAGACGCAGAGGAGGAACGTCGGCGTCAAACCGGGGAACATGGTGAGCTTGGCATCGGTTCTCTCCTCCACCGTGGTCTAACAAACATGTTCTTTACAGGGAGAAAAGTTGCAAGTGATGCATGGGAGCGGACGCCTGAGCAAAAGGAAGTTTGCAAGACTCTCGAGAAGATTGCAGGCGAGGTCGACGCCAAGAGCATCACCGCTAGTAAGTCATGGTTTTGTCGGTTAGGATCAGCGGAATTCTCACAAAGTTGGCCAGTTGCGATCGCATATGTCATGCAGAAGACGCCATACGTGTTCCCGATTGTCGGTGGACGCAAGGTCGAGCACTTGATGGACAACATCAACGCTCTTGACGTCTCCCTCAACGAGGACCAGATCGCACAGATCGAAGACGTGCTCCCGTTCGATTTGGGCTTCCCGCATAATATGTTTGTGAGTCCTTCGCATCATCAGGCTGGGCATGCTGGGGCTGAAGATAGCATGCTTGCAGGGCGACGGCTCGTGGTATGCCCCCATGTATCAGTCGGCGGGCCGTTTCGACAAGTGGCCTCGCCAGCAGGCGATCCGGCCTTCTGAAAGCGGCTGACAATGGTTATGACGCAATGAGAAGTAGTAAACATACAGTATGCATGGACATTGTTGAACAACTTTGTGAGGCGCTGGTAGGCTTCCAAGTCACGACATCTAGCATAAGTGCAGCCATCGCATTTAGACTGGTCAGCAATGTTCTACTAAGCATACTGAGGTTTGACGTACAGACGCAATCTCAGTGACATCGGTTGTTACGATTCGCTGTTCGGGTTCTTTTGAAGTGCCATGATCAGCTATGTATCTGTTATCATAATAGGTTGCCAGGCGTGACAAACCTCTTACTCCGATAGGGTCACCAATCGTACGCAAGGAACTCTCATACGGGCGTATGACGAACCCGATGTGACTGAACGGCGAGGCAGCGTTGAGTTCTGCCATCGGCGTACGAGGCGGGTCTCGACCAGTGAGTCATGACTCCTACCGCGCCCACATCCCCCACCGATGTCAAGGACGCAACCCCGAGGTCGCTCCGACGCCAATGCCTGCAAAGTATAAAAGAGGCATTAAGCCTAGCATGGTCACTGTTGACAGTCTACCCAAACAGCCTCCAGGACATCTCCAACTGAACTGCAGACGATGTCAGACTTCTGGGCCCCACCTCCACCGCCGAAGACGAGGCTTGGGCGGCACCGCCAGCTGGCGCGCCTCGCGGGCGTTCACGTCTCGCCCATCTGCCTCGGGGCGATGAGCATCGGGGACAGGTGGACGCAGATGGGCACGATGGACAAGGACCAGAGCTTCCGGCTGCTCGATGCGTTTTACGATGCTGGTGGAAACTTTATCGACACCGCGAACATGTACCAGGATGGGAGCTCAGAAGAGTTCTTGGGTGAGTGGATGCAGGAACGCGGATTGCGGGATCAGTTGATCATCGCGACAAAGGTCGGCGGAATTCATTCGTAGCGCTCTTGACGAGGGGCGGGATCTGAGCAAATGCATTTCAGTACACGAACAACTACAAGCGCAGCGAGAACTACCGGCAGAAAACAACGTTCACTGGAAACAACATGAAGTCCCTGTACCTGTCAGTCGAGAACTCCTTGAAGAAACTGCGGACGGACTACATCGACATCCTTTACGTCCACTGGGTAAGTCGTGCACCCAGAATAGTAGGCCTTCGCTGACCCTCCTTGCAAAGTGGGACTGGACGTGTGGCATCGAAGAAGTCATGAACGGCTTGCACTATCTCGTTCAACAGAGGAAGGTACTCTACCTGGTAAGTGTCCAGACACCCTCCGATAGCCTGCGGATATGCTGAATCCTCCGCAGGGAGTCTCCGACACGCCGGCTTGGGTCGTGTCAGAGGCAAACATGTACGCCCGGCTCACAGGCAAGGCGCCGTTCGTGATATACCAAGGCTCATGGAGCGCCCTCGACCGAGACATCGAGCGCGAGATTATCCCGATGTGTCGGGTACAAGGTGAGTACGCCCCCGCCGTATGACGCCTAAACGCTCACGTGTGCGTGTGCGTACGCAGGCATGGCCATCGCGCCTTGGAATGTCTTGGGAGCTGGTAGGATCCGCACCGACGAGGAGGAAGAGCGTCGTCGTCAGAGCGGAGAACGAGGTGAGCGTAAAATAAGACTGGCGCCCGTCGATTGGCCACAAAATGACCTGGTTGCAGGCCGGACCATCCTGGACGGCCAATGGGAGCGCACGGCAGAGCAAAAGAAGGTATGCCAAGTACTTGAGAAGGTCGCAGGCGAGGTCGGCGTAAAGAGTATCACGGCCGGTGCGTACTCTCGAACGACTTCACGACGACGGACTGACTAGCAATCGAGCAGTGGCGATCGCATACGTGATGCAGAAGACGCCTTTCGTGTTCCCCATTATCGGAGGCCGTAAGGTCGAGCAGCTGATGGACAACCTGAAGGCCCTGGAAATCTCGCTCAGTCCCGAACATATCGCATTAATAGACAGCGCGCAACCGTTCGTACCAGGCTTTCCTTACGACATCATTGTGAGTGAACGTTCGGGATTGTGCGGTGTTGTTGAGGCTTGAAGCTGATACATAATGGTTGCAGGGCGACGGGACTGCGTACTCGGATCCGTTCAAATGTGGCGGCCACTTCGACAAGTGGCCTGTGCAGCAGGCGCTCCGCCCCCGGTGAACCATGGCAAGGTGGTGAGAAACATCCGCATTGCTGTTTCTCTATTCTGTCCGGACATACTGTATATCAGTATTGTTTACTTCTCTACTGACCGGGTGACTCGAGCTAGTGCACTGTACCTTATGTGTCTCCAGCTGCATATCATTTCCGCACTGGGTGCAATGTCAATGTCAGCGTCGCTGACGACTGCATCGCTGGCGCCTGCATCCGCAAGGACGTACCGCATACGTACCCCACAGGCATGGCGGAGAACGGGCTTCCTTAACGTGCCAATGCCGCGTACCCGATGCATTGGGCTGGCCTTGGATGTCCCGTTCAACGGCTGCAGCCAAGCTGCAACTCAAGTGAGCACTGCCATCCAGCGTCACGGTGACATGGTCCGGCAATACGGCGACAATAAATTAGGGTTCGTGCGCACATAGGGTTTCAGCTATTGGTTTGACCTTCAGCACTCGTGAACCAGTTAGACTCCTGTGTCGGTGATACTGACCTCGCCGTGACAGCTTCGTACAAGACTGGTAGACCCAAGGGGAAGCGGGCCCGACTGATTGTTCAGCAGGTTTGATTGCCACCTACTTAGACCTAGCAAAGACTTAGTGTTGCAGTAAGATATAATGATTACTCACCGGTCACCGGTCACTGGTCACCGCTCGTCTCGTCCAGCGCATATATGCGCCACCAGCAACATTGACCTCTCCACGACCGCGACCAGGCCAAATGCATAAAGCGTCTCATCTGAACAATGAATGTCTGAACATGCTGAACACTTGAATGGGCCGAATCGGGCCTTCCTTGGGCAACCGGGTCGACGCATAGATCGAAAGGGTGGAATCAGTATCATCTTAGGCTCAAAGAAGGCGCACCTGGCCCATGTCCTTTGCTACGTCCGTCATCGACGGTTCAGGCTTCTCGGCGTTCACGATGGCATAAAGTAAAGCTGACTTCACGATTGTGGTCTGGTTCAGGAAGTGGAACAAATGATAGCGGGCAATCCCTGCAATCCCTCTCTACTTATTACATAAGCGGAAACGCGGTGCCGTAGTGGTGCCGTCGACATTTCGGCTTCGTGATTGGCTCCTGGCTCCGCAGGAGTCCCACCGCGTACACTCTGAGCACGTGACCGCGCAACGGTGGCCGGGCGCGTCGGCGCGACTCGGAGGGGCCTCCTCATCTTCCGCTTCAAAATCTTGTCAAAATCTACAAGAACTTATGTACCTTCTGAACACCTTGTCGTGAACCGTGAACCGCATCCCGTGCGGCGCACAGGTGTTTGCTTGTGTGTGCGACACAGACCCCACACATGCGCCGTGTGGAGGGTCTTGGTATGAGAGCCCATGTTTGCCTGTACTAACATTCTGTCAGCCACATCCGCTACTTCGGTGTCTCCGAATGGCGAGGACGAACAAATCGAGCGTCGGACGTTGCGACCTCGTTGATATACTGCTACTCACAGTATATACTGGATGGCCCGGGATGGGGCTGGGTCAGTTCACAACTTGAAACCATTGGCACCAGCCTGTTCATACCATGTCAATGTCAGTGTGAAACGACACGCTGCAGATATGCCTGGTGCGCTATACCTCCGGCGTTCTCTATAAAATCAGGCTAATGGAAGCTCTGTGATTGACCACAAAAAAGTATGGGGCCTACGTACTCAGGCGGGTGTACTCTCATCCAGGTGCCATGAAGAACCCAAGTGATCGACCGGCTCGACAATGAGACTCCGAGTTGCTAGTCGTTCCAGGCTATTAACCTCCTAGTGGGTTGGTTTCCGCCGGTGCCCAGCTGCTTACCGATGCAATCCACTCAAGAATCCGTGGAACAGGCGTCCCAGAGCACCATGTAAGCTCCCAATTGAGATGACGAAGACACTTTCGGTTCGAGACGCCTCAATGATACACTCGGACGGCTCTTCACAATGACGTCCCCATTCTCTGCTGACGCGATGCAAGCCCACTGGCATCCCGAAATAAAAGGGCTGCTCGCGTCGATGAAAGTCATTCACCTCGCCTTCCACCTCTCCGTAACAGCATTCATACACTAACTCAATACAGCCAAGATGTCTACCTTCGTCGTCATGCCTCCGCCGCCCAAGACCCGTCTGGGCCGGCACCGCCAGCTCGCCCCGCTCGCGGGGATGCACGTCTCGCCGCTCTGCCTGGGGGCGATGAACATCGGCGACAAGTGGGACAAGATCGGGTTCGGCGCCATGGACAAGGAGAGCAGCTTCAAGCTACTCGACGCGTTCTACGACGCGGGGGGAACTTCATCGACACCGCGAACAACTACCAGGACGAGACGTCCGAGCAGTTCATCGGCGAGTGGATGGAGCAACGAGGGAATCGCGACCAGATGGTCATTGCGACCAAGGTGTGTGATGTCTCCCGACGGGGTGGCGCGGGACGGGGCATTGACGGCGTTTGTTTTCAGTACTCTTCCAACTACAAGCGTGGCACGGACATCCCCCAGCAGACGCACTACGTGGGGAACAACATGAAGTCTCTCCACATGTCTGTCGCAGCGTCGCTCAAGAAGCTCCGCACTGACTACATCGATATTCTCTACGTCCACTGGGTGAGTATCCTGTACTTTGCCTTGCGAAGCGTCATTCTGACACATCACCGCGTAGTGGGACTGGGCCTGCGGCGTCGAAGAGGTGATGAACGGCCTCCACAACCTCGTAGCCCAAGGCAAGGTGCTCTACCTGGTACGCCACGACCTTACACGGAGGAAAACCTAGTAACCTTAACCTCTGTCTAGGGCATCTCCGACACGCCTGCGTGGATCGTGTCCAAGGCGAATATGTACGCGCGGATGGCGAACAAGACGCCGTTCGTGATCTACCAGGGCGCGTGGAGCATCCTCGAGCGCGACTTCGAGCGGGAGATCATCCACATGGCGCGCGAGGAAGGTGAGAGGTCTCCGTGGACCACTCATGATGAGCACGATGGTCTGACGATGGCCACGGTAATGTTCAGGCATGGCGCTCGCTCCCTGGAACGTGCTCGCTGGAGGGAAGATCCGGACAGACGCCGAAGAGGAACGTCGCCGCCAGACAGGCGAGAAAGGTGCGCTGCATGGAGTACGTGTCTGCCAGATGGGCTCACGCTACTTGCAGGTCGCATGTGGTTCGGACCGGACTGGGAGCGCACTGAAGGCGAGCGCAAGGTCTGCCTCGCGCTCGAGAAGGTCGCTGCGGAAGTCGGGGCGAAGAGCATCACAGCTGGTGAGTCTCCGTCTCCCGCGTACCCGCCGATCTGTACGCTGACGGGCTTGTGCAGTGGCGCTCGCATACGTGCTGCAGAAGACGCCGAACGTGTTTCCGCTCGTCGGCGGGCGCAAGGTCGAGCACCTGCTGGACAACATCTCCGCGCTTGAGATCGCGCTCAGCGAGGAGCAGGTCAAGTACCTCGAGGACGTCCTGCCGTTCGTCCGCGGGTTCCCGCACGAGATGATCGTGAGTCTCGCCCAGTTGGTGATGGTGTTGATGGCATGGTCGCTGACCCACGGCTCTCCAGGGCGACGGGACTGGGTTCGGATTCCTGCATGCGATGGGTGGTCCCCTCGAGCGCTGGCCGCGCCGCCAGGCCCTCCGTCCGACCTCCGACTAGAGAAATGCGCTGGATGGCTTACATTCCTGTGCTGGAGTGAATGTTCGATGCGTTGTACATGCTGATGCCGCGATCCGAAATGATATATGCCTATAATGATTCGAAGCCGCTCATTGTGCCGATTGAGCACAAACTACCCTCTGTACCCCACTCCATCTCCTCTTGTTGATGATCGGCATATACCGACATTGATTTTGGCTGAATTCCCTCATGCTCAGGATGTTTCTCGAAGGCATTCGCGTTCGAGCGGACTCGTGGTCGTCGGCAGTGGTGACACGCGTCGACACGAAGCAAATACGCGACCCTATATGCAAATTACGATCAAGCTGTATACTTATGTTCACGATGTCGCGAATGCTCGGCCATCAAAGTGGTTGATCGTTGCTCGCTCTCGCTCTCGGACGTACCGTGTTCTCCTGCTCTGGACGAGGCCAGGATTTTCTCATACCATCCCCGGCTGCCAACCTTCCGAGGGGACTGCTGACCTCGGTCTCCGAATCCTGAGATCGTGATTACACGGTTTCTCACCAACCTTCGTGTTGGATCACTGCTAGACTCCCATGGCTATTCCCGTGTAATTGGCGGCACTTCGAAGTCGTGACGCCTCGTGCATTCGTCATTGACCGGACCCCGACCTCGCCGCAGCACATCTAGTCTCGGCATAGCGTCTTCACAAGCGCAGATCAGTAAGCTTCGAGACGAAAATACAAATTTTGATAGCGGGACCACACTACGGAGGAAGCTGCACACAAGCACCACATGCCGATCACACATCGGACCATGACAGGCTCGTCAAGCATGGCCATTACCGTTCGCCGTTTTGGTGCCGCTCGGCCGGAGAGCTTGCTGGACGGGCCATCTCTCAAAGTGGCCTGCTGAACTCTGAAGCGGGATGTAGACAGAGCCATCGCCCTGGACGGAACGAGTCAGCCACTTCTCCACACATGGGGCGAGCCCAGTGGGTGGTCATCACTTACACACATGATAGCAGGAAACCCGGGGTCAAACGGCGCAACGCTCTCGATGTGTGCGATCTGCTCGGGGCTCAGAGCGAGCTCGAGCGCCTCGACGTTATCCTTGAGCTGCTCGATCTTGCGGCCACCGATGATAGGGAAGACATATGGCGTTTTCTGCATCACGTATGCGATAGCGACTGACGCCAGACAGTGTATTAGCATGGTCCGGCGCGAAAGCGAGCACCACAGGCACACTCACCGGCTCGGATGTTCGACGCGCCGACCTCTGCTGCGACCTTCTCGAGCGCCTGGCACACCTTCCGCTGCGCCGGCGAACGCTTCCAGTCGTCGCTGTGCATGTCTTTACGGCCTGCGGGAAAGATTTCAATGGCATCGTCTTCAGCTGATCAAGCCACTCACCCCCCTCGCCAGACCGGCTACGCTGCTCTTCCTCCTGGTCCGTTCGTACCTTGCCGGACGCGAGGACACCCCAAGGGGCAATGGCCATCCCTGCGAACATGACAGAATACTCTCAGGACGGATACCCGGAAAGAAGCTCTGTTGCATACCCTCGGCGCGGGCCATGGGTATGATGTCACGCTCGAAATCCCGCTGCATGACGTTCCAGAGACCCTGGTATATGCAAAACGGCGTTTTCCCCATGCACCGCGCGTACGTGTTCGCCTTCGCTACGATCCATGCTGGGGTGTCAGAGATGCCCTGAAACTGATGAGCTATGGCTTCGGAGATGAAGAATAGAACCGGACGCACGAGGTACAGCACTTTGCCAGCGGCGACAAGGTTGTGCAGGCCGTTCATGATCTCCTCAATGCCGCAAGTCCAGTCCCACTATTCCGCGTTTCATGAGTGAGCCCGAACACTTCTTGTGCGGACATGACGCTCACGAAGTGCACGTAAAGAATGTCGATGTGATCGGTACGAAGCTTCTTGAGGGACGCTTCCACGGAGTTGTGCAGGGACTTCATGTTGTTCCCGGCGTAATGGGTCATCTGCCCTACCTTCTGGCCACGCTTGTAATTGCTCGTGTACTGGAGAACACGTCAGCTAGCGTGTAATTGAGGACAACATCGAGAACCACCTTCGTTGCAACCACTATCTGTTCCCGGATGCCCCTCGCCTCCATCCATTCACCCACGAACATCTCGGACTCCTCGTCGTGGTAGTTGTTCGACGTGTCGATGAAGTTTCCGCCAGCTGCATAGAACCCATCAAGCAGCTTGAAGGTCTCCTCCTTAGTTATGGTGCCAGTGACTGGGCCCCAGGCAGTGCCGAGGCTCATCGTCCCAAGGCAGATTGGAGAGACGTGCACGCCGGCGAGGGGTGCAAGGGGCCGGTGCCGTCCCAGGGCAGTGGCTGGCGGCGGCGGCGGAGCCCACCATAGCTGGTACGCGTTAGACATGACGAAGGGCAGAGTGCAGGAGGCGAGACCACAGGAGTCGCGGGATGGATCGACGTGGCTCGTCCAAGCTGAAGGTTTTAAATGTAGTCATGGTCGGTTGCTGTGGTCAACATGCGAGCATCTAGATCAGTTCAGGGTCCCAATTCAGACGGAAGATACCAAGACCCCGGCCGCCATCACGCGCCCCAAACGCGCCCACCCCAGGTCCCTCCGAGTCGGCGGTCCATACAGTCGCGTTAGGTACTTACGTTTGCCTACCCAGTCGGGTTAGCATTGCATGTGTCAAGCCCCAGGCGCGCGCACTGTGCCGATACGACTGGAAGATGATGTCGCGCTGCACACTCTTGGAGAGCAGAATTGTCATATTTCAAACGGCGTAGCCTTTCGAGCCGGAAAGACAAGATCCCCGCGAATCGAAGGATAGGTAGCTCGGGATTGCGTTCAGAAGCGCACCACGTCGCAGCGCCGCGTCAGAAAATACGCGTTGGGCGCGCAAGATCTGCAAATTGAGCCAGTAATGGACTAGATCCGGCTGTAATAGCCGTACTGCCCCCTTCGCGGGAAACGTGCCTCTTAGGCACGTTCAATTTTTTCAATCATCCAATATCGCTTCCGAGGCGTCGCGACGACTGAGCGACTGCCCACTGACACGAAACCTGATTAATGGCTACAGCAAGTGCTACGAGCAAGCGATTGGACTCACAGCGAGGTAGGAATCAGTGACCGGCGTAGCATTTTGAATGCGGTCATGGCTCGGACATCCCGGGGTAAGTGTTCTTTCTTACCTGTCTGTGTTTTTGGTTCCGAACAGGCATCGAGGGCGAGGACAAAAGCACCCCTTTCGTCCCTCCGTAGGTGTCAGTGGGTCCATTCGTTTCGTGAGGAGTCACGTGAGTGCTTCTCCAGCTACACTATGATATTACTTACTTAGTGACTGTACGATGCCAGCCGGCCGGCCTCCCTCCTTCTAATGTTCACTAGATTGCCATATCACTGGTACGCCATCGAGCTCGTGCTCATGGGTGAGCTTTTATACATGAATGGAATGGTAGCTTCTGTGGTGCGTGCCAGGGCCTCTATCATTACGGAAATCGATAGCCAACTAGACTAAGCTCAACTTGGCACAATCTCAAAGGGCTCAATTGAAAAGCTGCGGATGACCTAGCTTTGTTGACGGGCTCGCATCGTACATAACACAGGAAGCGCAAGACAGCAGACTCCTAAGTACTCGACAAGGTAATATGTCTATGCTTCCGAAGTCCACTCGTACTGACTCACACTATCACCGGACTTAGCTGTACGGTGGCTGGGCTTCTTGGCGATTTGACCACATACTCCGGACAGCGTCGGACAGCACAGTGTTCCTGATACCGAGTTGCCATCCAGCCTCTATGGCTCAGGATAAACAAGCCGCGCTTTCAAGAAGCTAGCCATGCATAGTATGGTACGGAGTCTACGGACTTCCCATCCACATATCCTCTAGACCACCATCCGTCATGTGCACAGCACATCCATGACAGCTGAGTATCTCGAGCTCTCGTCGTCAGTTGTTGACTTACCAGTGCTCATGAGCACTTTGCAATGCCACAGTGACGCGGCCGCTGCCAGTGAAGTAACAAGGAGGTTGGTTTCGGTTCACGGCTCTAATCCTGAGCCACCGCCAGGTTTGTTGTCCTTTGGAGGTCCGTTGACATGCAGTACAGCTTCCTGAAGATCTGCAATGTCATCCCTGAGCTTGCCCCTTGAAGCATCCAGAAGTGCCATCGAGGATAACCTCTGCAGGTACCCACCGATCGCCGAGCTTCAACACGCTGCCAGCCAACTTGAACGCGTATTCGCGCCTACGTACCACGCGTTTGCACTGGCATCCGACGTTCCGGTACTGGACAGACCCCGCACATTACGGCAGGTCGGCCGAGGGTCCAAATTCAGATCACACACCCTCATACGTACAGACGCTCCCTGGCGGCGAACCCGGCCTTCGACGTACTGGGACGAAACGGCTGCGCCAAAGTGTACGGTAATCGTATTGGTATTCCATTAGTCAAGTGCAGCATCACAGCTAACTCGCCACATGGCCGCCGCATGTCAGGATAGGCTATGTAGTCGGACAACGATACCCTATCATGCGGAGGAGTGCAGAGGCCGCCTCCTTGGACTCACGTAACTCTATCATCGCTAGCGTTGAAATAGTGTGATGAGCAACGACAGAAGCTCTACTGCGAAGGGAGTCCGTAATCGTCTTGGCAGGGTGTGCGAAGTTGTGGCCCAATTCTTAGAGTCTGGTGCGTTCCGCTCCTTGCTGTTATACTTACACTCATCGGCATCAAGCTGTCGCGCCTAGGTGCGGACTCATGACGGACTTCGGTGTCACTGAAAGTGGCATCTGACTCGGCTGTTTGACCATGAACTGCTGCGACCGGAGACCCCGCCTGAGAGATACGTTTCGCCCGTATGCTTCCTCAGGCATCCTTGGCCCTGTTGACCCATCGTTCGCAGACTTACGCCCACAGAGTCAGTGCACCATGTCGGCAATGAATGGGGGCCGACGAAGGTCACTGGGCAGTGAAGCCGAAGCCTTCGATCTGTTACTGGAGAACCACTGATCAAGGGATGCTCCGAGCTCATGCAGCATGAGCCACGTACGTAGACCAGAGGGCACGCTGCGCGGCGGTGGATGGGACTGGTTCCACTCCGTTACTATTTCTTCCATCCCAGCGGTCGGTAAAGCTGGGCTTCTAGCCGAGCCCGAGACCAGGTGCACCAAAACACGCCTAGGGGGGACCCGATCGCACTGTCGCCGGATGGACGTTCGAGCACAGCGCAATACGATTGAATCGAGGAAATTATATGATACATTAATCTTCCAGCAATACATACCAAATCTGAAAAGACGAAGGCAGAAACAACAAAGCTAGATGAACCAGGGGAAAGAGCTAAGATCCGTCCACAGGCACGGGCACAATCTTCGGCGCGACAGGACCCCCGCTCGGGTGTATGTCCGGCATCGAACCGTTTGGTATTCGAGACGGGAGCGACTGATTTGAGTTTGATTGTGAAGGCGGCGGGAATAGCGGACCTGCGGGCGACGTTCTCAAGCCACCCATCCCGACAGACTCAGGATTTGACAGACCCATATGTCGAGCTGGTCCAGGGAGTGCCTTCGGAAGACCAGGAGACGGAGGGCGACCATACGTCTTCAGGCTAGGGCTGCCGTTCTTCGACGGACCCGCGCCCTCCGCTCCTACAGGTGGCGAACGCGCAGAAGCACTCAGCGACGGCGGTGGAGGTAGTTGCATTCCCAGTGGAGGTTGGCCCGTTCTCGTAGGTGAGCGCATAGATCCAACAAAACCGCTTCCCAGACCCGAAGGGCTCATATGCGGGGCGGGACCGCCATTTGTATGTGGTGGTGAACGTGAATTACCGTAATCCATTGGCCCGCTGCGCGTCGGCGAGCTCCATGTATTCGGGCGCGACTGAGGAGGAGGCGGAGTTTGCGGCCGTCTCGCTATCGCCTGGCGATGCGAACTGCCTTGACCGAGACCCTGGGACGACTTACTGGTGGAGGCAGAAGATCCCGGACGAGGTAGACCGTTATCCTCATTGGTGGTAAAAGAGCTGCGTCGTGACGGGCCTACAGATACTGGGGCTGTAGGAGGCGGTACGCCGTTACGCGGCGATCCCGGGAAGCTCGCTTGCATCCCTTGTGAAGGTCCCAAGGTGAATGGAGTCATCAATCTTTCATGGGGACCCACGGGGGCTGGAATTATCTGTCTACCACGCTCGCGTGAGCCGTCGACCGACATGTGCGGGGGCGATAAGAGGTGTTGCCTTGACGGGCCAGCCGCCATGTCGACCTCCATGGATGCGCTCGGATGGATATGTCGGGGCTCAATATCGCGCGGCGGGCGCGGACTATTTGCCACACTCGAAGTCGTCCCGATACCAGACGGCAATGCGGACATCGGAGGGCCCTGCCCCGCTCCGCCAGGGCCGTTCGCTTGCGAAGTGTGATGGTGGTGGACGACATGGTGGTGATGCGGCCCTATGCGATGATGGTGCTGGACGACATGAACATGCGGCGGTTGCCCAGGGGGCGCATGTACATGTGAGTGCGAGTGCTGATGTCCCGCGTGTCGCTGGGGCATCATCTGCATCGGATATCCTCTCTCTTGCTCACGCTCGCGCTCGCGCCCGAGGTCGCGATCCCGCTCCATCTTCTCGCGCGTCTTCTGCACTTCGACGAAACGCTCACGCTCCATCTCCACATCACGCCCGTCCGCGACGCTCCCCGGTCTCTTTGGATCCTTGCCTCCAAGACCGAGCATGCTCGGCCCAGGGGGACCAGAGCCCACCCACCCGTTCGACTTGGACTGCGAGAACCCAGGTGGTGCAGGGGAGGGGACCATCCTGTTCGGTACGGTCTGCACTGGCACCGGCGAGATGGAACGCGGCCTCATGAGTCCACCGGGTCCACTCATTGGTGCCATGCCGCCAAACTGCTGCATATGCATGCTTGACTGCGCAGGGCCAGAGCCAGGGCGATGCATATCCTGGTCGATCGCTTGCGAGGGGTGCAGATTGGGCAAGCTCCCTGGAACTGCCGAGGGATGATGTGCGGGACGCGGAGCTTGGGGCTGGAAGCCGTGCATACCCGGCGGGGGCTGCATCTCTGGGTAGTGGGGATGCTGAAAACCCGGCTGACCAGGGCCGAAGCGATTGCTTGCACTAGGTCCGTTGACCATCGCCATGTTCATTGGGTAGTCGAATTGCGGAACCGGGGCACCTAGAGCGGGATTCATCATCTGGCGGTGTGGATCGAAACCGCCTGCACCGCGTCTATGCTGAAACAAGAACTCCAAGTCCCTCGCGACGTCGGTAAGCGGTAGTGCGCTCAATTGTGGGTATGCAAGAGGCCCTGGGCTCACGCGATCCTTGTGCCGCGGTGCTTGTCCCGAAGATGCAACGCCGAAAGGATAAGACTTCACAATCTCGCGTAGCGTAGGAGGCGCGCGGGCTTCTTGCGGTGGTTCCGGTATTCGACGCTCTGAGTTTGCTTCAGAAAGCGCACTAGAGCAAGAAACTCGGCGGACTGACCTGGCAGTGGGCGCTCCAGTGCTCGTCGCTCCCGTTCGAGCTTGCGCCTCTTTCGATTGGTCTCCGAGATCATCTCGGTCTGTAGATCATCCCTTTCCGCCTGCGGATATGACGCGACCGGCGTGATGTCAATGTATGCAGGTCACGTGCCGGGCGCGTCCTTACCTTCCACCAACTCCAGACACCATCCTCATCGAGTTTGCGACGCTTCATGACATTGAGGACTTCAAAGTCGCGACGTCTAGAGGCTAACTCGAGCCGCTTGTCGCGTCGTTTCAGCAGTTCTTCATTGAGATGTAGCATCTCGGGATGCGTGCCTAGCGAGAGTCAGTAGACGGCTTAACACAGGCAGACCGTGTCACCCGCACCTTCCGCGACCAAGGCCTCTTCCCATGCAAGTGCCTCCATCTTCTCCACGTATAAGCGTTCTCTAAGAAGCGCGAACTTGAGTTCGATCGTCGCAAGGACGTCCAGGGCCTCTGCACGGTGGGCGGGCTGCAGATCGGACTCCAGTTCCATCTCCAACTCCGGAGAGTCCAGGTCAGCCTCCTCAACGTCACCCACGTCTCCGTCCTCGCCATCTGCCCCCGCTGCTTGATCCGCGTCCCCGTCTGCGTCGAGGTCACGATCCGCCGCCGCCTCAGCTCTGGTCTTGCGTCCTCGTGCCCGTGTCCTCCTCTTGCGTGACGGACGACTTCCTTTGACGTCGTGCTCTGGCTCGGGTTCGCGATCGGAAGGTGCGTCAGCGTCAGCGTCGGGCGACGGGGAGCGGGACGACGATGGCGAACCAGATGCTGAGGACGAGGTCGAGGGAGAACGTGAGGGTGGCGCCACAACAGTCGAGCCCGCCATGATGGAGGAAGCTGCAGCCGTGTGAGGTGTGGGAGCGACGAGTGGCGGTGGGGGCACGATCTGGTCGACGTCCATGAGCGCGGCGTTTTCGTCGTCTAGCACTGGGGGAGGCGCGTCCAGTGGCGTTGCCGGTTCGAGTGCGGCAGATGCGCGAGGCTCATCTTCAGCGTCGGACTCTGGGACGGGTGCATCATCCTCGACTGGGTCGTCGCCCGCTTCTTCATCGTCTGCGTTCTCGTCGTCGGTGAGTTCGGGCGACGGGGCACCCTTGTGGGATGCGGCGCGCGAATTGGAACGGCTGACTGCACCGTCAAGCTCGGCGTCGTCCTCGTCGACGTCCTCTTCGTCGGTAGCGTCTTCGTTTTCGAGGGGATCGTCTGGGAGTGGCTCCAGCGCCTCCGCGTCCGAAGCGTGCGCAGGCGGCTCGTCGTCATCGTCCTCGCGCTCGTCCTCGCCATCGCTCTCTACCTCGTGCGGAACGGCGCGGTCGGGGTCGTCATCGTCGTTGCTGCGGTCCTGCTCGTCGTCTTCTTCCTCTTCCATCGCTTTCGCGGGGCCGGACTGCTCCTCTTCTTCCTCCTCCTCTACGAGGCGTGTACGCCAGTCTCCCTTCTCGGTCTTCTTGTTGTTCTTGTATGCCCAATCCCACATCGGAGGTGGTAGGAGGTTACTTCGCTTTCGTTTGCTATCTCGCGGTCTACTCGAGTTGCGCACCTCTGCTTTACTGTTTTCCTCCTGCTCCTCCTCCGTCAGTTCGGAAAGCTCTGAGCCGCTGTCGAGGGCTGCGGGACCGCCGTTGTTGGACCCGGATGCAGACCGGGTTTCTTCTGGGGGTGGAGGTGAAGGAGACGGTGAGCTGAGAGGTTCGAGGGAGACGGTCGAGCCCGTCATCGTTGTCGACGGCGAGGAGCAGATTCAGAGTGCCGCACCCGCCCAGATGCGCGCTCAGATCGTGGTCACAAGTGCTGTGACATGCTTTCCTGATCGGGCAGGTGTGACTCTTAAGCGCTGGAAAGATGTGACTTTAAGCGCTGATGTAGTGGCCCCAACTCTTAAGCGCCGGCGACCTTGTCTCCTCATCTTCTGCCAAACCTCTATTCTCGTGTTACAACATCATTCTGCTCGCCAACATGGTCTCTGCGGACAATCTGAACTTGGACTGTCTTGAGCTCATATTTGCCTATCTCTACGGGAACGACCTCGTCTCTGTCTCGCTCGTCAGTCGGTCGTTTTTGGCGGGAATCATCCCCAGACTCTATCGCAATTTAGTATTCAAGTTGAACCAAGCGAAACGATATCCGGTGGTGCGTCTTTACAATGAACGTCTTTTATGAACTCCAGCTAAAATGCGTAGATTTTGTCACCATTTGCGTCTGTGCTTCGCCACCCTAACCTGGCCACGCATGTGCGGCATATCGGTGCGCACAAGCTCTGTTTAACACGTACTGTTTCCTTACCTGGTCCGTCAGACATAAGGACAGTGCCCAGCAGTAGATCTGTCATGCATCCAGAGTTCATGCGGGACTGCGCTCGTGCAATACACATCTGCGACAATCTGGTTTCCTTTACATGCACGCCCAGTGTCTTGCCATCCTTCCTCCTCGACCTCCAGGCGAAGGATTCGCTGCAGCACATGCGTGTCAACGCCAACTTGACGTACGAACAAGCAGAACACCTCGCCAAGGTTACAGGACTGAAGGGCATCACTTTGGACACTGGCTCGCCTTATGTGGTGGATATCTTGCCGAGATGGATGGCTGCGTTGAAGACAACGTTGACGAACCTGACCCTATACGTGCGTCGCTCATTCCTGGACTGTCTACCCAATCATGCTTATTTTTTGGGGGGCTGCAGTCCGTACACGAGCTGAACGACTATATTCTGGAGAGCGTGTTGACAGATCTCCCACATCTGACCGGGTTGCACGTCATAAACTGCTCTAAGATCGATCACAACACGGTCCTGCGCCTTACGTCGCACACCCCAGACCTACGGAGCCTCTCCTTCACAAGTTGGGTACGTGTCCGAGCGGCTTGCTTCACTGATTTGGTGCCTTACCGGCCCATTAGGACTCTCCTCGTAGTATGGCAGCGAGTTCCATCATCAACGGTATCACCTCCCCTCTGCGCCGCCTCCGCCATCTTACAGTGGACAGCCATTGTTCCCTGTCACCAACCACTACGCCCGGCCTCTGGACATCACTTATCCAGCAAACACGCATTTGGTCGTGTGGTCTGCGCTCCATCACGCTGAAACTCACCGACAAGCTGCTGGTAGAAGACGGGTTCATCGACGAGCTCTTGAACACGCACGAGACGACACTCACGCATATAGCTTTGCTGAATTGTTCGTTGAGCCTCGACAGCGTCCGCAAGATCTGCAGGCGCTGTTCGGACCTTGAGCGATTCGCAGTGAGCATCCCCGTGAGGGATATCGTACGTCCTCAGCGTCGCAATGAGGGCGCATATACTGATAGTCGTCTGTGCAGTACTCGTTTTCCGAGGCGCTCTCACGGTCCACGAGCCTCCATACGCTCAGCGATGTCAGCGACGCGCATTCTTCGCACGGAGCGCGGACCACTGTGTCCAAGCCTGACATCCGCACCATCATGGAGATCGTGCCCAACCTCCGTAGGGTCATCACGGACGAGCGCGTGTGGACTGTACGTACCTCGTCTCCCCTACTATCTCAACTATCCGCGTTGGGCGATGTGTATATTGATCTTGACTTTTTCCTGTATGCAGGCCGACAAAGCAAGAAATGGTGGCGGTTTGCGGTTAGAGCTCAAGCGAAAGACGTCCCCGCCTACGCACTGGTTCATGCCCCCATCGAAATCACATCAGTGCTAATAAGTCAATGCGACCTTCCCTTTGCTATCTCCGTGGGGCGGACAGTAGCATTTGCTTGGGCGACGTGCGGCACCCCGTAAGTAGTCACCTGTATACATTCATGCAGCTGAGGCACCGTTGAAGAAAGTCCAGCTGCCCAATTATTTAGTTGTATTAGAAGTTAGTTATACGCATAGTATAAGCCCGTCACGCGTGTGACACATGATCCCGTGCAGAGTGACACTGTTGACTTTGCCTTCCGCATTTGGCGAATCATTTCTGTGACTGACATCCACCGCCTCGCGTTCATTCCCACCTCAGTCTACCTTTCCTCTCTACCACCACCACCACGAGCAGTTCTCGCGATTACAGGCCAGCCATGTCTGATTCTGAAGGTGACATCTCTGACGAGCTCCTTGAACTGGCCGGTGCTACAGAGAAGAAGCGCCGAAAACGTCAAGCGCAAGGACCGGGTCCCAAACGTCGCAGGGCTGAGTGAGTGGTTTGGCAATTTGGCAGCCTCTCGGAACTGGTGTGAACAATGCAATAGAATGTCGGACGATGCGTCGGACGCAGATCAAACAGAGAGCGCAGGCGAGGAAGAGCAGGATCCTTACCCGCTGGAAGGCAAATATGCGGATGAAGCCGACAGGCAACGGTACGTGCCTGGCCTGCATTGTCTGCAATCTGGTTTATAATGCGAGATGTTTTCTGTAGACTCTTGGAAATGTCCGAGATCGAGCGAGAGGATATCCTGGCGCAGCGGCAAGAGGAGATGCAGCGGATACAAGACAAGCGTAACCTTGAACAGATGTTGAAGGCTCAGAGCGGCCACGGGGATGATAGCGTGTCCAAAGCGGCCAAACGTGAGCGCGTTGCTCTTGATGTGCTTCATGGGTACTGAGTCCTGTAGGTCAACACGCCGTTCGTGGCGCCACGAAGGAGAAGACTCGCAAGCTAGACGAACTGAAGGCCAGGCGGAAAGAGAAGGACGAGAAGAAACGCGTACGTGCCTCAGTGCTCTGCCTGCCTACGTGTTTTAAATGTCACATAGACACGGACCAGCTCTCCGAGGCGTGCACGGTCTTCCTCGCCCGCTGATATGGACATCTCGGACGACGAGGAAGAGGATGGTCAGATCAGCAAGTTGGAGGAGGAGGAAGAGAGGGACCGCAGACTCTATGACAAGCTGCATCCCGAGAAGGATAAGCTTGAGGACGACAGCATTTCGCTGGAGGATCTAGAGAAAGTTCGGCTTTCTCGAGACATGTTGGCGCGTCTTTCCGCAACGCCGTGGTTCGAGGAAACTGTCAAAGGTGCTAATGCTCGCTCCATTAAGTACTGTTCGATATCACTAACGATGTGTAGGAGCATGGGTCAGATACCTGAACGGCTCGAAGGACGGTCAGCCAACATATCGCATGTTTGAGGTCGTTGGTGAGTGGTTCAGGTTATATCTCCTTGGCCTGCCTAGATTGCGGCCAGGTGTGCACAAGGACGGCCGACATTACGACTTCAATGGCCGGAAGATTACCACACACCTCGGCCTGCGATATGCCCTCAGTGACCGCCCATTCCCAATGGACAGAATATCCAATTCGACCTTTACTGAGGTTCGTATACGTGATGTTGCATAACAAAGGCTGGCTACACAAGCTGCCGCTTCCTTAGGCAGACTTCGATGAGTGGAAGAGTTTGGCAAAAGACAAGCAGTCCTTCCCAACGAAGCGTGAACTCCGCGAGAAGGGCGCACAGATTGTCAAGAGCGCTTCTAGAGATATCACAGAGGTAGGCAACGTGGGCTGCAGAAGGGCTTCAGCTGACCTCTCCCCCATCGCAGAGCGATATCAACGCAATGCTCGCTCGGAACCTGCAAGACAAGTCGACGGGCGCTCTGTTGGCCGCCGAGCACTCGCGTCTGAAGCAAATACGCATGCTCGCCACGCGCCGGCAAGACTGGAAAGAGGTCGAGCAGCTCGATAAGCAGATCGCGGATGTCGAGGCGAAGATGCCCAAGAAGGAGGAAGACAAGGAGAAGAAGGAGCCTACCCGCGAAGAGCTCCTCGCGGAGGTCAACCGGCGGAACCGCCTCGCGAACATGGAGGCTATCCGTCAAGCGGAGCTGCGCGAGACGGAACGCAAGCGGCGTGAACGCAAGCTCCTTGTTGCGTCCGCGGCCGGCACGCCCCGCTCGGCAACGCCGAAGACTGGATTGAAACCGTTTAGCCCAAGGTCTGTACCGTCTCTGCTTGCCTCTTCGTGTCGTTCTGTGATCTGCGTGTGCGAATGGGCGTTGACGGCGTCTTGGTTTGGGCTCGCATTCTCGGCGGCAACATTAGGCCAGGGACACCGGCGGCTCCGGGTCTGGCGGATGGCACGCGTCCCCATTACCATCCTCTGCAGCCCGACCGCCCCCTCAACGAACTTTGAAGCGTCCATTATCCAGTCTGTGGAAATCGACCTCGGGGACTTCTAGGTGCCAACACTGGTTTCGGCCCGCCGCACAGGCTCAGGTTTGCGCTCGTCTTGATATCGCATTATCCTACGCACTACGTACATACTGCATCGCTGATCTATTCCACACGACCATACCCGCCGCACAGCCCAAGCTCGATTTGTACCGATTATACATTATCAAGGCATACACTATCTGCAAAACTAGTGGCTATACGCGCATCCGGTGCCTCTCGTCAACCCAAAGTGTGTCGCGCGTTCACTTTGTTTTGGCGTCTTCCTGGATGCTGCCCATATGCAAGAGCCGGAGGGTGTCCTCGACCTCCTCCTTGATGCCGAGCTCGACCTTGAGCACCGTGTTCTGGAATATCGCCAATGTGAGGCCACCGGGGTTCCGGATGCGTGGCTGCCACCCGTCCGGAATGCGCTCCTCGAGGAGGAAGGGATACAGGTCCTTCACCCGCCCGCCGCAGATCGTCAGCAACGTCGAGCCGCTGGAACAAGAACAGCGTCAGTGCAACTCGAGAGGGAAGTGCGTGGACACGTACTTGGAGGCACCGAAGATCTTGTGGATCATCGCCTGGCTGTACTGGCCATTGCTAGCCTTGGACTGGGCGCGCCGCTTGCCGAGCATGCGCGAGAGGTCGCTCGTGGTGATGTCGCCGCCCGGGCCCGTCCCGCTCTCAAGGAACTCCTTGATGAGGTGCGGCGCGGGTTTTGACTGGTCGGGGTTGAGGAAGGTGTCCTCTCCTGCAAAACCGCGCGTCAGTTGCCGTTCTTTCGGTGAATGCTTGAAGGGACGCACTGCACAGGGACGCGTCGTGCTCGATGCAGTTGTGCGCGCTGAGGTCGCTCAGGTCCATCTTGTCCGTCCAGTAGTTGCGGTCCAGCATGTCCGCAGCGTAGTGCGGGACGAAGAAGCAGAAGGTCGGCGAGAAGTTGAACGTCTCCCGGCATTTGGTGTTGAGGTCGCGGAAGGTGATGTTGCGCCCATCCCGAGGGAGGATGCCTAACCACGCCGAAGCTCAGCAATCGCCTTTCGCGTGTAGTATCAGGATACGCACCGTGGTTCGCCATGGCGTTCAGCATCGGGCAGCAGCTCCGACTGTCCGTGTCTTTTGGAGGGATGAACTGTGGCCAGAGGCCGCCTGCGCCCGGCCGGCCTTCTGGTACCACCCGGTTTTCAGGCAGGAGCGGTGCAAACGCGTTGTACAAAGTCAATGCGAGGTCCCAGATGAACAGGCGGATGAGGAGGATGACGTTCGCGATGCCGTAGATGAGGCCCACGCCCAGTCGTGTTGCTGCTACTGCTGCAAATGAGGGCGCCATGGCGGTGGGCAGCAGATAGTGTGGGGGCGGGGTAGGCGCGTTCGAGGCAAGTCGGACGTGACAGGCGGCGACGAGGGGACTTATGTATGTCGCAGGCATGTGACGGGAAGCTGTCCGCGAAAGCTGGGACGCATACCGCATAGCGGATGCTGTACGGACGGTGGGCGGCTGGATCGGGGCATGGCGCCTGCTTAGGGCGGTGCGCTTGCCCGTTCTTGTCTATTGCTGGCAAAGATGTCCGTGGATGTCCGGAGCCGCGCTCGGATTGGGCGGAGAAGCGTCCCGAGATGCTGTGGCCATCAACCTGACGTGGTCTCAGCCAGGAAGTCGCCGGTCCTGGGCCGAGGATGATACGAGTTGCAGGGAAGCGGTCGACCACGTTTAGTACCCATGACACGGACGCAAATGAAATGACGGTAGTTCGAGGCACTCAGCTGAGGCAGCACACAGTTCACGACGTACTTCAATGCGCGACCTTGCTTTCCTGAGGCTCGCGATCTCCGTTGTGGCGGACCGTAAAAGCCAGCGAGCGTCCGAGTCGGGGCGCCGGTAAACGGCAAGTCGACTCAGACTTGGATCGGTGGCTGTGGCTGCTAGTGTGATATCATCGGACGGTGATTCGCCTCACCGGGGACAAATCAGTTTTTTGGGACTCAGAAGATGCTAAGAAGAGTGGCGCCTATGGAGAACCAGTTATGGGCCACTTCGACGCGCGAAAACCTTAAGTAAACGCATTATTATCCTTGAATCTTCGGAGCTTCGAACATGCGGCGAACATGCAATGTCGCCGGGCGCAGAACATGTGTCACGTTTTCTTAAAGTTTTCGGACGGGGACAATGCTGCGAAAATGCCAAATGTCCGGCGACTTTCCGAAACGCGACAACTTTGGGTAAAATCCAGTCTTTTCCGTCGCAGAATGCAACGCGAAAACGGACAGAAAACGGGACCTTTTCTGTCCCATGTTCTCCTTCCGAAAATGATATCAGTTCTGTCCCCGAAAATTTATCATTTGCAGGCTTAGAAGACGCTGTATTTCTGAGCGCCGAACATGCAATGAAAATGATGTTTTTTCGCATCCAATAAATGGAATATTCTCGTTGCATGTGCGACCGTCGAACATGTTGTATGTTCGAAGGCAAATCGCGTCTAAATCATGACAATTCAGACTCGAAATCAGGTTGAGTCAGGGCTGGAATCAGAGCTATTCAGGGAGTGAATTCATGGCATTCCGAGCAAATTGGAACACTATTCGGAGGCGCAGTATACGATTCGAGCGCTGGATCCTTCATCGCCCGCGACGTCCAGTCATCAGATACAACCTACCATCCATCGAGCTGACCCTGCTCGATTGGCCCGCGCCCGCGCCCCCCGCCGTTACACGGAAACCTAATGCCAGACGCGGGAAGGGACCAGAGAGTCTTGGACCGGCCGTCTATGAAGATATGTGGGATCCGCACAAAGGACGATGTATTGAGCGCGATGGCGAAGCTGGCATCATGCGAGGCTGCTGTAACAGACAGAGGTGAAGATACCCATGTGTGAGGAACCTAGAAGCACGTACGTCATTAACCAAGGGCCTCCTGGAGAGGGGTGTACGTACTGATAATACATGTGGCCCGTCATGCCGTGTCTGAATTTCTTGATGTGTGGAAGGCGTGCTTGAAGCCAGAGGCAACGTACTGAAGGATGCGAGGGCATGGGACTGCTATGGCGCGTACGGGATAATCGTAACTTCATTGGGAGCCAGTCAAAGCCCGCGCAGGAGTCGGTATCACTCACTCTCTCCACACGAACGCCGAGTTGAGGTCACACCAGGGCATTTAAACCCCCACACCGAAGTCCTGCACCGTGCGGATCATATAATCGGAGTGCACTAAGTACGTCAACCACGCCACACCGGACACGACCGTGCTGAAGAACGTACCCACTAAGTCCTCTAAGCCCTCGATGGTCTTCGGGGAGAGCTTGATCAGCGCCATGCGCCCGACCGCAATACGCCAGACGTAGGCGAAGACATTGCAGACGACAAGCGAACCCTCGAAGATGTTGTCCACGACGAAGTGGCTCGAAACCATGATAACCGGAAGTGACACGACGCCCTCAGCAGAAGAGCCCAGATAGCTGCCCAAGGTAGCCGCACTTAAGTGACTTGACGAAACTGAAGGAGACCAAGGGTGTGATCGAGTCCGACGTTCTCACGCACGAGCGTGCAGGAATGTGGGTGATTCAGGGTGTACTCCAGATCGCTGACAGGCGCGAGGGGAGCGTGACGTGGTAAGGCACATGCAGGAAGGGAATTGGCCATAGAGCGCATCGCGGACGACCTCCAGAGGGAATTCCTTCACCATCGACTCCACATCTACGCATTCAAGCATCAGCCTCCAAGCCCCAGAATACAGATACCAGACCACTCACCAGACGACGTCGAGAACTTGACACACTGTTCCATATCCTGCGCACACTCCAACGCCACCTGCGCAGCGCAGCGCGGTTCATGTTCAGCACTACTAGGTTGCCCACCTGGATCTTCCCGTCCACCGCCGCGCTTACGAGCGTCACGGTGCCGTTCAGGCCGACGGTGGGGATGATCTCGGAGACGCTCTGCGAGTAGGGCGCGGTGCAGAAGACGAAGCATGCGCCGCCGAGCGACTTGACGATAAGACGACGTCCGTCGCGGAGGCGTCGATGTACTTGGAGGCTCCGAGCGAGAGAGCGAGCGGCTTTTTGGACAAGCCAGAGGAGAGCGGTGTCCTGCAGCAGTCCCCTTGAGCTTTGATACAGATGACGAGGCGTGAGCGAGTACTTACCTTCAGGCCGAGTTTCGATGCGTATCGGATGGCAAGGTGCCCAAGACCTACAACGCCCTGTACGAGGCAGACGTAGCCGAGTCGACAGTGCCACGCGGATAGCGTCAAAACCCGCGATGCCTCTACGCAGCAAGGGTGCGAACTCCACATACGACGCCTGCTGCAACGCCTCCTCCGGGATGCTCACCACCGCTGCAGCTCAGTCAGCACTGCACCAATGCATACCTTACTCGGGGCAACTCACCCGTCTCAGGCGCATACATGTACTCCGCATGCCCATCATCAAACGTGAACCCCGTCTCCTGTCCCTCCTCGCACAAAAACGCGGTCCCCGTCCTGCGCGACTCGCATCGTCCGCAGTAGCCGCCAATCCAGTCGACGCTGACGGGCGCGCCGAGCCTGTACCGTCCCTCCCTGTCCGTGCCCGGCTACGTCCCCGACTTGTCGAAGTGGTCCAAGTTGCCGTTATCCGAAGCGTACACGCGGATGAACACCTTGTTCGGCGCGCGCAGCTCTTTGTGATGAAGATCGTCGTATCCACTGCCAAATCACTAGTCATCGATTGTTAGCGCAATAATCTCGTTGGGCAGGAGGACATACGCGTGAACGATGCAGAAAACATGGGCAAATGCGACAAAATGTCATTTGGCGGATCAAGGGTACACGGTGCAACTGCCGTCAGCATACGTACTCGCGGAACCTGTGTGCAAGACTTGCTGCGTATGTTCGCCCTCAGAGTTTTTATGCAAGGACCCACGTACGTAGACTGACGACCAGAGTGCAGTTGATCTCCCGACGTCGAGGTGTCCTGTGTATGTCGCAGGTGTCCTTCATCACGCGCTGTGTGGTAATCGCTTGCGTCTTGCCAAAGTGTCGAGCAGCCGGCCGATCGCCAGCGTCGGTGGCGACCACGTCTGAGCCATGTCAGCCTCTGAAGATCGGTTCGAGGTCGACTAACAAAATGACGTACCTTTCATTTCTCCGATACATCCATAGACCGACTGCGACCAGTAGGTACTTTCATTCAGACTCAGGAATCGCCGAGTATTCTAGCGGCAGATCAAAGTCAGCATAGAGAAGGTAGATCGCGGCGCATCGCCCGTTACGATCATGCTGTCGTGGGCTCCATTATTAGCACTCAGGTCGGTGTTCATAATCCACGGGCTCACCCCGAAGACGACGATGCCATCCAGACGCACTTCGCAAGCTCCTGTCTTTCTTTGAGAAGTTGGCACGAGAGAACAACGGCACGAGCATCAAACACTACTCAGATCGGGTGATGTCACAGACTACGCCATAGAAGAGCAACGACGATGCTTGACGAACAGGCTTGATGAGAGTCCTTGAAGGGAGGGCGGAAGGGCGTCGCTGGAGTGACCGCAGTCGCGGTGGCGAGCTGCGCCGACGCGCTGTGATTCCCACGCGTTTGCCTTTCCGATACAAGCGTGTCCTGTTCGTGGTCGTACAAAACTAACGCATGCTTATTACACTGCCGGTGCCAGGGTCGGCCCTGTCTTCTTTTGTGTTTGCTCGATACAGAGATGTCGGCCGTCGACCACCCACTGTGTGCCATCTGTCGAGGACGACTCTTCCAGTTGCATCCGTCTTCTCCGAGAATCAAAGTCAATCGAGGATGTGGTAAGCGGCTAGACTTGTCTAGCCATCGGTCGCTGACGACTTCCTCTCCCTCCTTGTTTTCAGGACATATGTATTGCGCGGATTGCATCATACAACACATGAGACTCCATAGGGACGATGGTTGTCCCCAATGTGGCATGGCGTTCCCCCCTGTGGGTTCCGCTGCTGAACCTCTGGGAGATGCCTTACTGGACATCTTCGCCAGCAGCGCGGATGATAGCACTGATGATTGGATTAACCGTGCTCTGGAAGAGTTCGTGATACAGCCATGTACCGCGATTACGTTTTCATATATTCTAATTCCTAGGTCTCGGCCTCACCTGTCCAGAGCGCAAACTCTTCTCAGGGAGAAAGAGGGTTTCCTGGACACTTTAAACCGCGAGCATGAACATCTTCTACAAGAGAACTCGCACAATGCTCGCTCTGTCGATTCTTTACTCCGACGCATGCTATCTGCCGGAGACGAGCGTGAACAAGCGACAACCACATGCGAAGGATTGGCCAGACAACTGGCTACGCTGCGCACCCGGAGTGCACGTTTGGAACAGCATTTACATCGTATCGCCCATGAGGTGAGTCAGTTGGCGGCGGGTACCGATACTGCTCATAACGAGTACTATAGCAGGCTGCCGCCCGGGAATAAAGAGACATTGAAGCCAGTGTCCATTTGCCACCTGTTCCAGGTATTTCCGAGTCAACAAACATATATGTACTTCCCTGTGCTTTGCCTCCCGTATCCGTTAGATAGACCGTACCCCTTCAGCATACAGATCAATCGATTTGCATGTTCTCGGAGAACATCGTCTGTGTGCCTTCCTCTCTCTGGCGACCTCCTGCGGGATTCAATTGACCGGCTACCAGCTGTCGATGAGCGAGGTTGTACAACTTCGCCGTCCTTGATAAACACCACGATATCAGTACGCATTAGTAGGAGCAGGAAGAACAAACCTACTCTCTCACGTCCTGGCGATGCATGAGTGCGATGTCTTGAGAGATAGGTTTGAGCCATTTCATCTGGAATTCGTCGAAATTCAAGGTCGCTGCATAACAGTTCTTCGGGAGGCCGCGGATCGGCGGGCGCAGACTGTTCCGTCTTCCATCCACACGAAAATGAGGCCAATTACCTTCCGATGCAGAGAACCCTGCCCTGTAACGGACCCAGAGGTGAAGCGAATCCAATTCGCGCAACCAGACGAGCAACGCTGGCGAACGCCATTTCACATTCTTGATGAAGTAGGTGGCCTGTCCCTCTCCCAATTCGTGATCTGACTCGTCCGAACTCATTCCGTGTACTCCTAGCGCATCTACGAGATCGCGAGCACGGGGTTCGATATCGCTCAGGACGTAAACTGTGATAGCCCGGCGCTGAGCAAATAGCTAAGAATTAATGTCAGAAGCTTTTCAGCTAGATATAGTGTGCACACCCACTGTGCGTTTGCGCTCTTGTTGTCGAACGTGGCTTTGTTGAGAGGCGAGAGCAGCAGGATCCTTCATCTGATCTTGATATTGCTCACGGAGGCGTTGTGAATGACGGATCCATGCGGATCTGACGACGTCCTCCTTCTGCAGGCCAGGATGTTTCGCCATGAAGCTTTGTGTAAACACATCGGCCGCAGATAGGTTCCAGGGTGAACGCGGGGTACCAACGACGTCGAATCGGAAATCTTCGTCCGTACAGCACAGACGCCCTCGACGAGGATCGAACTGAGCAACTTCAGCGCGGCTTGGAACATCGCGAAAAGGCGACTTGTGATTGCCGCGTTTCATGAGCAGAAGACCGTGAGCACGAATGAGGGCCTTCATTGGCAGATGAGTCACCCAAAACATCGACGGTATCTGGCATGTAAGACCTACCATGAAAGCATTGTGGCCTTCGACGCGTGGCTTGTTTGGGCGATAGTTCTTGGGAAGTGGTAGGTCGTCCACATCCATCTCATCGTCGCCATCCGCACCGGTGTCTTGCATGCTATTCGCGGGTCCCGCAGTGGGAGCGTTCGCTTGCAACACACCTGCAACGGATGTCTGGACGGTCTCTTGTATTGTCGTACGAAGGAATTGAGACATCGAGTCAAACCTGTTACTCATGGTGTCATACATCGCTACCATATCCTGGCGCGTGATTGGCGTTAAGTCGGATCCTGTGTGCGAGCGACCGGTCGGTTCCGCTGAAGAAGTCTGGGACCCCAGTTAATCACGGCTGAGACGATGCAATGGAACCTTACGTTTCGCCGCCGGCTACCCTCAGGTGAGTAATGTTCTCCAGGACGTTGATTCAACTGCATGGTACGAACAGCCGGCGGAGGCGCAGTTGTCTGTAATCCCGGAGAAGGAGGGTACATCGACGGCCATCCCACATTGCGGTTTGGCGTCGTCTGTCGGGTTTGGTCCTCGGTGGTGGGTGGCGGCGGCGATGGGTTGCGCGTGGCACGAACAGCCGGCGGAGGCGCAGTTGTCTGTAATCCTGGAGGGGGACGGTTCATCGACGGCCGGACGCCATCGCGGTTTGATGTCGTCTGTCGGGTTTGGTCCTTGGAGGCGGGTGGCGGCGGCGATGGGTTGCGCGTGGCACGAACAACCGGCGGAGGCGCAGTTGTCTGTAATCCTGGAGGGGGACGGTTCATCGACGGCCGGACGCCATGGCGGTTTGATGTCGTCTGTCGGGTTTGGTCCTTGGAGGCGGGTGGCGGCGGCGATGGGTTGCGCGTGGCACGAACAACCGGCGAAGGTGCAGTTGTCTGTAGTCCTGGAGGGGGAGGGCTCATCGGCGGCCGGACGCCACGGCGGTTTGGCGTCGTTTGTCGGGTTTGGTCCTCGGAGGCAGGTGACGGCGGCGATGGGTTGCGCGTGGCACGAACAACCGGCGAAGGTGCAGTTGTCTGTAGTCCTGGAGGGGGAGGGCTCATCGACGGCCGGACGCCACGGCGGTTTGGCGTCGTTCGTCGGGTTTGGTCCTCGGAGGCAGGTGACGGCGGCGATGGGTTGCGCGTGGCACGAACAACCGGTGGAGGCGCAGTTGTCTGTAGTCCTGGAGGGGGAGGGTTCGTCGCCGGCCATCCGACATTGCGATTTGGCGTCGTTCGACGGGGTCTAGAAGGCACCTGACTTGGATTACTCGGTTGGGTTTGGTCCTCGGAGGCGGGTGGCGGTGGTGATAGATTGCGGGGTCGTAGAGGGATCGTCGACGGTGGCTTCTCAAACATCTTACGTATGTGAATCTAAGGGTAGAGATAGTCAGCATGAGAGCAGCCAGATCCACAGCGGAGATCATTACTGTGCCACGTTTCATCGCATCCGAGTTGACAGAAGAGGACGCTGTGCTTGCCGCAGCCTCTCGTGCTTTGCCCTTGTCAACTGGACCAGCCTTCACAGTGCCCGAACTGTTGCCATCGGAGGATGCACCATCGATACCAGACTGGTGGCCATGCATACCGTGTGAGCAAATAATGTGGCTGACGACGATGACACACAGTACCTGGCCGCTCTGAGTCGATTCGGGATTTGACTCCGTCACCACGGCACCGCTGCCCGTGGGGATATCAGCACCTTGAGAATTGCTATGGCTCTGCGAACGTACGTCAACAGACTTAATAGGAGATATCGTGAACACGAACGAGTTGACCGGCGCGATCCGGCGCGTTAGGATCCGATGTCAAGTCTGGATTGTCCATGGGATCGTCCACATCCACGGTACTAGGCCTAGGGGTAGACTCTGTTGCGACGTCATCACGCTTCACGGGATCATCGTCTTCAGACCAGCCATGAGTCTGTGCCTACATGCACAGGAGTGAGTAGGCGATGCTAGAGACAATAGTGATACGGACGGTTTGACCACTTGAACCCTGGACAAAAGTGTTTGAGGGTGCAACTGGATCACCCATGGGATCATCCACATCTCCAACGACGCCATGGGTCTGCGAGTGCACGTATGATGAGCTAGTGGTCGACACAGGAAGTTCAGATAGTACACGCTACCTGGCCGCTGTGCGTGGAATCCGGCCCCAACGCCGTCAAACCGGTTTTCGTGGAACCAATGTCTCCGGAGCCAACATCGCTCGATGCCTATATACATGACGAGTCAATGACGGACATAGAAGATCTTGGGGACAAGGCTACCTGACCACCGCCCCCAATGTGAGAGTCCGACGGCACGGCGTGACTGGTCATGGGATCGTCAACGTCTGCTATGCGTTCGCTATCCTATATGCTTAGAGAATTAGAGGGACAACGCGTACAGGAGCTGATAGCCTACCTGGCCACCAGAATTCGACCCATTGTTGGAAACCGAAGCTCCAAGATCATCTGTGCGCTGCTCGGCAGGATGATGGGGATGCTCCCTGATCTAGAAATGGCCACCCGAGCGTGAGACGAGGTCAGCAACGTTGACGGACCCGAGACACGCACCTGCATGAGCCTCAATTGTGTTTCAACTTGGGAAGTCTCCCCCGGCCCAGACGTATTTGATGTCTCTGACACTTCCATCTGGAACGCGAAGTCGCCCTCAGGTATCCCTTTCGACGACGGTTCTGCATCTTCGGCCTACAATGCATGAGTACACATAATCACTACACACCCCAATACTGACTTTGGACGGTGTGTCTGAACTCTGAGGTTTTATCTACTGCCCGTCAGATACATTCTTGCCCATGGAGTATATAGTGAGACGTACCCAAGCTCTGATCTTCTTCAGCGGACTTTCCATCATCTGAGAATGCAGTGAGCATATAATATATGTTACAAAATCCGGAACGCTAACGCACGAATGCGTAGGGTGACCTCTGGTATAGCTGCAACACAGACCGATCCATAGGTTCGAGGGGGGTCTCAGACCGGCTTCCTATCGTATAAGTGTACCCTCCTGTGGTAGGAGAAGCAGACGATGACCCGACGTCTGCCTTCTCAAGAGGCGCAGCGGTTCCCGTGTCTTCAACCAGCGCAGTGGAGGCCTTGGTCCTTCGACGGCTCACTGGAAGCGATCTGATTGATCGCGAATCCTCTCTGGCGGTGTACGACTTCGTCTCGACGAGAGGGTATAGCCGGGTAACCCCGCGTTCGTCTCGAACACGTCCCATCATTACGTTGTCGGGAACGTGTGGACGCTTCTGGCCTTGAGTGTGAGATGCAGAACCAGTGGCAGGATGAGGGAGACTTGCGTCGTCTGAGGGAGAGGGCGCCACGGGAACCTGCGTGTCGTTGGTACCAGAGGTCGGGTTGGACCCAGTCGCCGGGATCTCATTCGACTCGGTACTCGACATGAAGAGGGAGTGGGGAAGTGATGGTGGAAGGATTCTGAGAGCACGTTTACCGCCATCCTTCGCCTTTGTACCTGAGGAGCCCTTTGTGCAGCGGCCAAGAATGGGCCGTCCGCCACACAACAGTACTATGCAACGTGCAGCACGCGACTTCGGCGCCCTCGATCAGTGGCGTAGTGGTGATTATCCTGACGGAGGGACATTAATGGTCTCGCGGAGACAGCCAACTCACTGGGATAACGACATTCAGGGCCTCCGGCGGCCGCTTGAATCGGGTACTTGTCCATTTAACCTACAGCCGCGGCGGGAAGCATGAACAGCCTCCATCTCGGACGCATACCAAACGACGCAATTAGCAAGAGTCTGAGGCACTGACACGCGATTTCCAGTCATTCTCAGCACCTGACGTACGTTCGCATCCAAAGCGTCTGGCACCCGTGCGCGCGAAGCGCTGTGAAGCAAGTGCGCGAAGCTTCAAGCTGCTTCATAGGTTCATAGACGCCGTACAGTAAGGAGGTCCGAATGATCCCCGGGGACTGAGCGCTGAGCAACAAGACCAGCCGCACAAGCAAGAGGACTCGTAGATACATACACAATCAAGGCCTTATATACAAGGATGACAGAACGGCATATTCAGAAGGAAAGAAGAGCGTACAATCAGGTGGACCTGAGCAGCCCGTAGTTCGGAGAGGAAGATGATGTTACGACGGTGGCAATCTATCATAAATGTCCAGAGGCAACTTCAATGCCGTGAGTGCCTTCGCTGTAGCCCACGCGGTGATAGCTGCGTAGCATCCGGTGATGGTACGGATTGTAAAGTCAAACACGATGCCGATCATGCGACCCACGTCAAGGAATACGCCGCATAGCCAATACGAGAATCGCACGACCTATGGGAGCATCTGAACGTATGAGAATGGGTTCTCAACCATAATGACACACCTGTATGACTGAGAATTGGACTACTTGGTTCCATGGGATCAGGAGGCTCATCCTGTAAAGTGCCCAAGGAATGAGTAGTGATACCACCGTCACCACGATACCAGATACGATCTTCTGAGTATCGTCAGCCGATAAACAGGGCATAATCTAAATGATATAGTCAACTCAAATCGCGTACGTCAGCAGTCGAGCAACGTACATGCCAACTTCGCATTAGTACTTCATATAGTGTTGCACGCGCAATGATGTACTGGGGCGTCGAGAGGCCAGCTAATAAACACTTCAATTAGGTATAAGATTGATCAGTGTCTTTGACAGACGACGCACCAATCTTTGCGCGCCAGATCTTGATATAGGTCTCAGCGCCCTTGGAAGCTGCTCCTGTTGCGACATATGAGAACTCTCCTCGTTGACATCCCTGGTCATGTGCATTACATCCGACTCTGATAGTTCGTATGAGAATACCTACGGTCACGGCGACGATCGTATCACCTGCCAAGCAGTGTGAGAGGAGCGAACAACTAGAGCAACGACATAGCATACCATCGTGTGGCAGTTGTTGGAAGTAGTCACCTGATGCCGTCTCCCATATACAAACTCTCCCCGTAGACGTTCCACTGATGACTGCCCGACCGTGATGCAAAAACGCGACTTGCAGAGCAAGCTTCGAGTCGGAGTGCGTATCAAACAAGTATTTGAGCATTGGATGAGGCGACTCTTTCCCTTTGATCGCGTATTGTTGCAGCCCGTCTTGAAAGTTGTGCACAACGATCTGACGGTAATCCGGGCTGATCGCGGAGTGACCACTAATTTCTCAATTCAGACATGAAGAGTACACAGGCATATGTCGATCAGACTTCTGCTCACATGGCATAGTCCGTCGTGGGCGGGACGAGGCGCCAAATTGACTGCCGAGTTGATATGTCCCAGCAACTACAACCAAAGGCGCTGAGTACTGAACAGCTGAACCACGACTCAGAACAAATATGACGCTCACACTATCCCATGTGACAGATAAGTCACGATTAGCTGTCCTCCGGCTTCGTTGAACTTCAGTGCGACTGCACGGTACCGTGGATCGTCCATGTCGGTGTTAGCCGCGGGTTCGGGAAGCCGCATACTTGCACAGGCGTATTGATCTAGCCCAGCTGTGAGCTCTTCGTAGATCAGGAAAATGAAGACATGCTTTACTTCTACTGATCTCGCGCGTCATATGAACTTCCGGACCAACCCCTGCGGCGAGCAAGCACGAAGACGGGTGGAAGTCAAGACAATATATATGTGATCGCACTCCGAGGTTGATGTCATAAACTCCGTAATGTGCCTTAAACATTGTATTAGAGCAGCAAGCGACGAACTCCGTTGTTGGGTAACACATACCATTGAAAAGCCATACACTTGCTGAAGGGAACCACTTTCGCAGGCAACGATCAGTGTCTCTTCCCAACGAGGATGCCAAAGCAGGGAATCGACGCGGCTTTCGAAGGAAAACCGGTAGAGACTTTTTCCTGAAGGTACATTCCAAATGATGACCGACCGATCGTCAGAACCACTCGCTAAATACTGGCTGTCTGGTGAGAATGCCAACACGTTAATAGTACCAGCATGACCTCGCGTCAAGGTGTGATAATGCACATAAGCCGTGGACGACATAGGGATGTGCGAGCGGCCAGAACTTTCGCGGTGAGACGGGACAAGGATCAGAGGGATGGATCGTGGAAGGAGGGAGGAGGGCGGATTGTTCACGGTCCAGGTGGCAAGCCTTGCGTCCTACATGCGCGTACCGACAAGCTTAGTCACAGTCACGAAGTGCTAGGCAGAAAAAGTTGCGACCTACAAACGCGGATTCCTTTTCATAGACCGCTCGAGGCCGATCTGAGATGTGCAGTCGGTACGTACTGTGCCACCCAGCCACGTTCAATTCATATTATTACCAGTGGCACATTCGCCTTTGTCTGACAACCACTCAAATGCACGAACCTCACGCGAGGATGTCAATCCTCTTCGTAGCGACGACTCGACCTGCGATATGCTTGCATCCTGCCCTATTTGTCTCACCAAAACCACCGCTCAACAGGGCCCAAACATGGCTGCATTAGCTGTCTGTGGTGAGTGATCTCGTCCGCACTTCGTCTTCCAGCATTGTGAAAGGCGACGGTCAGGGCATGTTGTGTGTCTCGGCTGCATCATAGCTATTGCCACTCGCGCACGTATTCCGCGATGCCCTCTTTGTCGCGAGGTATTCCAAATGCCCGAAGACATTGTCCCGATCCAGCCCACGTTCGGAGGCCAGGTCTACAACGCCGATCTTTTCGGCAACGTAATCCGCAGGTTGGTTGGTTTTCTTCCAAGCCCATCCTTCACTAATCTAGCGTACAGGATGCTCGTTCAAAGTGATCTGGAAAGGCAAAAGATCGAGAGGGATCGCGAGCGGCTCACACAGTCGAATGCGATGCTCACCAAACAGATAGCGGCCCAACACCGACGCACGCAAGCGCACCTGGAGTCTTTGCAGAAGTCGTATCACAAGATCCAAGAGCTGCACGCAGAAGCCGCGGGGACCTGTCTGCAGATCCAAGAGGAATTCACCGCTATAGCCAACACGGTCCAGAGGATTCACGATTTAGGAGGTAGCGCGGTATGTGAACACGGCTACGACACATCGTGTACTCTGCTTACGCATCGCAACGAATAGGAACATCGTATTCTCTAAGTTCTTTGTCACGACAGGACTGTTCTCGTGCGTCCGAGCGTCATCACAACCGATGATACGTCTCATCCCTGTAGCTCGCATACATCAGTTTAGTTTCGTAATGATGTCATGCGATGTAGTTGCAAGCCGTACCTTACAAAGAACCCATGTTGGGGATGCGCTCGCTCGGTCGGAAAACTGCGACTAAGGGCCCACTGGGAAGCTTCGGAGCGTGTATGTCAAGCCATGAGGCCTAGATATTGACGTCTGAAAATCATTATATCAGATCTGAGATCTGGATGTGACGGACACGGCCCACGGGGGAGATTCCTCTAGAATATGTCGAAGTGTAGGATCCCAGCCAAATCATCCCCTTTCTCCGGTCACGGCTCGTAAGGGCCTAATTCACCCATACATTCACTCAAATACTCGACACGATACTCACCTCAAGATCAGTAAGTACTGGGTGAACCATCAGGATGGCAGACATTCGTTGACGAGTCGTCGTCCTGTTCTATTATCGTGGGATTCAGGCTGATTGGCCAATGAGCGATCCTGCCACCGTATGCCTCGTGAGTTCCTGCTTCATGACCTGCACGTTGTATATAGTGCCTTTGTCCACAGCCGCCGGCCAGAGACCACAAAGGCCCATGTCCAACGGTCCTCTTCCCCCTACTCCTTCGCCCCGACGTTCAAC
This sequence comes from Fomitopsis serialis, assembly GCF_022376445.1. Lineage (NCBI taxonomy): Eukaryota > Fungi > Basidiomycota > Agaricomycetes > Polyporales > Fomitopsidaceae > Fomitopsis > Fomitopsis serialis. Next base: position 260,044 of record NW_025954973.1, read on the forward strand.
TCGCCTCATGAGACAACGCCAGAATAGCGGGTCACGCACAGCTGCGGCCAATACGCCCGCAAGGGGGCGTGCTCTGGCGAAGCGAGCTCAGCAGGTAGGTTCCCTTTGTCTCGAGAACACGCCGATGCCTGAGCAACCCACAGACTGCAGACCGTTCGCGCCCGTCGTCTGCGCTCGATCCTCTCGAAGACATAGAGCAAGGACAGGCCGTGGATACCACCTCTGGGTCCCGTCAAGGCCGTCAAACGGTATGTCGAGCCAAAGCCCATTGTTCTACAGTCGCTGACGACTCCTGCGGTCAAAGGTTAACGTCAAACGCATCATGCTCGGTATCATACCTATCGTCGCCATCGCTTACTACGCGGTGTTCGTCAATCCCGTCTTTGAGGCAATCTCGACGCCTAGCTGTGTCTTTACGACCCCCCAGCCGTCTGTCATGTGCTTGATGGCAGATATCGCCTTCTGCACGGTGCCCGGTCAAACCATCCATACCGATGGTTGCCAGCATGTTCCCGATGGCCTGGAGCATGTCCGCATGAGTGATCTGCTCGAGTTGACCCAGGTACAGAGGTCGTGGCTCGCGTATTTGGGCAGCAGAACCCCGCAAATGCTTGACGGCGCCACGGACGCGTTCCTTATGGCGCGTCAGGTGCACGGTATCGCACGCACTTGGGACGAAGTCGACCCACACTTCGATCCCTCCGATTCCTCAATCGCCTTGATGGAACAAACAAAGAACATGACACTCGTTGTCATAAGGCTCAACGATGCGGTAGCTGCTGCTGCGACTGAGTGAGTGATCAATGATTCCTTCATGGCGACGTCACTGACCAGTCCACCAGCCTTGTTGCTATGCACGAGGCGGCAACCAGATACCTTCACCGAGCGGTACTCTCGTCGATGATCCCGTTCATACCCGCCTTAATGCCGAGCCGATCCTGGATCGCAGCTCAGCTCTTCAAAGCGACTTACAACTCGACGGTGATGACGTCGGACGGATTGTCAACACTCGCCGGATCTGCTCTATCTTCCATCCAGGACCTGCGAAACGCAAGCGGCATCCTCCAGGACAACGTGAAGCAGTACTGCTCTACTGGACCGCCTGTTAGAATGCCGTTTGGGCACGTACCTCGACACGCCTTCCTAGAGCTAACGTGCGATCGGCTCGTGGCGACAACGGCACTGGCTGATGAGTATTTGCATGCTTGTGGCACCGCCGTTGCCCAGTTGACCTCCGCCATCGACCGCACGCTGTTCGAGATGGCCGCTTTAGAGATGAAGGTGAAGCAGCAAGTGAATTTGGAGGCTGTTTCGGACGTACATTCATGGATGGTCGAATTCTATCAAGCGGAGTACTTGCACCTGGATGACCTCGTACGCGCGGGAGAGACGGTGCCGACCTCGGGAAAGTACATGGCGATCGTTGCTTAGGATTTGCGCTCTCGTCTCTTCTGTTCTGTGATTCTACCCAACTTGTGTCCCTTTCATATTTTCTGCGAATGTTTGTGCTTCGTGTACGATATTGATGAGTCGTTTCATCTGCGCTGCTGTTATGTATATACGACTCGACTACTTACCCTGCGCTTGATGCGCCGGTCTTCAATTATATGCGCTCGCGATACGTATCGCGAGGCGTTCGCATCTATGTTCGGTGAGCATGCGCTCAGTTGAAATCATGGATGTCAAGAAAACGTAACAGATTACTAACAGACCGTGAGATGCACAGAAAAGAGGGAGGTGTGCGTCGACCTAGCCGCGCAAGTCTAGATCTGGAGGGAGGTATACTCTGAGGTCGTCGCCGCGCGCAGTTTCACTCGCGTGGTGCCCGCGACAAGACTGCCATACTATGATGATACTATACACCGAGTCCGTATTGACCAAGTAGAGAGAGGAGATACAGATGGGCCAGACCACGTAGTATAGCGGATCCAGGGCATGCACGTGTGCGCGAAGGTTGGGAGGACCGAGTCCGGCGCCTCCGAGCGCCTCCTCACTCCCCAGATTCAGCCGCCCGGGGCGCGTGGCCGCAACTTCTCGTCGCCCAGCCCCTTACATGTAATCAGTCGTGTGTGCGGATGAGTCTAAGAGAAGTTCGGGGCGGAGACGACGATAACCTTTGTACGTACTCCCTCAGCTGCAGATTGTCGATATTTTGATATGCGCCGTTCGCGGTAGTGTATAATAGGACGTCGTTTGTGCGAGCGCTGAACGTCCTCTGCTCGCACTGCCCTCGTCTCGTCGGTGTGTTCGCTCAGTCTTTCACTCTCCGTAACACTGGATCAAATGCTCGCGTATGATGCCATCTACTTTCCCGCTGACGGGCGACCTCCATGTGTAGTCTCTCTCAAGGCCACTCCGCTCAGCACGTCCGTCGTTGATCAACGATGGCCTTTCCAATGCGGTTGCATTCCCCACCCGGAGATGTACATGGAGAAAATCGCCGAGGGCCTTGTATCTCGTTCGTGGCGGTTTCAGGTATGCTATCTCCGTGAAGCCATAGACATACCCTTCTCATACTAACATCGCTCTCATCGTAGATCGCCGACCGCCTCGACTGCATGAACAGGACTTTTGCGACGCCATATGTCATCTTTTACCCTACTGTCTCGCGGGATGGCATGCCGTTCCGCGTCAACAAATGCGCAAAGGAGCTACATGACGAACACTTCGTAGATGCCAGAGCCTGGCGTGGAGATATCATCGTCGCGAAATTCCGTGATGAGGCATGCAGTAGCATGATGGACGCCTCGATGGCCGACTTCCCCATTCTGAAGATTTGGCTGTCCCAACGACCCGGGCCATGAGGCCTTAGATGTATGGTACGCCATATGGTGAGATAAAGTGGAACATCTACTTACATCTGGTGTCAAGGTACCTCGGAATCGTTGGCGCTGCATAGTATGTCTGCCTCGATAACTGTATTTCACGCAGTCTGTTCAATCCGTCCAGCAGCCTGCGGGAGCCTAAGAGTAGCCGTGCATTGCGACTGTATTCTCACTCTCGCTTACGCTTGTAATCTGTAACCCTGCTTTCCATCGCACGCGTTCGATGGCAAAAAATGAGGGCATCGACCTGGGGAGCTGTCTGTCGGACGGTGGGTGAGGTGTGATTGCGGTCTGATGCATGCTGCAGCGTTTCGAAGGACAGCCTAGCTTCTATCTCGCCTACAGCCCACTCAATTGTTGCCGTACTGAACAAGTACCGAATGATGGGAAACAGCGTGTCGTGCCAAGCGGCATACCAGAGTACGGCGAGGAAATCAACATTGCGTCTCCACGTTAGTCTACATCCTCTGACTCTCTGCAAGCTCTGCTCACTACTGGTTCTTGTTGCTACATCCTCCAGGTACGGTGTCTTCAGACAAGCTTGTGATCCGATGGTCCTGTGTGGCACTCGGCGGGTCTGGTGGGTCTAGGCATAGCATGTACGGGAAGGCTGGTACGCATGCTCTCCTGACGTGAGAAGGCCTCACCTGCTGACATCTGATATGAACCCGCAGCACGCCGCTCAATTGCATTCTCTGAGGCCGGCCTACTAGCATGTGACAACGCAGAGGCGGGGAGGTTGTAGCCGAACCGCGTCAGGGCGCCGCACAGCTTGCGCACGTCGGTCGTGCCGGAGCGGTCGCGGTCGAAGTACTAGTGGCGGTAGACGTCCTGCCAGTGTCATAGCGTTCAGGAGAGGAAATAAAACCGACCGTTTTTGCTGGAATGGACCGGTGGTCTTCCACATTGGGACTAGTAGTAAGTGACCTTCGCAAGAGGCTGTCAGAAACCGCGTGGCGATGCTCCCTCAAGACGCTAGCGTTGATCACTGCCCAAGGGACTATATCGACGCATATACTTATCACGGACGCGGACGTCCTCGTCAGTAGCAACCATGTTGCGCTCGCCTGCATATTGCGCTTATCACGGTGGCGAGAGCAGCGGGGTCTCCCGCAAATAGCTGAGTCAGAAGCGCGAACAGATGGTTGGAACAGCACGGTCTAGGCGAGAGGCCGGACAAGGGCCTCATCGTACAACCTTAATCTTCGATCGTATGGCGAGCACGCCGTCACATATACACAAGTTTTAAATAGACGCGGACGTATATGTTATAGGCAACACAAACACGTAGACATACGTATGACATGGCAGGAGACACAGACAAGAGACGCAGGCCGACGGATGGAAGAAACGGGCGGGAACCACAACCCCCGCCGCTATTGAATCATAGCAATACTTACCTGAAAACCGACGCCAAATAAATTCAGTCCTTGCTCAGAGCAGGATGGATTGCTCCGGCACGGGCGTTCCGCACACGCTCCAGACCTTTGGCGAGCATCTCGAGCACAACCTCAGTTGATGCGCCCTCGGACACCAGCGCGCCCGAAGCCACCATGCGCAATTCCTCCACATGGCACTGCATCGATTCCAAAGTGCCCTGGACAGCCTGGACGTAGCGAAGGGCACGCATACTGTAATCCCCGATGCTGTTGAGTATGCCCACGTTGTGAGCGAGGTGGGCCAAGGACTGGCTTCGACTCTGACTACGGAGCAGGGCCCAGACGGCACCCAGTTCACGTTTGGCGATGTCGACTTCGAGCTTCTCCTGCGCGACCACGTGCATCGCCGATAGAAGATCTTCGTCGAATACCGCAGCCTTGGTCAGAGAGACCATTGTGTACTGTAAGAGATCGCGGAGTACGGCCTCGTACGTGGATAGGGAATGCACGTAGGCATCGGTGATGTCGGCTGGATATGAAGAGGATGCAGGGCATGTATCGGCGCCGATCCCCATCTGGCAAAGGCGTATATCGAGGAGGTCACCGGTATGTGCAGACGAGGAGCGCAACAGGCGAGACAGGTGATCATTGGTGGACATGATCCTGCGATGATGCAAGTGAGTGAAACCCTTGGAAGAAGGAACGATACGGGGCTTACCTGTCGAACCCGGTCCCTATCTTCGCAGCGAGATGCTGAAGTGCACGATTGAGGTCGAGTGCATCATCAGCGAGCTTCTCAATCGCGGTGGACAACTGGCTGCGGTGCTCGAGACTACTGGCGCGGACCAAAAGAGAGAGATCGATGGCGGCAATGCGGGTCTCGAGCAGATCCGCCATAATGTTCGCATTGGCATCCGTCTGGTTAAGAACGTTCTCCATTCCGGATATTTGCGCGCCCAACAAAAGCGGAAGGGCTGCCCATGCGGTGAGGTTGGAGTTGAACACGTCGCAGGAGCGCACGAGAGACGAAACCATCGGGTATTGACAAAGACCGCGCATGTGCCCCCACATGAGGGTCGCCATGTAGACGAGAGCGTAACCCGAGACAAGCAGTTGGGACAGAATGCGGAACGCTGAGCGGAACATTGCTGTTACACTCCGCAAACGTTGTACAAGAGCAGGCGTTCGCGTGGGCGTGTGTCGGTGAGAGGCGGCAGAGTGATTGCAATAGACAAAGGATAAGAGACTCAGACGGAGAGGTCAAAGACAAGGGTCGCGGGCCGTCGTAAGTGCGGAAACAACTGGTAGAGAACGTCGCGCCAATGATGCTACCGTGAACAAAGAAGTCAGGGGACGTCAGAATTGCTCTCCGCCCAAGAGTCTCAACGCCATACCACTAGGTTGACAATAGCAACGACAAAGTGCAGACGAAGATGTAGTGCTCTGGGACGCTAGAAGAAAAAAGACCAAGGGTCGTCAGAGGCAGCATCAGGACTAAGTTTCACAACGCTATACTGACCGATTTGCAATGTCACTCCCAGCCTCGCGCCGATGGGTAACTGATGATGGAACTGTGCACAAAAACTCAGAGGTCGTCAGACGCGGTAGTGACAAAAATTCGCGACGCCATACCGGCTGTTTGGCACTTGCAGTGTTGAAGCACAGAAGAAGGGCGAGCGACGGCGCCACGCCGCCTGCGGAGAGGCCTGCGATGTTATGAGGGTAACGGGAAACTAAGGCGCTATCAGACAAGAAAGGGCGACACCATACTCGGGGATTGGCCGTGACGATGTAGACAAAGGAAAACCCACGTCACGCTGGTGGTGAGGTCTGCGCACGCGAAGACAAACGCCAGAGATCGTCCAAGATGCGGTCAGCGTAAAGTGACGGAGACGTCGTACCGAAGATTGGGCAATGGCCCGGTGCGGAAAACGCACGGCTGAAGCTGGTCGTGCTAAGGGGATGGTCGCGGACTTGAGTAGACGACGAAAAGAGCCTGGGCAGCAACATCGTGTGAGGCAAGTGCACAGAAGAGACATCGAGGCAGTTTGGCAGGTTGATCAGTGGCATCGGATGAAGAAATGAGCGTGGAGGAGAGTGAAGAGTTGAATGAACGTGGACGTCGGAGGTAAACTATTGTGAAGAGACGTGAAGCATTGCCTGACCGCGCTCCAGAACTTGATATCTTGCAGTGACGTGCCGATGCCTCAAGGCAATGATGCTGCAAGACAATGGAGACGACTCTCTAGCTTGCAGAGGACATGTTTCTCTAGCTCGCGGCGGGTAGGCCGCCACACTACCACACGCGCCGCCGAACGTTGCGAGGTGTCCAGCTCGTAGGCACCATATCGACGGTACTACCTCACCACAAGATTTACCATGCGTTCGGGGACATCTACCCACAGAAAAGCAAAGGCGATTGCGTCAAGGAAAGCCACCGTGCGTTGAACCAATAGATCCAGCAATATCCTACTGAAGTATCTGTCAGAATCGAGTGCGATTCATTCGGGGTGTACTATTCAAAGCGAACCTCGATAGACCGCACGTCGTCGAGGTCAATACAGTCCTGCCGCATCCAGTCGATCCCTCCGATGCTGGCAGACCCTTTGTTGAGGCGATCTTCGGTACCGCCAGCTCGTACAGCATAATCGATACTGGAGACGTCCGTGGCACTGCTCACCGGTTTGCCGTTTTCTGGCAACGTCTGCAGTCGGCTGATGTCGTCACGACCGCTCGAGTGCCTGTCAATCAAGCTGTTCGAACATTGGTTCGTGGAAGCCAATTTCCAGGCGACGTCTTAGTAATGCAAATCGGAAGAAAAGGCCAATACATTCATCTTGACGGGTCGGCGCAGAAGGCACTAGCGAATAGGGCGGTAGAGGCGTGAGTTCATCTTTCGCTTTTAATCAGGTGTTGCTGGACATTACTTACCAATTTGTCTCAGGTTTCTCAAGGCCGCAGAGGCATACAGAAACGACGTGCTTAACCGTACCATCGTCATCATCCCTGAAAACCTCGATATTGTGGTTTAACGGACTTGACAGTAAATGACCAAGTACAGTACCATACGGGAGATGTGGTATGACTCGGATGTCGTGTTGAATCTTGTATCGGTTTGATTATCCTATTTTCTAGCTCTTGTCATGCGTCTCATCGTCAATGCTGGTGCCAATTTGGTGTGCGCTGGAATCAATCGAGACGCGTGCGCTACTAGTACTCATCTTGTGTTCAGACATTTAAGGTAAAGCAATCGTGCGCCGGCCAACCTGTACTTACTGAGACAACTATGGGCGTCGATGTCAGGAGAAACGGGTCTGTAGGAGCTTGAGTGATAGCGTTGAAGCTTGAAGGCTTTGAGCACTCGCGATCGGGGCGGCATGGTTGCATACGCAGTTACGTAACCCTCATGTGGCGGACGCGCGTCTCCGTCGCATGTTCGTGAGCCTGAGGCTCGGACTCAGACTCTTGATTTATTCTGCAAATCATCCTTCGACAAGAGATGCAACTTACGAAGCCGTGAGCGTCGGGAATTCCTCATACTGAGATGATGCGTATACAGTAACGACGATACAGGTATGCGTATGGGCAAACAGCATCGAATCCGAGTCTATTGCTTACGGGTCGTGTTACGTCCCAGAAACTCCGTTGAGCTAGGCAATGGAATCCGAGGTGGTTTGCAATTCTGCTAAAATCTGTGTGTCGAATTATTGATGCCTTGATTAGCAGCGTGCACCGTTCTGAAAATGACCAGATGCTAAATCACATCGCGATTTAAGTTTTTGATACTATCGTCCCTGCCCTGTGGTCACTCTGGAATTCCAACGTCCTAGTCAACGTCAAAGGGCGATTGGGAACGAAGCCTTGAACATCGCTCTAACGGTACGCCGAATGCTGGTACTCGTATCCCTGTACGTGATACTCGCCGCGCCGCGTGCACTTCATAAATGCTCAAACATCCAATCATGCCTCAGGGCGACTCGTGGTCTCGCGTGGCCCTCAAGCAACCTCGACCTCGACGTTTAATTTGCGCCGCTCGACGCGTCATTTGTACACTTCGGGAAGACGTGCTTGACTGTGCGGATTTTCAAGGTGAGGTTCCAGAGAGCTACATCGACTGCTCGCTAACTAGCCCATCTGGCCCCGACAGCGTAGCTTCTATCTGGCGTGAACTGCCCTTGTATATGTGCGCGCATGGTGGGATATAATCTGGACGGATGCCTGGGACAAGTACTTACCTGCAGCAAAGAGGTCGGCGCGATGCGATCTCAGCATGGCGTGTGCGTGGTTGTGAGCGAGTCTCGCCTTCCGCCTTCTTCTCGACCTACAATCTGTAACAGAACCCGATCCATTGTGCCACTTGTGCCGCTCGGTGCTGCGTACGCTGGACCGTCCGGATGCCATTCAACGCCCTTTGTGGAGGCACAAGAAAGTCCTACTCTACATCTATAAAAGCAGGCCTTACGATGCTCTCTCCGAGCAGACATAGACCGTGCGTCGTCTGCCCTTTGCTGTCAATCCCTGCCTTCTGCGCTCTCCGTAGTCTGCGCTCTGCCATCTACTCTCTGCGTCGTCTTCGTCGCCTACCTCGTCGTCGTCAGTTCTCAAGTCGTTCGCGCTCTCAAACCCCTCACGCGCCCCGTTACCGTCTTGACCCTTTCACCATCGCATCATGAGTACGAATGAGGCGCATTCGTGAGTTGTCTCCTACCAGTAAAGCTATCTCCCCTGACCAGGATACTACAGGGCCGTTGTGAACCTCATGGCCACCGGCGTCATCAATGTCTTTTCGAACAGCGACGCCAACGAACGATATCTCGGCGTCGCAATAGTCCTCCTGATCGCAGAGGTACTCCCTGCGCAGTGTACGTGTCTTTGTTCCACACTTCGGTCTTACTCCTCACTGATCTTACATCTCAGTCGCCCTTGTCATGTTTGACGCCCTGTGCACGACTCGCTTCCTGAATTTCCGCTTTGCGGCGCAATGGAAGATGGCGTTCAATGAGGTATGTCCGTCATATCAGTATTTCGCGTCTCTAAAGCTTGCGCAGGAAACACGCGTCCTCGCTTGGACTTTGCCGGAAGCGACCTTCCAGTTCTCTTTGTTGGGACACAACGACAAAGACTTTTGCGATCTTCTCGCTGCCTTTACGACCGCTCTTTCCGCCGTCAGAGCTAACGAGCGCAGCTATCAAGAGCGTTTGAAGCACTGTCTGGCCAACATACCGTCTAACGTTCCCGCGAACGTCCCGCCCAACATGCCCATGAACGTCTCCGCCAACGTACCGTCTAACGTTCCCGCGAACGTCCCGTCCAACATGCCCGTGAACGTCTCCGCCAGCATACCCGCGAACGTTCCTTCTGTCAATATACCCGCCGACGTACTTGCGCACGCTGTCGCTACCGCAATCCAGGATATATCCGCTTACGTCCCTGGTGACGTCTCGCAAATGGCGAACAGTGTCATGATGGGTATGGATAGGACAGAGTCGGCGGCGCATTCGCAATCTGTGCCCTTGATGGGACCCATAGCATCGTCTTCCAGAGAAGATCCCATGGTCTTCGAGATGCAGGCCATGAACATGTTCGCAGATTATGTCGGCCCCGCAGCGGAGATGTAGGGACAGCCTTGCTGTCACGCTTAATGGTACGTCCGATGTGTTCATAAGCAGGCTATAACTAATGATTTCCAGTGTTAGCAGGTGTAACTCATTGACTCTCACGTCCCTCTACTCAATTTCTGGAACGACATGTATTCTTTCTGTCTGCAAAGTCCTCTTCACTGCTGATATACTTGATGTTCCTCCTCCACATTAACTATTATGTTCACCGCATTGGACTCGATCGTTGTTTCTGACCGGCTTACTCACTTATCTCACGGTAGACGTAGACGTTTACGACTGAGTGTAGAAGTACCAGCCCGTTGATCATTGTCCGAGGTGGAATCTCGGATAGGTACGATCATATTTAAAGGCGCGAGTGATGTCGGTCGAAGCTCGTACTCTGTATGATCGAGTCAATGCATCATCTACGCTAGCTACAATGCCTGGGCCCTCGCGGTCAGTGTTGTGCACGCCCCAGCCCTGCCCACCGTCGCTGTCTGCTCCCACTCGCTCCCCCGCGCCGTCCGGTCGTCGGGCGTTCTTGTGTGCTGGGCGCTCGCCCAGTGCCCTCGTGGTCGGTGTATGTGTCGTCACCGCTTGTGTGCCTGTCCACCCACCCGCCCGCCTGTCCGCTTACCCGCTCACCTACTCCTCTCTCGCCTATGCACTTGCCTGTCCGCGCCTGCTCACCTATCCGCTCGCTCGTCCGCCTGCCCGCTCGCTTCGCGCGCGTTCGTCGGCCGTGTCTGCGTGCTGGGCATTTGCCCAGTGCGCTGGCGATCGGCGTGCGTCGCCGCGGCGACCTGTGCCTACCCACTCACCCGTCCTTCCGACTCGTTCGCTCACGCACCCGCGGTCCGCTCGTCGGCCATGTTCGCATGCTGGGCAGTCGGCATGTGCGCTGCCGCCCGCCTGCTCGTCCGCCCGCTGCCCGTTCGTCGGCCATGCGCCGTGCACGTCATACTGCACGCTGCCGCGTTCGTACCCGAGTGCGTCGGTGCGTGACACGTCGTGTCCGTGTGCGGCCGATTCTTGCAGGCTGTTCCCGTGCGTTGGGGCTCGACCTGTGCATGCGTACTGGGCTCCCGCTGGTGAGCTGGTTACTAGACACGAACACGCCGGAGCTATTTTCGCTGCGCCTGTACTCGTTGCGCGCGCGCGAGCAGGAACAGTCTCTGTTGGAACGTCCTTGCTGTGCTCTCGCTTGCCGGGGTCGTATGCGGGTCGAGATGACGTGCGGAGGGCACTCACTTGGGTCGCTAATCCTGCTAGCCGCAGCTACTCTCCCTCCTGGCACATCCTCCCATCGCGAACTTCCAGCAATTTTCTTCGCACGTCCGAGTCGCTGAAGCTTGTTTGAACTGTGTGCCGCGCGATCTGAGGGCGCGCGGCAGGCCGATGCGCGCGCCGTCTCTTTCGGATGAGTCCGCTTGTGTGTACCGGAGGTCAGTAGCGAACAGGCGAGAGCGAGAGCGAGGTGAAGGACTGGGAGGCGGAGAAGGGCACTGGCAGCGAGCGGAGGATGCAAGCGCTGGCCGCGTGGTGTGCAACGCGGTTTCCCAGCTTTGGCGCTTAAGACTTCTCCTGTGCCAGTGGACCTGCGTGTACCGTTACCCACTGCCAGTATCCCATAAGCCCAGGGCTGCTCGCGCGAGTACAGAAGGACGAAAGGACAACAACACTAGCATTGAAGACTCACCGTACAACCAGCTTCAACCCTGGCTTAAGCGATCACTCGTAGCACCCTCTCTCATAGTCTCCCGACACGCAATGTGTGGCACGCACGCGCCGTTTACGCTGCGTGCGGGTGTTCGCCGACTCGTCCGGACTGTTGTGAGGTCTTGTGCGCAGCTGCCTCTCAATTTGGCCTTTCTGATATCATGCCTGAGTAGTGTTTGACGCGTAGATTCCGAAAATGAGGTCGCCAAGGCCATACGATGAGTTTCGAGCGAGGTATTGGGCGTTGCGTGAAGGCGACGGGCGAGACGCGAGGTGGCTGAGGCGTGTGGCGCGGGACTTTCATCCACGGACTAGCGGGTACGTAACGGTATGCGTGTCACGGCCTCCTCCTCCTCCACGCCCGCGATCGCTGTAGTCACTTAGTGAGCGCGGTCATCGTCAAGATGCCCTCGATGGCGCCCGTCACGGTGTGTGTTGTCGGTCGGTGGCTAAATGGACTCCTCGTCCTCGTCCTCGTCCTCCCCTGCTGCTGTCCCAAGTCCACCGCTTCTCGACCTTCTCGGACTCAAGACGATGCGTATTGCCGGTACATGCTCTGCTCCCGACGTAAGGTAGATGCTACTCCCTCTATGGGCGGGAATATTGCACCCTCGGACAGTGTTTGTGACCTGCAGTCTCCGCTTCGCGCCCGACACCGTGTCGACTCCAGAGCGGAACCTCTCGCAATGTCCTCGAGACGACAGCGAAAGCCACGCTCGCCGAAAGTCCTGCGGAGTACGTCGGCAATCATCCTCCGTCCATCGTCCGTTTCTATTCGTTTAGCACTCTACACATAGTAGGTGTTTGTCCCCCGCTGGAACGGATCAGCAAGTCAAGCAATGCGAGGGCGAGTATGCGGTTGTCCTGGTACGTGGTCCGTCCGTGCTTGCTGTATACCCTTTCCCAATGTCCAGCATCAACAGCTACCTGCGACTCGACGCCGAGATACTGCTGTCGACAGCCACGGGAGCCGGATCGACTTCGTCCTCGGTGAGTGCCCCGTCGTTGTCGACCTCGGTATCCTACGCATCGTCGGCAATGTCCAGCATGGACGAGCACGGCTTACTCGGCCGGTCTGGCGAAGACCGCTTCCGTAGCCTGACAGACCTCAAGTGAGGCGAGTTCGAGGCCATGGGTTTCGCGATGGCGGATGGCGAGAAGCTGCCGTTCGACCTGACGGAAGGCGCCCGGGCGGTGAGTGCTCCTGAGATGCACCACAGATTAGCAATTCATAGATGGTGGGCTCTTCGTAGCCTATAGGCACGCGCCACGAAACGAGCCACCATCTTGACCTGGCAGGACTTCTCGTCGGGCTTCTCGCGGACAGATGCACCTCTCAACGCCACGCTCCAGTTCAGTACGCCCGTCACAAACACGGTTAACTCCTGGCCCGCGCACTCGGGCGTGTCCGGTGATTCACAACACTGTCAACGCAGACCGGGCACTAGTGCAGCCATGTAAGTACCATGGCCTCGCCGCACGTGTCAACCGTAAGTCCATCTACCAGCCAACGACCTGCATTTTGAAGCGAAGGTGTGCGCGAGATACATACCGATGTTTGCCCTGGCGCGTTCGACGTGGTCCAGGCGGCCATCTGTCTGGCGACTCGCTCGTCTTCCCCCTGTAATTTTTGAACCGTGTATCACAATATAATAATCGGGAACCTTTGTATCATAGAATCTCGTTGACACTCTGACGAGTCTGAGGGGTCTGTGTCAGCCTGCTAGATGCTCAGATACTGGAGAGAGACGGAGTGGATGCTCGGGTTGCATCAGTATGCCCCGTGGTTCTGCTCCTTATAGTAGGTGTTGTTTACGCCGATGACGAGCGTGTACTAGAGCGTGTATTAATATCCCTCACGGACGAACACGCATGCACGCGCAAGTGCGCATCCGTCGTGACTTCCTGGAGCCCGGGTTGTGACTGATAGTGAACCTTCGAACTTGAGCAAGACGTTCAGGTGTATTCAAGGGTGCAATGATACGGCGGGCGTACTGGTATGTAGGGTGGGGTTACTATCTGTGAGCTCGGCGAGCGTATGCGACTGATTTGTCTTTCAGTGGGCGATTCCGGTGAAGTCGCTCAGCTACTCTTGGCAGCTCATGGCACATGGCCCACTCGTGGCGACCTCGAGACTCGAAGAGCGCCTGTATGGGTAGGATTCTCGACCCAAGCTCGGGCACAGTCACAGTGGGTGCCACCGCCACCACAGCGGCGTGAGTCGGTTTGCCTTTGTACGTGCAAAGTAAATCCTCACGCCCTGTCCCGTCATTTAGCCTTGACGACCTCTTTTCGTGCATATCGCCACTCATGAGCGAACATACTAGCCCTCAGGCCATTGACTTTATTATCAAGGATTCCCAGTTACCGGCCTACCCGCTAGAACGCGATGTGCGTGAACCCATGGACAATACGACTACTGCCACTCATTTACCGGTCTGTAGGATGATGTACTTCGATCCGGGTATCATATTCTTCGCCACAGGCATCTGCGAATGTCTTCGACTTTGAGGTGTGTGTCGTCTACTGAGTCCTGCACTTCGCGAGGGCTTAATTTGCTCCCTTCCCCTCTTTGGTACGCAGTGCGACCAAGCATGATACAGGGAGCACCCACGTACTTCCGACTACAAAGAGAGTCGATGGACAAAGTGTCTGGGTGGGTCCTCTTAATGCGACTGCTTTTTCGGTGCGGTGCTCACCGTCTATCAACTTAGCGTATGCCACTTCCGCAGATCGGCAGTCCTGTCAATCAGCCGGGTGCATCTACGACTTCTGGTCAGCTACCTGCGGTTTCCTTCCTTCATTCAAGCATCCCGCTAGGTAGGTTGAGACAGAACATGTGTCAAATAAGCGACCCAAATGTCTCACTCCCGACTTAGCGCCTGCCAGTGCTGTGCATATCGGAGAATATCGCGCAGATAACGCTGCGAAGACCACCGGAGAAACGAATTTCATAGGCGTCGACAACCAGGGTGTACCAGTGCGCACCCATCGCCCCCTCCTTCAGCGCGTCGTAGGCTCCAATGGGCTACGCATCGAGGTTGAGCACACTGTTATTCAGTCAGGCGCTACCCCGAGAGGGTTCAATCCCGCAGGTATTCAATCCTCCTCGCTATCGGCAGGGTTGTGCGGTGGTCCACCCATAGAAAGAGTGGCATCACCAAGTGCACTGCGAACGAGCGCACTACCAGCATCCCCGCAGCCTCCCTCCATACAACCACCTCTTCAAACTGTGGTGTGAGTGCGAATCTTGTATTGGGCTAGTTGTCCATTGATCTCTCCTACCGCAGCGGACGTCTCCATGAACATGCGATCAGGTCACGTCCGGAGAAAGTCCGTTGGTATCCTGCGTCGGGGCCTCGCTTAGTCGATGTACCTGTGGCCCCTGCTATCGCATCAGTTGGTGATTTATTCATCAACTATTTTGGCGATGGGCAGATCCAGGTTTGGCTCCGTAGGGATCCTCCTAGCTGGACGAAGGTCAATGATAGCCATCCGCACCCGACGATAGAGGGTTATGTACTCCGGATCCTCGACAATGGCGAACCTCGATGGGTTACAAAGGAGACGTATCGCACGTATCTTGGTCGCGACAAGAAACAGGAACGCGCTCAAGATCACTCAGAACAAAAGTGATCTGAACGCGTGCATGTACGCACGATGAAGTATTGGCCTTCTCGCAGTCATGTTTGCACAGTAGTAGTCCTTGTCCGAGTCGTCTAGGGTCTGAACCGTCAGGATGTTTACATTTTCACGGGGACACTCAATGTTTTCTTCGCATCGAGAGCACGTAGCGAACATCAACGGGAGTCGAACGGAACATTGTGTATGATTCGTGAATACAAGTACATTGTAATGGGCATTCTAAACTGTATCAACCTGACGCACGGTGAACTGATAGTATAGTAGCAATCAAGGCTTGCGTGCAGTGGTGAGCATCGATGCCAGCTCTGTCAATGACGACGAAACACGCACCTGCTGCGTGGTCTCTGGCTCGGTGACGCAGTGAACCAGTTGACCATCGTCGCCCATGACACATTGCTCAATGACACTGCTCAGACGTAGCAAAAAGCTATTGTGGAGAGTCGAGGTCACCATTTCGTATACTCGCTGTTGCAAGAGACAATCAGAATGAGTCGACGTGTCATGATCGTAATGAGAAACGCACCGCTGATGCTATGTCAATATACGCCTGTCCCTCCGCCATAAGTTTCAGCTCAGTCTCGTAATCAGGGACGGGGTGCATTTCCTAGCTTATCACAGTCAGCTCTGAAGTTTATGAAGTGCAGTTCACTTACATAGACCATACGGTATTTGCGCACGCACTCGATGTAATAATCGCGGTCCCCTACGAAAGGGAATCTCTCCTTTTCCATCTGATCTGCAATAATCGACATACACTGTTGAAGGAGGTCGTGACTGAGCGTGTGGAGCATCCGTCTGAATTATAGGGTACCTTTATCTGAACAGGAGTTTCTAACCTTCGAGTTGAAATGATACGCACCGTACTGAATCCGCCAGCTCTGGATAGAGAAGGGGTGTGTCATCCAAGAGACGCTTGATGAGAGCATACACTAGTTGCCCTTGATTCTGAACGTAACGGACCACGTCATTGAGCCACCGGGCGTGCTCCTTCGTGAAGAGCACCACCTTGGCGTCGTAAGGGACTGTGCCCGGTAACTCCCGCGTCACGAATCTGCGAACACTGTCGGCACAGTGCCATACACCACCAGCAACTACACACCTCCTGATGTAAGCCTTGACGTCTTCAAGGAAAAGGGTACCATTGGAGCTCGGTGTTCGCGACGACGACTGCGAGGAGCCCGGGTGGATGGCGGCCCACTCGGCGAGGTTTCTGTATGGCATGAAAGATGGTGCAGATGATAAATTGTTCTGAAGGGCCTTAGAAAACACTCCGCTCGATCCTAGATCGCCTGAGGTGATTTCTTGGTGTAATTGTACCAGTATCTGGCGACGAAAGCTATTCAGCGATGATTCGACAGAGTCCTGCTGCATGATGGTGACAGCGTCGTCCGGCATTGCAAGGGGATGAGTGCCACTTACCAAGGTGGATCGTGCTCATATGCTTTCTGCGCTCCTGAACTGGCATGCATTAACCACCGCGACGCAAGATCTCGACAAAGGGCCAACCAGCGCGATCATTTTGATTCCCGCTCAACTCGCGGATGCGTTTATCGACATTGTATACTCTGAGACTAATCGAGCTGGCGTTCACGCAAAGAATCCGGCCGTCGAGCGTGAAGGAAGATTGATTGACCAATGTCGAGGAAAGTGTCGACTCGGAGGAACTGGGAGGTCGCTTAAGCGCCGCGTTAGCTGCCATATTTGGTCAGAACACGTTACTCAAGTACTCAACGCCGGAACATGGGTTCGCGTTCTCAGCACCTTCACCCAGCCGTCCACCAGCTGCTTCCTTGGGTATACTCATATCTGCACACCGAACGTGAGTCAAAGTCAAGCCCTCATCCATAGATTCTTACTCCTGCCTACGGACCGTTCTGAAAAGCTACACTCCCGAGTCATGACTACACCCGACGCGAAGCTTTATCAGTACGACGGGACCTGCGCCTTCGAGCCGGAACAGGCTAAAGCCAAGCTTGTCGAAGGAGGGCTGCTTATGGACAAATACATAGCACAGGTGAAGGCGGATATGGGGGCAGTAGTACGTTCGGACAGGATCTTGCCGGAGGCGAGGTACCTGCGCTCCAGGTTATAGACAAGGATAGCGTCAAGAGTAAGTCCTTTGCTGCCAAAACATCTGGTCAGGCCACTGACTGTTGTTGATAGAACTGAGCCGTCCCGAGCTAGAAAGCCTTGCGATTTCTCTTCAGAAGACCAATGCTGCGCAGGCTCGGGATCTCGATTTCGCATTCCGAGTCTTTTTCCAACTCCTGTATGAGACTCGCCACACCACTACCGGCAAGAGTGACATCTGATGCAGCGAGATTCTTGTATGCTTGTTGTTCTGTCATTGTTTCGTAGAATCTCGCTCTCCGTACTCGCTGTTCCGCTACTTGCTATCCTCATTCCGCTATGATCGAACACTGAATTAGAAGACTGAAACCTTGTTCAGCACTGCCAGAGACCACCGACCCCTTGAGCATGAACCCAAGAAAACAACGGCTTAGGTGTCTTCGTATGGCCAAGGTTATCCGCATGTAAAGAGTCATTGATCTCTCGCTCGTCGAGCGGTTCGTTAATCCCTCAAAATCGAGCCAGCAGGTAAGATGTGATATTGCTGTAATTGGTGTCGCGCCCGTTGCTGAAAACTATCCACGATGAGGTATTCCATATTACTTCAAGACTCATTCATGGAACTCGGCACTCCCGATCCACCCGCTTTTCTGGCTTGCTCTGACAGTGACAAAGCGGCTGGGGAGGAAGCCGAATAATGCAATGTCGGTTCAATCTAGGTGAAACCCACACGTGGCAAAGCCTTTTATGTCGCCGATTTGGACATGTCGCCGCCTTTATGTTGATGGCCTGCAAAGACACATCGGTCTCGCCTTCGTGCCTTGATGTTCTCCTGCCTTTGGGTACGCTCTACGCTGCTTAGCACAAACACTGTAACTGATGCCCTCCAACTCTGTGAACGTCTCGCGAGGTGGGCGTACACTGCTGGGACAGTCCAGTCAACGTGAAGCGACCACTTCAGGGCTCTCCTCTCGACGCAAGCCGACGCTCTCAAGCCACTCTGCTCGGGGAGAAATAGTTGCTGTAGATGCTGGCGAGGATGCTGTGTCTGCTATGATGGTATCAGGACGGAAGAGAAAAAAGACAAGGACACCGACAAGGGCTCCTGTGGAACCAGACGGTGTCATTGAAATCTCGTCGGACGAGGAGGATCGGACGAGGATTCTTACAGTGCGTTCCAACGGCCACAAACAATCACATGAACTACAGACGTCGGTGTCTGCGTCTACGGCGACGACCAACATTCGCGAAGTCATCGAAGCAGCCTTTGACGCTAACGCCACTTTGCGCGAAGACCTCGAGCATAGAACTAGGCATCTAGAACAAGAGCTTAGAATCGCATTAGAGAAGGCGGCCAACTTGCAGAAACAGGCGGACGCCGCATGCGAGAGCAAGGCGGATGTGCAGAAAGAACATGAGGCGCTATGCGACACTCTCGCAGCACTGCAACAGGAACTTGAGGTCGCGTACGCAGCGCATGATCAGACGCGTCAAGAGGCACAGACCACATTAGACAAGAATGTTCGACTAGAGCAAGAAATTCAGAGGACTCGTGACGTACGTTCTATCATTGAATATACACCTTCATGCACATTGCACTCATTTTGTTTGCATAGCTTTTTAATACGCAGCGCGCTCAGCTTGTCAAATTCGAAGAAGAGAGTACGAGCATGGCGGTACGTGTATTTCCATTATACTTGCCCCAGATCCTGCTTCTGACCGCTCGTGTACAGATGGTTCGCGTCGTTTCTCTCCTTACGCGGTCGATTATGTGACTGAGTCGACCCAGGTGCTTGCGCAGGTGAACGCCCAACTCGAGGAGCTGAAGACCGGGAATTCGAGAGCGCAGGTAACGTTCACTGCGCCGTCGATAATGCCTCACCTCCTAATCCATTTGCTAGGACTTCTTCTCGCGCATGGAGCAGAACGTTGATTGCACGATTTGCGCATACGTGCTGTATAACCCATGCGTGTAGGTGATCGTTAGGTGAACAAGTAATGCTGTTTCATTGACGTGCCCCAGGTTGCCCTGCGGTCATACGTTTTGCCAAACCTGCTTGGAGGAGTACTTCGACGGAATATTCGCGGAACATGTCGTGGCGAACCCCGCGCTCGACGTCCCCGATGTGCTCCCTTACCATCAAGCATTACGACAGGTAAACCTCGACGAAGCGATGCGTCAGCAGATACGCCTCGAGCTCGCCAACGTCCAAGCTGCCCATCCACGCCCTGCTTACATCTGTCCAATGTGTCGCACTCCAGTGACATCGACACCAGCGCAAAACTTCGCATTGAGAGATATCTCGGAACTCGTAGGCCATATTCGCGGTGAACGCAATCCGCGGCAGGCTGACAATGGCGTTCGGCGGAATGACGGGTTGTTGGATCGATTTTTCGGTGTACTTCAATAGTAATTGTCTCGCCGCTATACGTCTCACCGCTCATTACCCACCGTCCACGTCATTGTCTCTACATTTGCGTACTTGATTCGATATACAGGGAGAAAGAATGCGCTATCATATGCAATGATATAATACTCTCGTGACCGGTAACTGCATTGCGTCAGTGATCGTGAGTGTCTCTGACAAGAACTGAAGCATCTCGCGACTCGTCATTAGTCTCTGATCCCTAGATACACGAGCCACGACACACGACACACGACACTCGACACTTGTCACTCGACCCACGACACTCGGCATTCGACATTCGGCCTCTGACCTCGTCTTGCCTGCCGTCGCCGCGCTACTGTCCTTATTTGAAATCGCGGGCCCGGTTGGGATTGCTAGGAGCTTTCAGCGACCGCTGTGCGTACCACATCACTGCTGGGGCATCATCGCCGACTCACTCACAATGACAGTACATAATGGATGGCTCAGGATCACACAGGCGCACGTCTGCAGTTATCGGCAACGAGACACGATACCTTTGTACGTGTATCGTGCATGGGTGTCGAAACGACATATCACAAAATCCATACAACGATACACGCGTTACGGGTAACTGGCTCAGACATAGCGCATTGGCAAGCCACCTTCGAGCGGATCGCATCGCTGCGCTACTCGACCGGCGACTCGCCTCCGTGAGTTCTGTCGAAAATGCCATCCGATCTCTGGGCGAAGACAGCACGCTAGTCGAGTCCGAAGCGGTCCATGACATTGGTGTTGACGTCCCACCAATGGGGGCGGATTACTCGGATCCTAGCCTCGTTGAAACCTCCCTTGACGACATGAGCAGTCTCTTGGACGTCATCACTCGTGCAGCGCTCGGATTTTCAGCATCGGCACCTCTTGTCTTCGTTGCTCCACCCGGTCCTAACTCCCCTCCATATCACCCCTCTAACGACATACCGGCGGCACCTAATGCTGGTCCTTTCAGACTGTCGCCGAGCTCTCCCAGAAACGAGGCATTACTGGCTCACGAAGCTAGCATGTACGCGCTTCTCCATCTCATCGAGCAATATGAACTACCGCAATACATGGTGTTCGAGGACCTTCGAATCAGGATCCGTCAGATTATTGTTGACGAGATCCAGAGGATCTCTGATGTCAAGGCCAGGGAGTGGAACTTCCAGCGGACGCATCCCGAGTCTGCGAGCGCGCATGCCTACAGTTACAAGGGGAAAGATCGTCGATATATCGACTGTGGTAAGTGTCTCCTGCACCTTGATACCCTCATTCTGAACACTGTCCCATAGCTCGGCACCATCGACACTCTCAACTAGGAGAGGACTCTGCGTTGGCCACTGCGTCCTTCCTAGTCCTTGTACTCAACCTCCTCTGCCGTGTTTCCAGGAAGAAGTGTGACTTCGTACTCGCAGCTCTCCGACTAATGCTCAGCCAGATACAGAGTCGACTAGGAGCCAATGCGATTGGATTAGGGCATCTTCCGTTGGACTTCCGCACTGTCCTCCATCATTTCGATTTAGATCCTGATGTCGAGGCCTACGTGTGTTGCCCGACGTGCTTCTGCCTCTACAACGAGCATTCCTCCTCCATTCCTGATCTTTGCACATCCACAACATTCACATCATCGGCATCTCGACCGTGCGGAACCCCTTTATTCGAGACTCGCCTCCTGAAGGGGTCCAAGCACCTTATCGCTGTTCGCAAATATCTGCATCAAGATTTCGCTTCTTGGCACGCTCGACTCCTCGCCCGCCCTGATATCGAGGCTGCACTCGACAGAGGTGCCGCGACTGCGAGATCAGCCAGCCGCAACGAAGATCGGGTCGTGCGAGACATTCTGGAGAGTCGTGCGGTTCAGGATTTTGTCGGTCCTGATGGCAGCCGCTTTGTGGATGCACCTCAAGAAGAGCTTCGGTTCATCTGGGGTCTCGGCTTCGACAGCTTCAGTCCCCATGGTATGAAGCCAGGTAGACCTTCTTCCGGGTCTTCAGCGCTGTATGCCGTCTTGCTAAGCCTGCCACCCGATCTACGCTTCCTGGAGGAGAATATGTTTCTCATTGGTATTATACCCGGCCCAAACAAGCCGTCGCTGGATCAAATCGACCATTTCACCAAGCTGATCGTCGACGATATGCTGAAGTTCTGGGAACCTGGTATCTATTTTTCCCAAACAGCATTGTATCCGACCGGCCGGTTCGCACTGGGGGCTCTCCTTCCCATGATATGCGACCTCAGTGCTGCTCGGCAGATGTCTGGCTTCGCGAGCCACAGCGCGACCTACTTCTGTTCAGTCTGTCATCTCAAACAGGACCAGATCGAGCAGATCGACAAGCACCAATGGTCATATCGAAGCGTCGAGGAACATCGCAGGCAGGCTGAGGTATGGCGCAGCCTCGACAGCGACGCCGCGCGCAAGGCTCACATCAAACATGGATTTGCTCGTCACACGGAGTTCCTGCGATTGCCATACTGGGACTCTGTTCGGTTCACCGTCGTCGAAAGCATGCACGCGCACTACCTCAACAATCTCAAGCACCATATCCGGGATACATGGGGTATGAGTGCAAAACACCAATCGGGGGACGGTGTACTGTGGTATGCCAGGAAGGTACCCGCATGCTCCCAGAAGACGAATGCGGTATCGTGGAACCGGATCTTGCAACATCTCGAGCGGGATACGGTGGACCAGTTGACCAAGCTGAAGTACGGTCAACTATGGCATCTATGCTTGGACCGCGACTTAAGGCGCGCTGGGACAAAGCGCATGCTTGCGGAAAGACTGATACATTGGGTCAGTTGCCGCTTTTAACTCTGCCGTACTCATTTGACGTTCGTCTCATTACAGCGAGCCATGGGAGGAACAGTACAGTACGCAGATGAAAGTACTACCACTTCGCAACAAGAGACAGAGCAGCCCAGACAGCTGTACGTTCAAGCTAGATAAATGCCGCCTCGGAAATTGATGTATATCTTTGCAGACCCGGTGATAGTGCCAGTGTCTCATCCTTGCATTTAGACTCACCGCACCCTTTCCTCTACAACACCGAACGATTATCGCTGACTGAGGATAGCGTGAGCTCATCCGCTACTCCGACGTCTACGATAACACCCGAGGATCGCACGAGGAGCGCGTCTGCTACTCCGACGTCCAGAGGAGCTCCTGAGAGTCGTGGGATCACCGTCTCAGCGGACGACATAGAGAAGGGTGAAAGGGGCCTTCGCAAGGGCAACAAACATCCCAATGTGAATAGGAACGTTCTGGTCGAGATGTGCATGAAGCGAGGCATCCGTACTGACCTCTCAATGCAAGATATGTGGAAACAATTGAAAGAATGGGTAGGGCGTCGACTGCATAGTACAAACGAGTTCTGTCTCACTGATTGTACTTTTTCAGAACGAAGACCAGTTAGAACATGATGCCGACGAAGATCAAGATACCGAGCCTGAGGGTTCGTACGTACTCGGCCTAGATGTTCTTCAGGAAATCTGGAGCGATCAACAACGGACCTTGCTACCGTCGTGTGTGGCACCCGCCCCTACTCGAGTCGGTTCTCAAAAACGGACGCTCAAGGCGGACGAATGGCGCTCTCTTGGAACAATACACTTGGTCATTTCCCTCGTGCGACTCTGGCGCTTCGGTGATGAGAGACAACAAGCCATGCTGGATAACTTCATTCACCTAGTTTCAGCTATTGCTGTCGCAGGCCTGCACTCGACATCTCATGATCACATCATAGCCTACGACCACCACTACCAGACGTACCTCCAAGGATTCCTTGACTTGTATAAAGAGGTCCCTCTCACGCCGAGTAACCACATGGCTCAGCACTTCGCAGACAAGTTTCTAGCCATGTTTGGGCCCTCTCATTCGATCCGTGCTTGGGCGATGGAACGGGTCAACAACACACTGCATAACTTCGCAAAGAACGGGAAGTGGGGTATGTGCCAAGTGAAATTGTCACTGAGGGAAACGTACTCATGTGCATCTTCAGGCGAATTGGAAATGACGATGATGTTCCAGTATTGCCGCGCGGCGAACATTCGCGCCTTGCTTGGTAGTGACGGTCTCGCGGATGAGCTTGCAGAGCTTCGGCCGGCCTTCGATGAAGCCTTCAAATGGGACTTCCGCGGCACACGCATGAACGCCATCATGGGCTTTGGAGACGCCGCAAGAATGCGGGTTAGAGAATTCCGTGGAGATATGCGCCTCCTTGCCAGCGAGCGCCAGCTAGTGGTGTCTTACCTCGGAACACCTGATCTTCGTGGTGCGTAACTAACAATCGACTGGACAAGATATCTGAATGTATCTATCTAGGCCTTGTATGCTGTTCGTTGTTGCGAATGAATGCTTTCAGCTGTCGCCCGTTTACTGTGAGCGACAAGGACGCTAACATTATCATCCGTCGATCTGGGCTGGCCACGGCAGCAGATCTAGCTGATGCAACGGGACCGGAACTGGAGGACACCGATCTAGCACCAGCACAAATAGTTCGAATCCTTTGGCGAAAGACTACGACCCCTAGCGTTCGCGGCGATATTCCTGTCGTCTTCCTGATTGTTCGCCGGCACAAGTTACTGGACTCTGACGCACAAATCAACGATCCATACCGTGGTCTGGGCTTCGCCATCGCCGGACGCCTCTTCCAAGGGCTATACGAGAATTTTGAACTCATTCGCGCAAAGTCTGTGGTCTGTCCGTTCGCACGAACCGAGTTCACAAGCTCGGACCCTTCATTGTCGAAGGACAATGCACCTACTGTTCACGTGCTACCACTCGTCAGGGCGAGTGCATCTTATTATCTATATATTCATAACCGAAACTCATCTCCTCATGTACCAGGACCTACACTGGGAACCAACAGATGCCCCTGTAGAGGAGGAAGACGAACTGTCTGAAGTTTGATAAGTTTGACTGGCCGACTGACGCATGCGGCAGCGCGAAAGTTCCATACATGTATACCTATCAAACAATTCACAATATGCTGCTGGGCCCGAGACGCTACACAAAGTGGCTAAGATCGACCCTGGCACCGGCAGTGTAATAAGCATGCGTTAGTTTTGTACGACCACGAACAGGACACGCTTGTATCGGAAAGGCAAACGCGTGGGAATCACAGCGCGTCGGCGCAGCTCGCCACCGCGACTGCGGTCACTCCAGCGACGCCCTTCCGCCCTCCCTTCAAGGACTCTCATCAAGCCTGTTCGTCAAGCATCGTCGTTGCTCTTCTATGGCGTAGTCTGTGACATCACCCGATCTGAGTAGTGTTTGATGCTCGTGCCGTTGTTCTCTCGTGCCAACTTCTCAAAGAAAGACAGGAGCTTGCGAAGTGCGTCTGGATGGCATCGTCGTCTTCGGGGTGAGCCCGTGGATTATGAACACCGACCTGAGTGCTAATAATGGAGCCCACGACAGCATGATCGTAACGGGCGATGCGCCGCGATCTACCTTCTCTATGCTGACTTTGATCTGCCGCTAGAATACTCGGCGATTCCTGAGTCTGAATGAAAGTACCTACTGGTCGCAGTCGGTCTATGGATGTATCGGAGAAATGAAAGGTACGTCATTTTGTTAGTCGACCTCGAACCGATCTTCAGAGGCTGACATGGCTCAGACGTGGTCGCCACCGACGCTGGCGATCGGCCGGCTGCTCGACACTTTGGCAAGACGCAAGCGATTACCACACAGCGCGTGATGAAGGACACCTGCGACATACACAGGACACCTCGACGTCGGGAGATCAACTGCACTCTGGTCGTCAGTCTACGTACGTGGGTCCTTGCATAAAAACTCTGAGGGCGAACATACGCAGCAAGTCTTGCACACAGGTTCCGCGAGTACGTATGCTGACGGCAGTTGCACCGTGTACCCTTGATCCGCCAAATGACATTTTGTCGCATTTGCCCATGTTTTCTGCATCGTTCACGCGTATGTCCTCCTGCCCAACGAGATTATTGCGCTAACAATCGATGACTAGTGATTTGGCAGTGGATACGACGATCTTCATCACAAAGAGCTGCGCGCGCCGAACAAGGTGTTCATCCGCGTGTACGCTTCGGATAACGGCAACTTGGACCACTTCGACAAGTCGGGGACGTAGCCGGGCACGGACAGGGAGGGACGGTACAGGCTCGGCGCGCCCGTCAGCGTCGACTGGATTGGCGGCTACTGCGGACGATGCGAGTCGCGCAGGACGGGGACCGCGTTTTTGTGCGAGGAGGGACAGGAGACGGGGTTCACGTTTGATGATGGGCATGCGGAGTACATGTATGCGCCTGAGACGGGTGAGTTGCCCCGAGTAAGGTATGCATTGGTGCAGTGCTGACTGAGCTGCAGCGGTGGTGAGCATCCCGGAGGAGGCGTTGCAGCAGGCGTCGTATGTGGAGTTCGCACCCTTGCTGCGTAGAGGCATCGCGGGTTTTGACGCTATCCGCGTGGCACTGTCGACTCGGCTACGTCTGCCTCGTACAGGGCGTTGTAGGTCTTGGGCACCTTGCCATCCGATACGCATCGAAACTCGGCCTGAAGGTAAGTACTCGCTCACGCCTCGTCATCTGTATCAAAGCTCAAGGGGACTGCTGCAGGACACCGCTCTCCTCTGGCTTGTCCAAAAAGCCGCTCGCTCTCTCGCTCGGAGCCTCCAAGTACATCGACGCCTCCGCGACGGACGTCGTCTTATCGTCAAGTCGCTCGGCGGCGCATGCTTCGTCTTCTGCACCGCGCCCTACTCGCAGAGCGTCTCCGAGATCATCCCCACCGTCGGCCTGAACGGCACCGTGACGCTCGTAAGCGCGGCGGTGGACGGGAAGATCCAGGTGGGCAACCTAGTAGTGCTGAACATGAACCGCGCTGCGCTGCGCAGGTGGCGTTGGAGTGTGCGCAGGATATGGAACAGTGTGTCAAGTTCTCGACGTCGTCTGGTGAGTGGTCTGGTATCTGTATTCTGGGGCTTGGAGGCTGATGCTTGAATGCGTAGATGTGGAGTCGATGGTGAAGGAATTCCCTCTGGAGGTCGTCCGCGATGCGCTCTATGGCCAATTCCCTTCCTGCATGTGCCTTACCACGTCACGCTCCCCTCGCGCCTGTCAGCGATCTGGAGTACACCCTGAATCACCCACATTCCTGCACGCTCGTGCGTGAGAACGTCGGACTCGATCACACCCTTGGTCTCCTTCAGTTTCGTCAAGTCACTTAAGTGCGGCTACCTTGGGCAGCTATCTGGGCTCTTCTGCTGAGGGCGTCGTGTCACTTCCGGTTATCATGGTTTCGAGCCACTTCGTCGTGGACAACATCTTCGAGGGTTCGCTTGTCGTCTGCAATGTCTTCGCCTACGTCTGGCGTATTGCGGTCGGGCGCATGGCGCTGATCAAGCTCTCCCCGAAGACCATCGAGGGCTTAGAGGACTTAGTGGGTACGTTCTTCAGCACGGTCGTGTCCGGTGTGGCGTGGTTGACGTACTTAGTGCACTCCGATTATATGATCCGCACGGTGCAGGACTTCGGTGTGGGGGTTTAAATGCCCTGGTGTGACCTCAACTCGGCGTTCGTGTGGAGAGAGTGAGTGATACCGACTCCTGCGCGGGCTTTGACTGGCTCCCAATGAAGTTACGATTATCCCGTACGCGCCATAGCAGTCCCATGCCCTCGCATCCTTCAGTACGTTGCCTCTGGCTTCAAGCACGCCTTCCACACATCAAGAAATTCAGACACGGCATGACGGGCCACATGTATTATCAGTACGTACACCCCTCTCCAGGAGGCCCTTGGTTAATGACGTACGTGCTTCTAGGTTCCTCACACATGGGTATCTTCACCTCTGTCTGTTACAGCAGCCTCGCATGATGCCAGCTTCGCCATCGCGCTCAATACATCGTCCTTTGTGCGGATCCCACATATCTTCATAGACGGCCGGTCCAAGACTCTCTGGTCCCTTCCCGCGTCTGGCATTAGGTTTCCGTGTAACGGCGGGGGGCGCGGGCGCGGGCCAATCGAGCAGGGTCAGCTCGATGGATGGTAGGTTGTATCTGATGACTGGACGTCGCGGGCGATGAAGGATCCAGCGCTCGAATCGTATACTGCGCCTCCGAATAGTGTTCCAATTTGCTCGGAATGCCATGAATTCACTCCCTGAATAGCTCTGATTCCAGCCCTGACTCAACCTGATTTCGAGTCTGAATTGTCATGATTTAGACGCGATTTGCCTTCGAACATACAACATGTTCGACGGTCGCACATGCAACGAGAATATTCCATTTATTGGATGCGAAAAAACATCATTTTCATTGCATGTTCGGCGCTCAGAAATACAGCGTCTTCTAAGCCTGCAAATGATAAATTTTCGGGGACAGAACTGATATCATTTTCGGAAGGAGAACATGGGACAGAAAAGGTCCCGTTTTCTGTCCGTTTTCGCGTTGCATTCTGCGACGGAAAAGACTGGATTTTACCCAAAGTTGTCGCGTTTCGGAAAGTCGCCGGACATTTGGCATTTTCGCAGCATTGTCCCCGTCCGAAAACTTTAAGAAAACGTGACACATGTTCTGCGCCCGGCGACATTGCATGTTCGCCGCATGTTCGAAGCTCCGAAGATTCAAGGATAATAATGCGTTTACTTAAGGTTTTCGCGCGTCGAAGTGGCCCATAACTGGTTCTCCATAGGCGCCACTCTTCTTAGCATCTTCTGAGTCCCAAAAAACTGATTTGTCCCCGGTGCCTGCTGTCAAGTTTGTGTCAAGTGCCGACTCAGAGGATCCTGCGCTTGACACAAGTCTAATTGGATAGCTTACCTCGGGCGAGATGTCCTGCAGCGGTCGTAGTGTACGTAGAAGTGTACATGCCGCGGGCACATAAACCAGCAGATATGCATATGGTGCACGGTGACACAGCCTCTGTTTCCGGGCTTGTATGAGTAGTCAATCGTCGTCTGTACGATAGATGAATACCCTTACCTTGTCTGGGGAACGCATCCATGGAAGCTGTCCATTGAACGCTACGAGAGGGCGGCGAACCTATTGAGGAGGTCATACATCCAAGCATCGCCGGTCATGGTCATCATATACTAATATATAGGTAGATCACTGCAGATTAAGCATCAATCAGGATTACTAGCCCAATCATACGACTATAACTTGAACCATGCATACCAGATCCGCGTCAGGCAGGCGTATAAGTACTAACCCGGGCCACCGTTGTCGGCGGCCACTGGGTCATTGACCCGGAACACGTTGAAAGGCTCAACCTGCTACGGCGTGGGGGATGGAGCCTGCCCGATGTGCAGTTATGCGTTGGCCATGCGTGTCCATCACGCTTCTTGGCATAATAGTCAGTACGGCGGACGTGTCGTCCCGTAATGCGAACGTGCCGTATACTATGCGACCAGCAAGACTTACGTATGTGCACAGAGATCGACTCGGCCAATGTCACCCTTGCAAGTTCAGGCACTGGCAATTTGAACAGTGGATTGTAGACATATGGCGAGGCGGACCATGTTCGGTGACAGCCCCAGGGAAGGTGACCTGAAAACTAGACGTACGGCGCTGGGAGATGGAAGATGAGGTTCGCTGGTCGCGAGCATGCGCAGAAGTACCCAAGCCCGACTTTGAGTTGAATATTGATTGCATATATCGACCGGTGGATGACTATATGCGCCCTGAGTAGCAGTGACATCCACCTGGAGAGGTACTTGCGCGACTTGCGCCTGACATGAGGGACGGCCGGCCGAGCCGGGGAACAAGAGCGACTCTGTCAAGGCTCTGCGAGAGTCTCATATACCAGACGAGTGGGTGATGGTTGGTAGTCAACGGGGAAATTGAGTGCACGTGAATGTGGATTGGAACGTACCATGTGTATGGCCAGCGAGAATGAGTACTGAGTACTGAATACTGAAGTGCACAGAAATCGACCCCTCCCCCCTTTGCAAGCGCAGGCACTAACGTGAACAGTAGAAAGGCATACGGCGAGGCAACTCATCATGTTCGGTAACGAGGCAAACGGCGTTAGAAGATGGGGTTCGCTTACCGCGATGTGCGCAGAAGTACCCAGGCCCGAACTTGAGCTGAGATGTTGATTGCCTAAGGCTGCATCTATCAGTGGATGACTATATGCGCCCTGACAGCAATGACACCCCCTGCTTGGTACTTACGCGACTTGCATTTGGCCAAAAGAACTGTCGGCAGAGACGGAGAGCGAGCGCAAGGCTGTCAAGGCGGTGCGATAGTCTGAGACTTGAAAGGGCGATGAACCATGAAAGTCAACGGAGAGATCGAGCGTGCGTGGATTCGAGAATCGTGCGGCTTATATACGGCGTAGGTCCTGGGTAGTCCTAAAGTGCAATGACTATAGGAAGGGGTGTAGACACTGCAGAGGTAGCAGGAGGCCAGTGTCGTATACGTACCCGTCGTTGTACAACCGCGACGCGAAAGTGGCACTTGCAGGACTTGAGGCGACCTTGTCACGTGTTCGCGTTCATCAAACTCCGGTCTCCGAGTCGGCCACCCCAAGGCCACCCTGTGTACGTGCTGTTTTCCAGTACCCAATCGTACAACTACGGGACAATGCACAACAGCACGATGCCATGAAGAACTGACTTGGGTACTCGATTGGGTCGAGTCGCTATGCGATCAGATGCTGCCAGCCTGTGAGTCTGTGCCTTTGTCGATCACAGTCCGCCGCGCCGCGCGCAGGGAAACCACAGCTGAACGCTGGATCCCCTCTACCGTCGGGATCCGCTGAAATAGTTTAAAAAACCCCCAATCCCTTCAGTGTGATTTTCAAGATCCTGTGGCTGTCATCACCACTGTCTCGTCCTTCCTCAGGCTCTAGGTCTTGGAGACTCGCCTATTGTGTCTCACATCCCAAGTAGTCCATATGAGCCTCTTGCCACCAGCACTGCAGGTAGCTTTTGATGTTCGCTCATATCGCGCAGGCGCTAGGACGATTGACTCTATGGTTCGCCTTTCATAATAATATCATATAGCTTGCTATTATCGTGGGATTGGGAGCAGCAAGCTCGCTTCTGAACCCAATCAGGCAATACGCAATCCACCACACATCATCCGCCGGCAAAATTCAGTCAAATATACATTGCTCAGGGGACTGCGCGCTTGCAATTGAGCACTTCGATGGCCCGTCTTTCTGTCAAGTTCGTACGGGTTTACGCGGGATTTGAGAGATCCAAGCTGCTCCGCTCCAGCGGGATAGACTATCTAGGTGTGTTGAATGATCATCCATGCCAGGGACTCGGGCTCAGTTGGCTTCGAGCTGCTTACATACGGAGCCCAGACGCGAAGTTGAATCCACTGAGAAGTCCGCAATGCAGGCTTACTACGGCAGCTTGTGAATTTAAGCCCACAACGTGGTGACGAAGATCTCCGGCTCGACCCACTTCGATGGCACCCTGTGAGTCTGACAGCTCTGCAATGACGTTCACTTCCCTTGCTGACGCAATGCAAGCCCGTTGGCATATAAAAAGGCTGCTCAGGCCGACGGAGGATGTTGAACCCGCCTTCCTCCTCTTTACAACTTGAACCAGCAACTCTACTCCAACTCAGCACACGAGAGATGCCTGGGTTCGTCGTGCCGCCTCCGCCGCCCAAGACCCGTCTGGGCCGGCACCGCCAGCTCGCCCCGCTCGCGGGGATGCACGTCTCGCCGCTCTGCCTGGGGGCGATGAGCATCGGCGACAAGTGGGACAAGATCGGGTTCGGCGCCATGGACAAGGAGAGCAGCTTCAAGCTGCTCGACGCGTTCTACGACGCGGGAGGGAACTTCATCGACACCGCGAACAACTACCAGGACGAGTCGTCGGAGCAGTTCATCGGCGAGTGGATGGAGCAGCGCGGGCTCCGTGATCAGATGGTCATTGCGACCAAGGTGCGTAGCGTCCCCGACGCAGTCGAGCGGAACTGGGCCCTGACGGCGTCCGCTCGCAGTACTCTACCAACTACAAAAGAGACACGGGCATCCCCCAGCAGACGCACTACGTGGGGAACAACATAAAGTCTCTCCACATGTCTGTCGCAGCGTCGCTCAAGAAGCTCCGCACCGACTACATCGACATCCTCTACGTTCACTGGGTGAGTGCGCTCCTCTGTGTCTTTCCACTTCATTCTGACGACACATCAACGCACAGTGGGACTGGGGCTGCGGCGTCGAGGAAGTGATGAACGGCCTCCACAACCTAGTAGTCCAGGGCAAGGTGCTCTACCTGGTACGCCCCGGCGCTTAGCTCCGGAGTGAAATGCAGAAACCTTAACCTCTGTCTAGGGCATCTCCGACACGCCTGCGTGGATCGTGTCCAAGGCGAACATGTACGCGCGGATGGCGAACAAGACGCCGTTCGTGATCTACCAGGGCGCGTGGAGCATCCTCCAGCGCGACTTTGAGCGGGAGATCATCCACATGGCGCGCGAGGAAGGTGAGCGGCGTCCGTGGATCGCCATGCATGCGTACGACTCTGACGACGGCGCTGTCGACGTGTAGGCATGGCGCTCGCCCCGTGGAACGTGCTCGCCGGAGGGAAGATCCGGACAGACGCCGAAGAGGAGCGTCGTCGCCAGACAGGCGAGAAAGGTACGTTCGGATATCACCTCGTCTGCGAGCAACGCACCGACGGCCTGCAGGTCGCATGTCATTTGCCCCAGATTGGGAGCGCTCCGAAGATGAGCGCAAGGTCTGTCTCGCGCTCGAGAAGGTCGCCGGGGAGGTCGGCGTGAAGAGCATCACAGCTGGTGAGATTTCTGCCTCGTGCGTCCGTTATGGAGCAGCGTACTGACGGGTGCGCTCCGTTCAACGGCAGTTGCGCTCGCGTATGTGATGCAGAAGACGCCGAACGTGTTCCCGATCATCGGCGGGCGCAAGGTCGAGCACCTGATGGACAATATCGCCGCGCTCGACATCGCGCTCAGCGAGGAGCAGGTCAAGTACCTCGAGGACGTCCTGCCGTTCGTCCGCGGGTTCCCGCATGAGATGATCGTAAGTCGCGCTCTGTCGATGGTGACGTCGTTACCGACGTACCTTTCTCTCTAGGGCGACGGGTCCGCCTACGGATTTTTGCATGCGATGGGGGGCTACTTCGATCGCTGGCCGCGGCGCCAGGCCCTCCGGCCGACGTCCGAGTAGAGGGATTGGGCTGAATGGGAGTGCGTATAATTGTCGCAGCGGGACACATGATGTATATACAATACATGTTCAATATTCAATGATGTGTTACACGAATGAGCGACTTCAGTTCAGTGCTTCAAGAGGACGCGGCGTAAGATGCGGCATTGAAATTCAGGCTGAAATACTTTCTGCGTACCGAGGACTGTGTACCGCGACCCTGACCTTTGTTCTGCTTCATCACGTATCGACGATGATTTCCAAGTAGGCAGATGAGTGTACCATCGAGGTATGGCAGCATGGTAACGAGGGGTAAAATTAAGGCCAAGTTGCGGCGGCCCGTTATTAGCGTTAACCTTGCAGTAAGAGTCGATCACGTGGTCGTATATTCTTTCGATCGGCCTGCCAAATTGGGAAAAATTCAATACTGCTCCGGGTCCTTCTCCTCGTCCCTATCTTCTTCGTGCTTGCGGCACTGAATTCAACCCTCAATCTGTTCAGGTAACATCATCGTGAACACTACCTACGTACACGACTATGGTGGTAAGTGCAGCAGCATGTGTGACGACCGGGAACCTCACACCGGAGTCCACTCCAGAAAATATCCGTGCTGCAACATGCGCCCTCGACGCACCTTCCAACAAGACCGGGCGATCCTACGCCAACGTCACGAAACCTCGACCCTTTACAACATCCGTTTGCGCGTGCACGCGAACGCATGCGTGCACTGAACGCCGCGAAGATGGAACGACTTTTCGCAAAGCCATTCGTAGCTGGGCTGGAGGGTCACGTAGACGCAGTGGAGACGATGGCGCGGAAGCCAGACAGCCTGGACATGGTCGCGAGCGGGAGCTGGGACGGAGGTATGTGCGTGTCTTCGCAGTGCGACGCGGAGAATTAGGTTCTGACGAAGCCGCCAGGACTCATTCTGCATGACATCTCGAGACGGACGAAGGTTATGCACGTCGAGAGTGCGCACAAGGGAAAGGTGTCTGGCATCTGCTTTGCGGACAGCGACAGGCTGTTGAGTTGCGGGGTAGACCGGAATATTAAGCTATGGGGTATCCGCCCTTCAGAAGAGGATATAGGCGAGGATGGTGCTGGTCCGTCCACGGTGCGCATATACGCAGCAAAGTGTAACTCGTTACTGACTGCGTGCAGAGCCGGAAACCTTTGAAAGTCTTCCCAGGCAAGACGGCCTTCAAGTAAGGATCTGCACTACTGTATCTTGTACGTCACTTATGGCATTGCAGCTCAATAGACCATCACCGGTCAGACCCTCTCTTCGCAACCGCATCAAACATGGTACAAATATGGGATGAGACAAAGTGGGTGCCGTAGCCTTCCGTCTTACGGAATGAATTTGAGACGTCCTATAGGAGCGCAGCCATCTCAAACCTCACGTTCCCGACATCAACGGAGACGATCGACGCAGTGCGCTTCAATCTCTCCGAGTCCTCAGTACTCGCAAGTATAGGCTCCGACCGGACCTTCACCCTGTATGACATCAGGACAGGCAAGGCAGAGCGACGAATAGTGATGCAGGTCCGTCCATACACAAAACCTCACGCTCCACTGAGCTGAACACGACCCCACAGATGCGCAGCAACGCGCTCGCCTGGTCGCCGACCTTCCCCACCTCGATCCTGCTCGCCTCCGAAGACCACAATCTCTACACGTTCGACATCCGCGCGCTCAAATCGCCCTCGCAGATATACAAAGCGCACGTCGCGGCAGTCATGAGCTGCGACTGGAGCCCGACGGGGACGGAGCTCGTGAGCGGGAGCTGGGACCGCACCGTGCGCATCTGGCGGAGGGCGCGGGCACGCAGCCGGAGGTCTACCACACGAAGCGCATGCAGCGCGTGACGACGACGCTCTACACCGCCGACGCGCGCTTCGTGCTGTCGGGCTCGGACGACGGGAACGTGCGCGTGTGGAAGGCGCACGCGGCGGAGAAGCTCGGCGTGGTCACGGCGCACGAGCGCGCGGCGATCGAGTATCGCGAGAGCCTCAAGCAGAAGTGGAAGATGGACAAGGAGGTGGGCAGGGTGCAGAGGTGCGTGGTCCTTGTGTATTTGTCAGGGTTTCTGGTGTACTCATGGATGCGTTACAGGAGCCGACACATACCGAAGCCGGTGTACAAGGCGTCGCAGCTCAAGCGGACGATGCTGGACGCGCGCCGCGTCAAGGAGGAGCGCAGGCGGAAGCACACGCGCGCGGGCGAGACGAAGCCAAAGGCAGAGAGGAAGAAGATCGTCATTGCCGAGCAAACGTAGTGCGGGCGTCCGTTGTGTCATTTCTGTGTGGTGTCACGGTTGTCTGTTGTCCAGTGTTGCTTTCGTCCTTGTTGTACCTGCTAATAGCAGTCTGCGTTTTGTGTGCTCGACTCAATGGCTGTCGTAGACCGCTTCGCGTCTTCTGAGGTTAACGCCGCACATGCTCTATCCGCTGCATTACACGGATCATGACAATCAAAGCGTATTGTTAATGAGTTGTATCACAGTCTAGACAATTGCGCCCGGATGGTGCTCTTGCTCTTGCTCACGCATGCGCGCTGGTGAAGACCGGAAAACACAACCAGTCTACATTCTTCGGGTACGTACAAGTACAGATCTACAGTGCCATCTATTCGCACCCCATGATATCGCCCCTTTCGTATGTATCTTTAGACCCTGCGAGGAATATGTGTAACTTGTCAGAGACCTATTCCGAGTTGATGCTGTCGATTCAGTTGGCATCTATGTGAGGTGGTAGGTGTTCTTATTACACCCAAGTGCGCGGTTTCCGTCTGTCCAATCATGTAGTGGCGGGAGGTTCGTATGCGTATGCTGCTTAACTGATGTCAGACTACTGATTACCTCGCTGAATCGTAGACACGTTACCTTCACCCGAAACACCGCGTTCAGTTGATGCGCCTGGCCTTCTCGTTCATCCCGAAAAGACCTGCCGCACCGGACATGCCAATCAGAGGCACCCAGAACGAAGGAGTCAGCCGCGGCTACACATCGCCACACGCAATAAGCGGTCGCCCGACCTGAGGCCTGAGGGGCCGCTGCGCACGTACCGTTTTCCTGCCTGCGCCTGCGCCAACAGTGGGGCGCACCTCCGTCCGGGGGCCCCGCACATGCGCGGGCCCGTCAAATATCTCGGGCGGAGGAAGCGTGTACGGAAGCGAGTCGAAGAATGCGGAGACAGATGCTGATGTAGCGGATACGGGGAGAGGAGGCGAGCGCGGGGGTGTCCCGCTGGGCCCGTCGAAGATGATGGGGCTCGGCATCATCAAGCGCGTGGGTCGCCTTGTTTGCTGGGGGAGGACGAGGGGGCGGCGGGCGGCGCACGCGGAGGGAGGCGCAGACGCGCGGGCGAGGTGCCGAGGCGCGCGGGGGCGTCGAAGATGTCGAAAATGGGCAGCTCTGGTGCGCTGCCTTGGGGGATGTCGGCGGAGACAGTGGCGAGCTGGCGGCGGGCGGGCGGAGAGGAGGTGCTGGTGCTGGCGCTGGTAGCAGAGGACCGAAGTGTGGCCGCTAGAGCATCTGCGTTCAGGGCTCGGCGAATGGGTGTCGTTGGGCGCATGACTATTCTAGTTCTATGAGGTCGGGAGAGTGGTCACGACGGTAAGAGTGTTTTGGAGGTGAGCCTTGCCTTTGAACGACTCTGAGGGAGAAGCGGAGTTTATTATATGTCGGTGGGCGTCGATTGTACGCATTGATAGCTGCCAGGGAGTTGTGGAATCCGCAGAGATGCCTCGACCGCGTCCGATGGAAGACTGAGTGGCCATGCCAGAGAGGACGTCGGAGATGCTGCGGCGTTAGCGTCTTGCGTGCGCGAGGAATGGACGTGAATGGCGAAGGGCGCTGCGGGGGCAGACCCACCGCTGCCAGCATTCCCCGCGATGACCCAGCGCCCAGCTACTCGGTCCGTTGTAGACAGCGATCTGCTGTGTTTGGTGCGCGCTGGTGGTCTTGACAGACACGCATACGTCGCCATGGATGAGGCACACACCGCGCCACTGGGCTGGGTGCCGCATTATCGCCATAAGGAGCACACCAGGTCAGTCGATCATACCTTCCTGGAGAAACAGAGACAGATGATTGTCGAAGGCACACCAGGACCGGAGCCCTGGCTGTCGGAGAGTGGCTTCGACGTCAGCGATGTCCCGACGTCAACGAGACGCCAGACATTAAAGAAGGGATACAAGAGACCAAGAGCGGAGGACTCGCTTTCCTTCATGACGTCGAATCCGCCGAATTGAGCAACGCGGACCGCGGTGGTGGAGAATATGCCAGCGCATGGTCGCTAGGTACGACAGTTTGACATTGACCATCCGATGAACTTGTGCTCGGACTGTGGCTGAAGCCTGCCAGTGAGGGCGCTTCGCGAACGAGGATCGCTCGACAGCAGAGGCGCCGATTTTCGTGATCTGCTCATGATACATGTTAGTAGGTATATCACACACGGTCTGTGGTCGTACTCATAGGACCATGGTGCCAATCCCCGCGAACCCTGTACAGAACCTAGTGGTAGTGAGCGCAATCATTATAACCTCCAATTCGCCGTGAACAGCGCTCAATCGCTCGACCGAAGTCGAATGTAGTTCCGCAAACTTGTAAGCCCGCATTCACGCACCCAAGCACTTGAAAGAAGTCCCTTCTGATGATATCTAACTTCCTCTTGCGAGTGCTTAGACCTCTCTAATCTATTAAACAAGAGAGATGTCGTGTAAGTATGGAGCTCTGCAGCAGAACATGCACTCACCAAAGCTCCAATCGGCCGAAACACTCCGCCCAATGTCGAAAGCCTCCCGCGGTCTAAGAATAGCTGAGGGCTATCGCCATACAACTCTCTGCTCTATCGGAGAAGGTGTTGGTAGCAGCTCCAAGGTGGGCATATCAACACAATGGCTACGCACGGATTGGAGATGGCGGGTTTACAGGAGACCTTGTGATGGATACTGGATCAAGCTCCAGTACGAAGTTCCTGATCGAAATCGCTGGTAAGACACTATCACGGACATAGAGCGGAGGCCTCCTACGTACTTGCTTGTTCGTCCAGGCGGCATCAGATGGCTTGGTGTGGGGATCATCATGGACAGCGTCCGAGCGGGCACTGTAGACTTGGCAAAGTCGCGCCAAAAACTCACGTTCTACGCGTGACGCATTCGAGGACGATCGCAGGATCAGCGTTGCGGGAGCCAATGGCTGTGTGCGGCCCCTTCAAACAACAGATCCACGTTCTGGCTAACATGAACGCGTGCTGCCCGACTGGGTTGGAGGGTGTTCTTCCGCTGAAGGGCTCTCCCACAGGGAAATGAGACCTCCAAACTGCAGTCATGGATCATACTGTTTAGATGAATCATGGTAAATGAACGGTGTCATCAGGACCGTCAGCGCAACCGCCACGCTAAAGCTTACCGGGAGACATACACAACTACGTATTAGCTTACGTCGAAACCTGCACTGCATTCTAGCCACGCACTTTCAACGTTGGATGATCGCCAAGGTCGTAGCCGAGCCGCAAGTCCTGAAGTCCTGACGTCAAGCTCCTAATTGACACCTCAGTGTATCATTTCCGCTGCTAGGCGGTACGCGCATGGCCCTGCAACATAATGGCAAAATTCATACGATGACCACAGTGATGTATGAGACTGCAGTCCGATGAAGGATACCAAAGATTGTCTTGACAGTAACGCGGTGTGCATGAGGTGTCCTAGAGGTGTCCATTTCAAGTTGGCATCCATCCGTGTCCCCATGAAGATCACGTGCCACGCCACAAACCATCCCAAACAGGCAACCTCTTTCTTCGAATCACTTTCTTGTTTGTTGACCCTCATACCGACCTACTAGTAGTACTACTACACTATGCGAGTAGAGTCTCTGGACCGACCACAATGTGTTGTTCTGCCCAACGCGTCGCCCAAATATTGCTCTGTTATACCTCGAACCCTTCAAGCTTCAGGCTTCAAGGTTGGCAGTCACCGGGCTTCTCGCCGTTCGAGCGACGAGCGGGAGTATACGGCCAATATCACAGTGATTTTGAATACACCCGGTCGTTCCTTATCGGTATTCATCGACGGGGTTCAATGGCGTCGGACTACCAACGTACCAGTACGCTTTCTCATCGTTACCTTCTGTATGCTTACGCAAGTGGTAGCTCGCTCCGCTGGGTCCGAGGGGACTAACTGGGTTTCGTACCGAGTCGTACATACCAGGTGAAGATCCGCATGCTCGTGGTGAGTCTTACAAGGGGTTAGTACCACACACCAAGCTTATCAGCCTGCCTGGTTGGGTCCTAGCTCAGCATCGAAGCATCGTATGAGCTTCTCTGGCCCTCGACACTGACCCATCCGGGCCATATCGCCCATCGCGGAGGCCGAGCGGTGTTCTCAGTGCAAGACAATGGGCGCTCGGTCTCTCGATAACCAGCACGATTGATCCGTCCCCCGGCCACGTTGTCATACCACGGTACTCATTGTCCGGACGCCAGACACCGCTCTTCATCGTTCTCGACGTCGTCCATGGTCTCGACGGCGACCGGAATCTCATCTGGACCACCGACTACGATGTCATACCCTACCCATCATGTCCGAGCTCAATCCCGTCCCTCCCAGATGGTCCGCCCGGCCTCCACAGGCGTGCATTTCCCAACGGCCACGGCTCGTGCGAGGATGCCTCGTTGCTTCCGCATGCGAACTATGGGGTCCCGAAGACCTGGGCGTATTGAAAGTGCGTGGCTTGGGCACAGCACTAGCTGTATCCAGAGTCTTTAAGTAAGTGCGTCCTGGAGGAGGTGAGCATCCTTCGGATCATCTACCATCGCTCACGCTCAACACACCCCCAATATCCTCCCCTACGCCTCTCGCACCATGGGCATTCCTGCTGGTCCTGGAAGTGCTCTGTCCACGGAGGTATCCGTTCAGGATCGCAACGCGCTGCCTCAGTACGGCTTCGGCCCGGAGGTCGAGTTTGACAAGCTCGTCAGCAGCAACCCGTTCCTCTTCCGGGTGCACACGCCGCGCGAGCTCTCCCCATTCTATGACCGCACAGATCCGTACTTCGTCGGTCCTCGGTTCGAGGAAGACTTCGCGTCGTCCAGCTTCTCGTCCCAGAGCGAGTCCTCGCCGTTCCGCAGCCCACCCGCACCCTCCTATGCCGACGCCGTGCAGCACATGGACTGGACAAGCCGTTCGTCTTCTCCGTATGTCTCGACGTCGTTCAGTTTTGCGTGGGCCATCTGGGAGGCGACGAGGAGATACCACCACAACATGAAGCACTCCATCGAGATCGCGATCATAGATGCCCGCGCCGTCGCAGGACGCGCTGTCACGGCAGTCGAGCTGCTCAGGCAAGCGGATGCGAAGGAGTGCGTAACACACATTGACCAGCGGGGATGCGTACTGACTGTGCTTCCTTCAGTCGTCACACGGACCACTGGAAGTGGTACCGCTTTGCACTCGAGGCGCAGGACGTCCTCGTCTGGGGCTACGTCCCGGGCACGGCCGTGCTGGCCTCTGTACCTCTAACGCAGATGTTCACCAAGCTGCCTTCTTACTTCCTTCTCCCTGATGCGCCGACGCCCACCAACGGCAAGGACACATCCCTCTCGCGACTAGCCTGGGACTACACACGCAAGAAGCCAAGCTACCGACAGTTCTGCCAGGAGATGTCTGACCGCTTCCTGCGCATGCCAGTGGACCGCCGCATGCGGGACACCACCGCCGGCTCCGTCCGTCTCGCCCTCTGCCATCTGCGCCCATGGTTCCACCGGCTCGCGCTCGAGGACTTCACGACCGCGACGGTGACCGCGTGCGAGCTCGCGTTCGTCATCGCACGCTGGAGCGGGCAGTGGTGGGTGCGGGAGCACCCCGAGATCCAGGGCCTCGTGCGGTGCATGGTGCACATCATCGGCGAGGAGGTGCGCGAGGCGCGCAGGGTGCAGGCCCTCGCGGACGCGACGCGCATGCAGGAGATCGTCGGCGGCCTGGAGCAGCTCGCGCAGCGGTACCAGATGCGCGAGCGCATACGCAGGTGTCTCCCGCCGAGCTCGAAGGCGACGCCCGTCGAGACGAAGCCCGCGCTCGACCTGCTCATACCCAGCCCCGGTACTGCGACTACCGTCGCCGCTGTCACGGCCCTGTCTGGCCTGGACGTGGAGAGGGCGGCGCTTGGTTTCGCGGAAGAATCGGCGGAGGAACTCGAAGACGAGGCGGCACCCGGGTTCGAGTCCAGGACGGACGCGTTCGCGTGGTCCGCGTCTTGCCTGCTGACGGGCATCTTTATCGGCACGTTCTTCACGCTCTGCCTCTTCGCGCCCGACCGGAGGGCCTTGGCGCACCATCTCGTATGAGGCGCCCAGGCGAAGTCACCCTCTTGCTCATCCGCTACGGTATGCCTTATCATCGCCTCACACATATGCCCTCTATGCGCCTATGCTCCCATTCTCCAATATCGCACCCTTGGGCTGTTGTTGCCGCTTCTGCTTGAACTTAACCATAACTTATTCACTTCGTTCTTTCGCTTTCTTCGAGTGTACCAAGAGTGTTGTTGTATCTCTAGATAGTTATTAGGACCAGGCTCCAGCGCGCTGACTGGCTTGACCGCTGTATCATTTCCACCCTCATTCTCAGACGATGTCCTCCCTCGTGGTCCACACCTGTGCATTGCATCTGCAGCTGCATCACGCGCTGTTGTCGATAGTGTTATTGGGGCCGACACGAACGCGGGCAACGACGTGGAACACGCGGCGGACTTTTGACGATTCGGAAGGCGGCCTCGCGTTGGACGCGCGAGAGCCTCGTTCCGTCGTGTCGTGCGCACACACGCTGCCACCTTCGCTTCGAGGATGTGGACAATCTCTTTCGCTGTTTGGTGCGCACTGCGGAACGTTCTCGGGTGAGTGGTCGGTTCGCTCAAAACGTGCGCGTAAAGCTTCCGGTACTCAGCAGCGCTTTTGCCAGAATGGTTGAGGGACGAGTGCATGACCGGTGTTACCCTTCTGCTCACGGGTTCCGGTTCCGGTAACCCTCATTCGCCTCTGCGTTACTTGCAGGAAAGCTCGAAGACAAGGCCGAGCAAGAGGCTAAAGTCGACTGACTTTTGCCTTCCTCGATACGCTCTCTGGACGGGTTTGGTTAAGGCTGCCACCTCCGACCAACTGCTACCTGCTGGCTACCTGCACCCTAGTTCAACTCTAGTCAGCTACGAATCTGATGGTGGCCCAGATCCTCGTGGTGCGCGTTCATGCGCACGTCGCTCACATCGCGATGAGCTGCTACATCGGCGTGTGGGAGGGGCCCGACGCGCGACCCTCGTCCCCATGTGAGATGCGCTGTCCGGCCGCATGCATCTGTCATGGACGTGAACTATGTCGACCTTCGACTTGAGCCGATGTCATGCGTAATCAATGGTTGACAGTCAGCTGGCAGTGAGTCTCCCGGTTATCGCATACCTGCTGTTCCCTATTAAACAGATAATGAACTCCGTGGAGTACATGGAGAGCGTGCCTTGGTATGAATCCGTCCTTCCTCTCCTCAGCTGATGCTGCAACTCAATATCTAGTGTAATAGACACGGGTAACCCAGAATGCAGATGAGCAAATCACTGTCTCGCAATGGGAATCTCCCAGAGGGGCAGTTGGGACAATAAGTCCTCCCATCATCAAGGTGTCCCTGAACCTGAGATCCGCCGATCCAGATTGCTAGATTCGGGCTTGGCAACGGAAGGCTCGCTCG
Organism: Fomitopsis serialis; assembly: GCF_022376445.1. Classification (NCBI taxonomy): domain Eukaryota; kingdom Fungi; phylum Basidiomycota; class Agaricomycetes; order Polyporales; family Fomitopsidaceae; genus Fomitopsis; species Fomitopsis serialis. The sequence continues at coordinate 302,511 of NW_025954973.1, forward strand.
GGGCGCCCGTCGCCATTCGGAAGGTTGGACTTTGGGCTGGACCGGTCACTTCACCCTACTTCACCGGTCATCCTCTGTGATTTTCGCTGACTGTGTTCATACCGCGTGGGCTACACTCGATGATTGCCACGGAAGTGACCTGAACACGCCTTGGTCATCAGTCGGCTGCACTTTGGCTGCAGCCTTCTTAGGCAGCCTCCGGGGCCTTTCACTACGCCGTCGTCACGGTCTCGCTGGTAGGTCACCAGATATCTGTCTCCTGCCTAGGCCTCGTAACTGAGCTGCTTGATGGTTTATTCTTTGGGTAGCATGTGGTCTCTTGCTGCTGCACTCAGCATATACTGCAGGCTCGAACCTGGTTGGAACGAACCAAGTTAGCTGATGTACACAGTTCCCATCAAGCCCAAGCGACGGCCGATGGGAAGCTCTGCAGGGCTTGTTTTTAGACATGCCCCACGCTTTCTTCCTCTTGACGTGCCCTCGTGGTCGCGCTATGGTATGTAATCATCTCTTGCGTAGGTGGCGACCACGCTAGTTGCGCTGTGAGCTAACGTGCCGTCTGCTCCCTGACCTTTACTGCTACACGCAGAGACTCAGTATATTGCGATTACGTCGGCTCTCCGAAAGTCACATTCGGCGCACGGGTGTTGATTACGCAGGAGTGTGACTTATTTGTTGCATATGGGAGTGAGGACGCACGATACGGCCTGTACTAGGTACGCCCGTTGATTTTCACAGTGGTCAAATCCCAGATCTGATGGGATGGACAAGTGCACCGCTTGCGATCATGCGATCGGGGGCCGGGGCCCGGGGTCGATGCGGTCAAACTCAATATGGAACTTATTTTGATAAAGTGGAATGGCCTGTGCACAAGGACGAACTTGATCAAGCAAGCCGGACAGATAGAATGATGATTGCCTCCTCCTGAGTTTCCGTTTGCCAGTGCTCTAAGAATGCTATGTTCAACAGACACCCCACCTGATGCATGTCGCTGAGTAACACAGCTGGCATACCGGGATGTCGCTCTCAGTGTCAACACAACACAGGTACTTACGACAACGACAAGTATCACCTGAAGCAGATGCTGACAGCTGCACACAGACGCGACGCATGGTGCGCCTTTTCGTCCGCGCGGTCCTCCATTCCCATGCCTCGTCACCGATGGTCACCTTGGTGGGTCATTCGGGCCTTTCTTATCATGTGCATTACTACACTGAATGTATGAGAACGGCAAAGCTCCGCTTAGCCATGTATCCGGCGGGGGGACAGTGGATGAGCATGAGCATCATGCCTCCCACGAACTCAACATCGAACCAGAACGCCCAAACAGAAATGCACGTCCATCCTGTGCCTCTGGTCGGCCGACTTGGCAGGCCGTAAACCTTGTTGACCGCCCGATTCTGCGTATGCATTCCCCAGGCTGCCGCCAGATACGTCCAGCGACCATCACATGGCCGACATTCGGCAGACAACCGTCTGTCTGCTCGGGCGTAGGTGCGCTGTCTAAGCCGTGGCTGCCCTCTAGTCTCCGTGCCTGAGCGGACCCAGCTAGACAGGTATAAAATCCACGGTAGATGCATCCCACAAAACAACACGAGAGAGTCGCGACGGCAGTCCTCACATACACAACAATTCTCAGGATGAAGAGCATTCTCGCAGCCTCCCTCGTCTTCGCTGCTGGCGCTGTTGCGGATCGAACTTTTACCGTCTACAACGGCTGTCCGTTCACTATCTGGTGAGTTAGATGTCTTCGTGCTCCACCTCCATCTGACCGTAGCACACTATCCCAGGCCGGCTGTGAGGCTCCTCGACTTCGCGCCCCGTTACCGCTTGCTGACCGTATGTTCACAATGTAGTACTACACCGGCGCCGGTACCTCCCGCCCTTCGTACCCCACAGGGTGAGTTCACTTGGCTTACACGCCACAGGCTTCTGCTAACACTCGACAATAGATGGGAGGCCGCGGCCTACACCCACGTCACTTTTTCGGTACCCGACGACTGGAATGCCGGACGTATCTGGGTGAGCCGATGGTTTGTAGCCGACGATGGACGACTCTAACAGGACACGACACGCAGGGTCGCCGTGACTGTGACTTCAGCATAAGCAATCCTGCTACTCAATGCGCCGATGGCGGCTGCAATGGCGGCCTCGAGTGTGCTCTCAGTGGCGGTACCGTGAGCGGCTGATTGATTCCATCATGTAACGGGATGTTCTGACGTCTGTCATCTCAGGGCGTGCCGCCTGCGACTGTCGCGGAGTTCACCCTTGGTGGAACCACTGGTGTCGACAATTACGACGGTAGGTTTTTTTGTTGACAGTATGCCATGTATTGACTGATTGGCTTCATTCAGTATCTCTCGTCGACGGCTTTAACTTGCCCATGAGGATCGATAACAATGTTAACTGTGGCATTCCGAGTTGCCCAGTAGACCTTGGCCCCAACTGTACGTCGTCTGAAGCTGCACACTGTGTTTGGCTCATGGGCTCGCGCAGGCCCGGCTGCGCTAAAGGGTCCTTACGATTCCTCCGGTTACCCTGTCGGCTGCAAGAGCGCTTGCGACGCCAACCTCGACGGCGACCAGGGTATGTTTTCCGTATTTCGACAAATGATCACAAGTGTCTCATGTCATATGCACAGCCAACTCGCCCAACTGCTGCTCGGGCCAGTACGACACCCCGACGACGTGCCCATCGTCTGGTGTCGCCTACTACTCCTACTTCAGTAAGTCCCAGTGGAGTAATCTGGCTGTCCGCGACTGATGCTAAGCTTGTCTTCACAGAGGACAACTGCCCCAATTCGTACGCATACGCCTACGACGAAAAGAGTGGCACTGCTCTCTGGACGTGCAACGCGAACCTTGGCGCCGATTACACCGTTACTTTCTGCCCTTCAAGTTAAGTTTAGGTGCTTTCTCGATGGGACTCAATGGCTGTTCCCTCCGAGTCGATTGTACTATTTGATGCCTCTTTCCTCTTGTGTAACGGTCCAGAACATTAGGGTATGAACTCTTGTATCTCGAAGCATGATGTCCAGTATTCGGTATTTAACCGGATGATGTCGTAACACTGATTGTACACGAAGTTGACTGAATTCAGTACTATCGTCTTACTACGTACATTTCTCTCGCGACGTCCGACGCACACGAGGTCACTGTCAGCGAAGGTCGAGACCCAGTCATATGGCTCAGCTTGTACACAGTGACATATGCTGTTGACGTCGGCACCGACACTGCACATGGTGAGTCCTTGGCCGGGCGCCGTCTCGCATGGTCGAACTCGAAGATCTTGATCACGAGTCGAATGACCCGCTGAGACTTACGGACTCAGAGGCAACGCTGTCAACGTCGTCATTCCAACAAGGGAGACGACGGTGCGTACATCGGAGTACATTTGAAAGTCCCACATCGTAGGAGAGAAGTACTTATCAGAAGAAGTCGTTAAAGTTGAAAGTCGGTCCGTGGCGCAGCGTCGGGGTCCGAATGCTTAGGTCAATCGTTACTCAGTGGGCATCGAACTACAGCTCTATTATCACGCGCGAATTATAACGATATCAACTATGATGTCCGTTTGGCATAATCTGAGTGAGATTTATACGAGGGGAGAGGCAAGCGAGTTGGGGCGGTTGTCGTCGTCGTCCCAGTAGATTGGCACCGTCGAACTTGGCCAGGATGAAGGGCCAGAGCCAATGCATGGGCGTACCGAAGGTAATGTCCGACGCGCCGGTCTTGCCCGTTCCACCGGTGAGCAGAGCAACAAATCTTCCGCGGGCGTCGACGATGACAGATCCACTATCACCGCCCCTGGAGAACGGACCAGAGTCGTTGTGGGGGTGGATCGCCACTTCAATCGAGTCGATACTGCCTGCGATGAAGTACCGGCGAACGTGGGACAAAAACCCGGATAAATTACCGACTGTGGTGTACGTAGTAAAGCCCATTTAATCACACGGCGGAAGGGAGCTCCTTGCAGAGGCTTGTTGTTGGGCGTGTGTATCTCTTCTTCGGTAAGGATGCCCCGCAATTCGAAGAGACCTTCAGGCGGATAGACGAATTCGTTTGGCGCGTCGAAGGGTTCGCACATCAACTTCTTGAAGTTGGCGGGGGAGATCTCCGGGCCTGGAATATGAACAGTTAGATAGAATAGACACCTTCGGCGGGGCGGACCAGCACGACCTAAGCTAAGCACGTTCCTCCTGAAGTGACGGAACTTGTCCTTCTCGAGCTTGATGACGCAGACGTCCTGCGTGTAATAATATGGAGGCGTAGCGACGCTGATGGGAGGGGCCCAGACGACGTGTCCGATAACGCGGTCCTTCGCCTTGCTCCATGTCTTCTTCACTGTCACGAAGTGTGCCTTGAGCGCGTCGATCTTGGTTCGTGTCTTGACCAGCTGTTCCTGTGTCTCCGGTAGCTCGAGCCTCGACTGTTCAGCACGGGAGCCTCCGCCGTCCACCGCAGCCGTTAACGACGTGATGCGCGTCTTCAGGTACTCGGCCGTATCGAGAAGAGGGCCGATGGTGCTCTGCAGGAAAGCGAGGTGGTTGGTGAATGTGTTGCGTCCCATCACGATGACTTTCTTCTTCGGCCCGGCTATGTAGGTGTGTGGTCAGGATTGCCCTCATCTGTCTCAAGGATAAGAACGTACCGACGTAGTTGCATTCGACGTTGGCCTCGTTGGCCCTGAAAAGAACGTGGCGGGCGGTGACGGCGTAAAGGTCTTCCTCGATCCTAAAGTAAAACCCAAGAGTGCCCTGCATCTTCGTCTTCGAGCCGGCAATAGGCAGACTAAGTGGAGTCGACAAGCTATCAATGACGTCCTTGACAGGATCGAGGTCAGAGACTGGGGCGAAGAGCTCTGGACTACCCGAGAACTTGACCTCCGACTCGCGGTATGCGACATCGACGTCGGTAATGTTGTACTGTTGAAGTAAATTGAGGATATCCCTAGAAGGATTGTAGGCATGTTCGCCAGTCGTAGTTTCCGGCATCACGCCGACCCATATCGTAACGGGAGTGGTATAGACTGTCCCATCCACGACGGGCGTAATGGGTGCGATGTCGTCGTAGTTAGTAACGTCGTCCTGGCCCTCCTGGCCCTCCTCGTCATCGTCGTCGTCTTCTTGGTCCTCCTGGTCGTCGTTCTTCTCAACCCAGGTGAAACGGACAAGGTCGACGGACGAGAGTTGAATGCCTCTCTGGTCGAAGGTTTGACTACCTATACTTAGAACGAATGTCGGCCCACAGATTACTTACTGCGCGTCCGACTCGAATACACCACGAACCTCGGCACGAATGCGATCCCACAAACCATCCTTGCCGAGTTTGTGATTTTCGGGAACGGTACGAAGCCTCATCAGACGACGATAGGCCTCAGGCCCATCGGGAGGGACGAATTTGTCGCAGGACGTCCTGTAGACCAGCTTGGGACCACTGTGACCAGAGAGACCGGCATAGTAAAGGTGGGCCTCGAGCTTGGGCACATCGTGAGGAGAGCCCTCCCCAGAGGAAACACTCGAGGAGGTATCGGAGCTCGAGGAGCTGCGCTTATTAGCCTTGGCGAATGCCGTAGACAGGACATGAGCCTCTGAGTTCAAGTTCTCCCCGGCGAGGTGATCCTCCACTATCGAACGTATACGAGCAGGTCAGGATAGAAGAATAGCAATAAAACAGTAAAAGACTCGCTTGTGGTGGACTTGTTTGGGAACTAGGGGTCATGAACATTCTTGAAGACTTGCCGTATTTGGCTGTGGTAGCGAGTCAGTGGTAGCGCCCAAGCGCTCAGATCTCAGATCTCAGAGGTCGACGTCTTCCTCCTACTTTCAGTTACTTACACCGCTCAAATCATCTGGAACGCTAGTCTGTGTCTACGGCCTGCACATCAAGACCACGTCTGACTTGTACTCTTACAGTTCGGATGGCCCATTATTGCGACCCCGGGGCCCTGGCATATAACGGCAGTTGCAACTCGGACTCGGACTCCGCCTCGCTGTCACTGACCGCCTGGACTGTAACTCTGGGCCGGCGCTGGCAAAGCCATTGAAGATTCTGTGCTAGATCACAGGCCATGTGCCATTAGGCTTGTTATCGTGATGCTTTCATGGTCTTCACAGACACATACGGTTTCGCGTGCGCCACCGTGACCGCGAGTACGGGACGAGGTCTTGCCCTCGGGGCAGACCAACTGCACCATCATATCTTCTCGAAGCATTGGTACATACAACTATATTCAGTAAGGCAAGCATGCGAAGATGTTGAGATGCGGCAAAACCACTGACACGAGCTTGTGCTCATGCATTCTAGTATTGCTTGGCACGTGGCACTGAGCCTCAGCCGGTGGCTCGCCTTGTGCTCCGTCTCGATCAGCCGTTGAATGCGACGTCGCGCACGTACGCACACACATTGCGCAGCGCGCACTCCCGAACTTCTCGGCGGCGGTGGTACGTTTAGGTCGACTGAATTTGCATGCAACGTTACGACACAACTGACATATGATTGATCCCAGTCAGTGCTTCTGACTATCTCCTATGCATGTCCGATGGGTGGGGTGAGCATATGCCATACGGTCAACTGCTCACAACCTCGCAGTCGTTGCTCCTTGAATCAACAACCCCAAAAGCTGCAGAGATGCCGGTTGCGTGTCGACGTATCCTGGAGACTCTGACCAACATGTTCGTAAACCGGCATGAGCTGCAGCATATAAAGGAACTGGATATCGCCAGTCTCTCTCCATCGGGTTCCCGGTAAACAGCACTATCCTGTCCTTTCTTCCACTCGTCTACGGATTCAACTATGAAGAACGTCGCTGCTGCTTCCTTGCTCTTTGCGGCTGGTGTTGCTGCTGACCGCACCTTCACGGTCGTCAACAACTGCGACTACACCATCTGGTCAGTAAATCCCGTTCTGCGCGTTACCCACGGCTTATTGTCTTCATCTTTTGCAGGCCTGCTGTGAGGACCTACGGCATTGACCAACTGGTTGCACGCTGACTCAGTCTACAGTATTTCACCGGTGCAGGCACTTCAGCCCCGACCTACCCCACTGGGTAACTATACCGTGTCCCCGTGTTGAACGTTGAACATTTACTGACTTGACTCCAGTTGGGAAGCGGCAGCGGGTACTTCAGTAACCTTCTCAGTCCCGGAAGACTGGAACTCAGGCCGCATTTGGGTAAGCATGTCGTCTTCCAACCGCTACGCACCTTTTAACTTGGGTTGTAGGGTCGCCGGGATTGTGATTTTTCCGCCTCGAGTGATCCTTCCACTTCATGTGCTGACGGCGGCTGCAACGGCGGTCTCGAGTGTGCCAAAACCGGCGGTACTGTGAGTCGCAGCGCCCCGTCCGGACAGGTCGCGACCAGGCTGACATCCGCTGTGTGTAGGGCGTCCCCCTGCGACTGTTGCGGAGTTCACGCTCGGGGCTGACGGCACAGACAACTATGATGGTGCGCTGCGCTTACATAGCTACACACGCGTGCTCGACTGACACTCCGCAGTCTCCCTTGTGGATGGTTTCAACCTGCCCATGAGCGTCACCAACAACGTCAACTGTGCCGTCGCGGACTGCCCCGTCGACTTGAACGCGAACTGTAAGCGCTCTCATCTCATATACGCATGGCGGCCCGGAGGCCAACGATCTGTCGATTGCTTGCACAGGCCCCACTGAGATTAAGGGTCCGTACGACTCCTCCGGCAACGCCGTCGGCTGCAAGAGCGCCTGCGAAGCCAACCTTGACGGCGACCAATGTGAGTGCATTGGACTTTGAGGCTGTGCAGTATGAGTAGTGCGGGCCGGTGTCCCTGACGTTTCCGCGACACAGCGAACTCGCCGAACTGCTGCTCCGGCAGCTACAACACCCCGGCGACCTGCCCGTCCTCGGGTGTGAAGGACTACTCCTACTTCAGTACGTGGAATTTCCCGTCCGTTTAAACCGTGCAGCGGTTGACTCCGGCGCAGAGAGCAACTGCCCGAACTCGTACGCCTACGCGTACGACGAGAGCAGCGGCACAGCGCTCTGGACGTGCGCCTCGAACCTCGGCGCTGATTACACCATCACTTTCTGCCCGTCCTCTTCGACGACGACGAAGCGCGGCGTGCACATGCTCGACCGCTCTTTCAACGTCACCGGCCGCGTTTGAACTGTCTCAAACCGCGGGCCGCGGGGCGTTCGCTGCGCAAGTCGCTACGATACATACCCAGTCCCAACGCACCACATTCCGTTTTTTTTCTTTGGTCTCAGTGTTGTTATTGTCATGATCTTTGTATAGGAATTTTGCAGCCTTCACAGTCCTTGTATACGGTCCTTCCATGGCGGCCTGCTTGTATGTAATGACTACTGTCTTTATTCTGACTTCTTCGATGTGTTTCTTGCTATCTTACCCGTGCTATGTGCTTTTCATCGAGTTTCATTGTGTCCCTTGCATGTCAAACTTCATTGTCTCCCTTGTTTGTCGAATCGGAATGAGTAGTGAATTGGATTCTGCGTGCACGGGGGCATTAATCTCACAACTAAGTAAGTCTAGATGGTTCAGAGGACCTAGCGCAGAGAGGACATAATAACTGAGTTCCTCGCATCGCCCCGAAGCCATTTACAATACCCACTCCTCTGCCCTCCTCACCTCATCCTTCCTCCTCTCTACCACTCGTGCACACTCCTCTCCCCACACCTCCTCGGGTCTTCGTCCGTCCTCAAAGCATTCCTTCGCGTGCCTATCTGCATCCTTGTCCTCCAGCGCGACACAGTTTCCCAGTGCTAGCGGCTGGGCGGGGTCCCACGGACGAGGGCGGGGCGCGATGGCACGGCATGTGGCGGGACGACGGAGCGCCCGCGGTGGATGTCGTCGAAGAGCATGCCGCAAGCGCTTCGTCGAAAGGAAGTTTACTGCGAGTAGGAAGAAGTCAATTTCGTCAGTAAGTCGCGATAATGGAGGGAGCGAACATACTTGATGACTTGGCCGGTGATCTTCTGCTCGCGGTGGAGGAGGTCGCGGTAGAGCCGGTCGTGGAGCTTCCTCCGGCCCTTGATAGGCAGGGATTCGTGATCGGCTTCCCCGCGAGCTCGCAGAGGATCCACGTCGCCGCGTTCAAGCCGAAATCGACGGTAAGGGGCCTACAATCCAGACGTCAGCCTCTCACAGAGATGCAGAGACTGCGTCGCGCACCGAGAACGGGGAGAATCCGCACGCGGAAGTCGTCAAACACGCCGAGCTCCTTCACGTCACCCTTCTGGAACTCCTCGTCGGGGAGCGGGAGCAGCTTGACGTCGCCCGGGACCTCTGTAGAGTACACGACGGGGATGCCGGAGGGGATACCCTGCACTCGGAGCCGCTGCCGGACGGCGCGCGCGAGCGGGTCGTACATCGTGTGCGAGATGTCCGCGATTTGGATGCGCGATGGATCGCATTTCGCGCCGGCGCCCATGGAGGAGAAGACCTGGGGTGCCGTGGGATGTCGGTCAATGCAGTGACAGCGCTGGGACGCACCTTTATTCGATGGTCGTGACAGTACTTGAGGAGGTCAACTTTCGTGGATATATTGTCGATTGCATCTGAAGGCGGCCTCAACCATAGTACCCCTGATGCGAGAAGACGTGCATACCTATGACCCAGTCCGCGCCTTCTAGGAGGTCGCCGCCCTGCTCCTTCCGCCAAATATCCACCCGCGCATCAACCTGCACCCAGCGCGCAATCTGCTTGATGACCCGCTCAATCGAGCGCACCTTCGGCGTGCCGACGTCCGCGAGTACGGCGGTCGCATGTCGGTTCAGCGACGACAGCGTCACCTGGTCAAAGTCGACCAGCCGTATTTTAGAGACGCCCCTACGGTCATCAGAAGCGATGGTCGTCAGCGTCGTGGCCCGAGATGTCTAGCCAGGGAGCGTACGATCTTACGAGCATGATGGCCGCCCAGCTCCCTACGCCGCCGCACCCGACCACAACGACGCTACCTTTGCGTATCCGCGTCATTCCCTCCTCCCCGAAGAACGCATAGTTGCGCGCGAGCTGCTCCCGTATGAGCTCCTCGTCGTATTCATAGTCCTCGCTCTGCCTCGCCGCGAGCATGATCTCCGCAACGCCGTCCCTCGGGTCGGCGGGTTGTCTGGGCACTCTATCGGGTCGAGAGGCTGCGTCCTGGCTCTTGAGCGACCGCTTGATCTCCTGCTCAAGGTCGCGCCGCTTCTGGTGTCTGCTGTGTTGCTGGTAGGCGGTCAAGAGCCCGGCAGTGGCAACTGACGCACCCAGCGCTGCCAGTGCTAATTGGACGCGGTGGGACGAGATGTCGAGGTTCATGGAGAAGGTGTTGCCGACAGAATTAGATATGCAAGAGCCGTATAGCCTCGAGTATTGAGACAAAGCAGACCAGAGGATCCGTGTACGTTCAGTACTGGTGTTAAATAAAAAGTCTCGACTTCGATGGGGCACCGAGCGCTCGAGCGCTGTATGACGCGCTTGCTCGGCTTGTTTGCGCAAACGGTCCGAGTCGTGTGTACGTCTTAACTCCAATATTTCAATACTGTGGTACTATGAGTTATGCACATCTTCAGTCACAGGTACAGTTTGCTTGGGCACATCATCTCGGGATGGTCAGAGATACTTAGCTTGAGGTTGACTGGCGTCGGAGACCATTTTGATATGTAGGCTTTAGTCAAGGCACCCTCGGTGTTACAAACAGACCGCGATGAAAACACGACCATCAGCATAGAAGGAACAATGAGAACAAATTTCTCAAAACAGGGAGAGGCGAGTTCCAGAATAATCAATACGTATAATAAGTACACAGAGTCCGTCCTCGTCAGTTCTGCAAAGCCAACCGTCAGTAAAAGCCCCATCGAGCACACCAGACCGAGAACCGACACACCTCTGGAATACGGAAAATAGTGATTTCCTGCGCAGGGACGCTGATGAGCGAGCTTCGGACACGGGGCAGGCAGACGGGACCCACCTGCTGCTTGAAGTACCTCCGGTTCTCCTCGTCGATGAGGACGAGGTTGAGGTAGTACCGCACGCTGAACTTCTTGTTCACTTCCCGGAACGTCGGCGTCAGCTCGAACCCACCCAGGAACAACCGTATTGGGATCGTCTCCCCTGTCGGCGGGTTTGATCAGTCCTGTCTGCAAACGAAGGGATGCGGCGGAGACACACCTCGCACGGGAGCACCGTCCATGATCTCGAACTTCGTGATGGTCTCGCTCTCGTTGTACTGGTTCGGCGGCGCGCCGGTCGTCTCGCGGCGGATGATGGAGAGCTCCATGTGCTTGATCTTGATGCGCACGAGCAGGAAGTAAATCTTGCCCACGATGACGTCTTTCAGGTGGTATCTGCGACGGGGCCCGTGTCAGTATAGTGCGGGAAAGAAGTGGACGCAGGAGCGAAGTGAGGGATCGCACACGCACTTGGATTTGTTGTATTCGAACTCGATGTGGAGACAGTCCTCGATGCCTACTTCCATCTTGATCGAGTTGTTGCTGTCGGGCGGCATGCGAAACGAGTGCACCCATAACTCCTGCTCCTTCGTCACGTCCGCTATTCGCCTCGAGATCGTCACACGGACGAGGTACCTGTCCATGCCCAGCTAGCCGTCAGCCACCCATGCTACATACCACGGTGGTGGTGGTAGACAAGTGTAAGGACAACGCACCGTAGCTTGACGTTGATCCCCTGGTAGCTCTCATACTGCTTCTCGACGTTCTTGAAAAGGAAGTCGAATGTCTGTGCTGCACGCATCTCCCCTGGTGCGGCGAGCTCTTGGGATAATGAGAGGAACTCATGATGGTGCCCACGATCGTAGAATAGCTCTGCGACCCTTGTTCGCCGTCACACTCATGACCGACTCAGAACGCGACACACCTATGCTGCCAATAAACTCCACCTTGATGCCCTCGTGCGCCAGCCGCTTCCCGTCGCGCACACGCACGGTCACCTAATCGTAGCAGCGGCCGTCGATCACTGCGCACGAAATGAGTGAGATACGTGCAGACGCACCTGCCCCGAGACCGCGTCTCCGTCATAGTATACCGGACATGATATGGCGCGCTCCTTCTCAAGTTTAAGGTCCACCTTCTTGCGCTCGTCTTCGCCCTCGAGCTTGATGTCCACGTCCACGGGTGATGCGAAGAAGTATGCCGCCATGGCTGCTTAGAGCAGGTCCGGAGGGGGTGGCTTGATGTGTCACTGGACGCGCCACCGTCGCGCCTTTCGAGTCGTCCTGTACTGCGGCGGTGAGGCGCAGCGCTGTGCTGATGTGGTGAAAGATATACTACGGAGCTCAGTGACCAGCAAGATTCATGATACTGATGTTGTGCCAGGAAGAACTTGAAAGTTACCGGGTGAGCGGGGAGATCTTGCGGGGTATGTTGCAACGGACAAACAGGTACAAATTCAACCAGCTTGAGAGAGTTGAGGAGACTGGACGAAAACGCTTTCTTTCCACGACCCTTCAAAACTTTACTCATCAAGAGAACCCAGTCGTTCACCGCCACATTTCTATTAGAGACCACCAGATTCAGTAGTCAATTGGCAGCATCAGCCCAATCCATTTCAGTATCATTCACCGCCGCTTCAATGCGATACAAAATTGCGCTGCGTTCGGAACAAGTGACTATCCCAAGTATTGTTACATCTCGTAGGTGAAGGTCACATAAACACGACTAACAGAGAGCCCTGTACTGCAGTGACTCGAGCGGCACTGGATCTATATGTAGTCGGCGCAAAGTCGCAAAGTCGACCCATTAAGAATGTGAATATGCTCCCCATGGGGTAGCCAATCACAGCAAACGCATATCCCCGATGTTTGGTAGCCTGTAGTCGTGTGTAGCCTCGAAGCATCCGGAGGTGAGTCCAATGTTGAGCAATGACCGACGTATCAGTGTATGATGACCTGACGGATGTCGTTGTAAGGCGATGGCCCGTGCAGCCTTGGACTCGGAACATACTGATGTGACGGCGGCACGATGGTCAACTCGCCATTGTACAGGGGCTACCCTTGCCATAGTGCCGCCTGCGACCGATATCAGAATCGAGCATTAGCGGTGCCTTCAAGTCGCTGGATTACTTGGCGGTACTGGGGTAAGTACCCCGTCGCGACGCGTAACATGCCGAGCGCCGGCTAGACCGAGGACCTGACTTCGACTAGCTTGCGTGCAGGCTGGCAGCTTCAGTCGTCTGTGCGCAAGGCCAGACATCGACATAGCGTTGTTTAATGGAGGAAGCGGTGGCTGAGAGATGGTGAGTGCCGGAATAGGCATGCGGGAGGGGGATTGCCAGGGAGACGGACGCGATGTGGTTACTGTGCACGAGTCTCGACCTGCCTGAGAACAGAACAGCGCGATCCGAACAGGTCGTCGTCGGCGCATCCCTATCACGCCAGTTACGCCCCGACATGCCCGCCTCCCTCTCCCATCCTTCCTTTCTCCCCTTCCAGGTGCCGGCGCACCGTCCTCGCAGCCAGCCTGCAGTCCATTCCTTACTGCCTGGCTTCCTTCGTCTTCACCCCCCCCCCCTTTCGCCTTCGTTCTCCGCGGTCGCTGCTTGCAGGTCTTCGCGCTCCGGCCCGTGTCATCTGAGATGCTTTTGTCTGGTTTCTGAGCCTCCCTAGTCTCACCCGGCCGCGCTCGATGCACGCAATCTGTCTATCTCAGGCCCCCATCCTGCGCTGTCAATCGCTCACAGAGGTCGAGTCTGGTGTTCTCCTCATCCCTCCGGGGCTCGAGTTGGTCTTCTGCATAGGTCTGGTCGTACTCAGAGGTTGTAATAGGTGAGTTCGGTGTCTCGCCCTCGGAATGACCGCAGCGAAGCAGTCCACAATGTGAATGGGGTGGATCGGGCCAGAGCAGCGGTTGGGTGCGGTTGTGAGGTTGAGCACCATGGCGTCTCGTCGACGCGTGGGCCCCTGCTCTGCTTGCAGCGTTGAAGGCAAGTGCATGGCATACGGTGGCGGAGCGGGACACCCGTGTTGCAGTTCGCTGTGAATCGCGAAAACGCGAGCTGGACAGACTCTTTGGCCTCAAACCTGGGGCCGTCAGGCGATGCTTGCAGCGCTACAGTAGTAGCTGCTCCGTACCACCAGACAATGCACTGAATACTTCACACGACCGGACAAAAGGGTTTCCGAATGGCCGGGAGACAGGCTCGAGCTGTGTGTACTGACTGTGCGTTTAGAAAGCACGTCTTCCTTACAACTGAAGGCTTCACCTACTGCGGCCTTGCAATACTCGACCTCTTGGTGCACGTCATTCCTGTCGCCTCGTCACGGCTCAGCGTATTCAAGCCTCTGGACATCGTGATAGGTATGTATGAAATGTCCTACTCCACCGCCCTCGGCTCACTGGGTCTTTCCAGGCGCCCTTTCTTCGCTCCCGCTTCTCCTCTACATTTCGTTCCTTTACACGTTCACGGCATCCCAGTTCATCCCCAGCCTTCCAAGACAATTCCGTCCCCTGGCGAGACAATTCCTAATCTTCTTCCTCCCGGTCATCGTCGCCGCGAACGAGATCGGCTCGTTCACCGGCATCTCCTACCGTACGTCCCAGCTGCACCTCTCACCTATTGCGCTCAGTCCGGTTGTAGGTGTGCTGAACAACGGGCTCTACGTCGGCTTCACAAATCCATACATCCACGTCGGCTTTGACAGCCTCACTCTCGTAGTGCTCCTGATCTACCAGCTGCTCATATTCAGCCTGGCGGCGTACCGGCTCGCGCGCGCGTTCCGATACCGCCAGGACCTCGTGACGGAGAAGTCCGACGGCAGCGAGCTTAAGACGCAGATGTTCCGCGGGTCGCCCTGGCTCGTCGCTGGTATGTTGCTCGGCACACTCGAGACGACCCTCGGGTTCCCTGGCGGCGGGTTCGCGCTCGCACTGATTCGGCGGGTGCTCCGCATGCTCAGTCGAGCGTGCCTCATCATCGGCTTGTTCAATGGGTACGTCTCCATCCATGCCCCGAAAGCTTCCACTGACCGTTACCCACGTAGCGTGGACACCGTCGAGGACTTTCACATGCTCAAGATGGAAGCCGTCCAGCAGCGCCGCCGTTCCAAGCTGCTCGGCCTCATCGGCAACCCGCGCAACAGCACGTTCCGCCAGCTCGAGGGCTATCAATACGACCCAGAGACGGGCGGGCTGCGCCCCAAGCTGGACCGTCTCTCCCTGATGGCGTCCAACGCACTCGACGAGATCCGCACCATCTCCATCCGCCTCGGCAACAGCCCGCGCTCATCGCTCCGTCCGGCGGACAGCACGGCCCCTGACTCATCCGTGGAGGCAGTTATTCACGAACGCACGGTCACACCGCCGATTAACATCATCAACCACCCCAGTGCTGCCGAGATTCCGTCCTCGACGGTGCGCTTACGCGACCCGCCGCTGCGCCCACGTCCTCAGGAGCGCGTGACGGTGCACTGGGGGAACGGCCTCAGCCCGCCGCAGCTCGAGCTGCGTCGCGTATCGGACCTGCTCGACCAGACCTCTCTCGTTCGCCTCACGCAGCTCGGCATCGATCCGTACGGCGACGTGCATCCTCATATGGGCGTCTTCCGTGCGATGAGTCTCCCCACGCACGTCGCGATGGAGGAGTGGGCCGCCGTGCAGCGCGACCACCCCAGCCTGCGGCGCTTCAACGACGACGCGCGGGCGCGGTACCGCAGCTCGCCCCCGCCCATGCAATCGCGCACATCCCTGTCGCCGAGCGGGTACTCACAGACGGTTGAGGAAGCGGAGGCGTTCACGTCGCTCAGCAGGGAGGGCTCCGTGTTCTCCGTCCCGTCGTCTGCGGTCATCGCGCCCGTCGTGCGCGTTGAACGCGCGTACGCGCGCCACACGTACGGCGGGCCGCAGCAGGTGCACCGCCGCGGGAGCTCGTACGCGTCGTCCATCGAGCTGCTCCAGGCGCTCGCGGCGCAGTTCCCCGGCACGCCGCACGCAGGGAGCCCGTCCCAGGACGCGTTCCAGGCGTCCCATGCGCACTCCGCTAGCCGGGACAGCGACGTGACCATGTGGATGACCGTCGGCGACCAGTCGCTCGCGCGGGCGGATAGCTGGGATGCACGCACGCTGCCTTCGCACTCGCGCGGGCCCTCTAAGGACCTCCTCACCTCGCCCATGACGATTGAGGAGGAGCCGGAGCCGCGCATGTCGGAGGACAGCACGCTCATCGGCCACGGCAGCCACAAGAAGCGGATATCGACCGACTCGAAGGCCGTCGCCGCCTTCCCCACGCCCACGTCGCTGCTCACGAGCCTGCCGTCCCCGCCCGCCTCCGTGTCCGAGGAGGACCTGCAGGCGAGGCTCCGCGAGCGCGCACGGAAGGCGCGCACGCTCGACGCCACTCGTACGCAGCCGCTCCGGATGGACAGCGTGGACAGCGCCGTGACGGACGAGTTCGCCGACTTGCCTCCGGCCCGCCCGCGCGTGCCTCGTATTAAGAGCGTTGGGGTTGCCCCGCGGCGGTACACGCCGACGCCGACGAACAGCAGCATCTTCACGCGGGAGAGTGTCGCGGTGGAGCTGGAGTCAGTGAACGAGGTGTCGAGCGACCAGAGAAAAAGTAGGAAACTAAGTAAAAGATCGCGGAAGAGTTCGACGAAGAGTTCGAAGAAGGACCGCAAGAGTATGGTCAGTGAGGGCGTATATGTAGCGGCTGGTACAATGGACGCGGGGCGTAGCGTACGTAGCGTATTTGAGGACTAGGCCGTCAATTTTGTACTACTAGGACCATTCAACTTCAGGTCGAGATTCTTGGTGTATTGTTGTTACACTGCTCACGTCTTGAGCTGTTTCGCGTAGAGTAGGTTGTGTTCGTCTGATTGACCTATTCTCCTTCTTTCCCATGTATAGCTAGCATTAGATACAACAGATCTTCACCGATCCACCATGGTGGCCAATATACTTCGGAGCACCACCGGAATGTCTGCTGTGTTCGTGACACGGAAGCCTCTCCCCTGCAGCTTCTTGGGGATCCTGGATGGATTGACATTTGTAAGCATCAGTTGCATCCATAACAGTCCAGTCATCCCCTTACCACAGGGCCTCGGCACCTTCTCCGATGCAAATAAGGGCAGTGTGGACCTTCGGCTGGCGTGTCATGACCCTATGTAGATCTTCTCGTTGATGCCGTAGCGCGCAAAGTTGGCATCTGTAATTGTGATCACGAACCAGTCGTCTAGGGATAAGGGATGGACAAGGACCCCTGTTAGCTAGCCGTGACGACAAGGTTGCTGACTCGGGCTCACCAGCATCGAACTTGGCTACTTCATTGACCGCTTTGTCAATGGCTTCCACTGTTCATGACATGGGTGGATGAATGAGGAAGAACCGTTGCAAGGGTAAGGGACACCGCACCTGTATAGTCGCCGGCGAAAGCATACTGTGTAACGAGCTCCATCTTCTCGGCGACCTTCCATCTATCCCTGATCTCGGTCGGCAGCTTGTCCGATTCAACCAACGGGATGACGGGCGAGTCCCCGGACTACGTCGTCAAGCTATGAGGTTTTGTTATGGAAAAGGAGCTGCGGAAAACACTGACATGTCCATACATCTAAGGGACATCGTCAGCCATACTGCAGCATGACTGCATGAAATATGAACCACCCACATCCCAAACATATTTGTCCTTTCGAGTGAGCCGGTTGAAGGTCTCCATCAGCATGACAGCTAGAAACAACGGTCGACACGACACCCGACAAACCGAGGGAGGATTACTTGCCGGTCTCCATGCTTCTTTGCAGCCGCCCATCGTATTGGAAGCGATACATCGAAGCGCTGATGTCGAAGACGAATCGAATACGCTTCGGTCTGCACAGACCATGCGTGAGACTGCGTCGAAACAACGGTACAAAACACGACTTACTTGATTTGCGGTCGACCTAGCTCAGGTTTTGCCATTCCCCTACGCTTGTACACAGTGGCCTCGCCAGTCAGACCTTCGGTCAGGCGACTGTCATCTAGCTCGCCATCTGTCTGTCGTTTCACCCAAACGCGTTCTTCCTCCCTCGCAGCCAAGTCTTGAAAAACGATTCAGCAGTATGAAGGGCAAGGAAGACCTACTCGACGTACTCTCTAGTAGGTCATGCAGGGTTGCAACGTGTGATTCCACAGCACTAAGCAGTGCCCCGTAGCCTTTTGCTTCGCTGACCTTCATGTCGAGTTCTTCGAGCCTGCGTGCGAGCTCCTGCCGAGCCATCTCGCGTGCCTTTTCCTTGACATGGTCAGGCACATCGTTCTTGAGAGTGTCGGAGACCTTAGTGAATAAATCAATATAGCTACCCTCACTGCCAGGATATGGTCATACCTGGTTTATATCGTGCCCTTTAAACAGGCGCATGTAGCCGCCACGACCACCTAGACCGGCAGTGTCCCGTCCACCGGTCTATGCTGCGGTCAGTGACTGTACCTTCTTATCATTGCGTAAATCCACTCACTCCTCCAGCCCATGTATTGCCTCCTGTATGGGGCTTGTCCTGCGGGTCTACCTTTCCAAACTTCGGGCTTGAAACATCTGTTCTCCCCTTCGGCTCGAACTTGACATCTAGCACTTTCTGTTGTGCAGTGTCGCGAGCGGCGTCCAGTCCAAGGCGTTTCACCATTAACCTTAGGAAGATTAAGCGATAAAGTTCATAGAATCGTATTGCATAGATTATACCCATGGTGGTCAAGAATCTCACCCAACTTCGTGATCGTCTCCGGTTTATAGACGTCGAAGTCAAAGATGTTTCGCAGTGTCGCCTCAAGCGGGTCGCTCGGATACGTTTGCATATGCCGGACAATGTTGATGAGTTCTGTGAGATTGTCAGTTTACGCATATCGAACCGGTCATCATCAACGACGCACCTCTCAGCGAGTAGGGGTAAGTCAAAGTACCAGCTTCGTATGCCTTCCG
This sequence comes from Fomitopsis serialis, assembly GCF_022376445.1. Lineage (NCBI taxonomy): Eukaryota > Fungi > Basidiomycota > Agaricomycetes > Polyporales > Fomitopsidaceae > Fomitopsis > Fomitopsis serialis. The sequence goes on from NW_025954973.1 coordinate 321,379, forward strand.
CAAATCCTGGAACGCGCCTACCAACGAATGATCATATCTTCTTTCAGGTCCGGCGCCAGCTGAGAAAGTAGCCTCATTTCGCTGTGGAGGTCAGGGTTCATCACCGCGTGACAGCTGAAGTTGTCACCGAGCACTTGGAGAAAGTGGTTTCCCAAGAATGCTAGTGTAGCTCAGCTTAGTGTACCGGACATATAACAGAGGGGCCTGTGCGCTTACGATAGCCTGGTCGATTCGCGAGGAGGATGAGTCTGAAGCCCGGATGAACGACCAAATCGCCCTCGCGCTCCTTCTGTCTGCGGACCCTCCGTCCATCCGCCAGAGTCAGTTGTCCATGACCTGCGAGGCCTCGGAAAATTGCGACAACATGCTCGGCAGCCTTGTCAGCCTCGTCGACGACCATGATACGCCCGTGGGTAATGGCGCGTAGCAGGGGAGAATCGGTGTATTCAATCGTGCCTTGGGACAGAACAGTGGTGAACATTAGTTGGTTGACGGTTGTGTCGCGGTGGAGTTGAATATATTCGCGGGGGCGTCGGAGCAGCTGGAGAGCTGTCAGCATATGCAGGATGACGCTGAAATCATTCCTGTACCTGGCACAATCTAGTTTACTGATTGTGAGATGCGTTCAAGCAAACATGTCCAGTGAAAGACTGACCGATCAATGATTTTGTTCTTGCCTACACCCTGAATAGAAGCTCAATATGAGAGCGTCGTCCATATGACACCCTTCACCTACCTGGTTACCCAACAGCACCAGGTGCTCACCCATCTCAAGATCCACGGCCATATCCCTCATCAAGCCCGTCTGCAAGCTGTTGTCATAGAAGTGATCCATGTGCGGGACATGCGTCTGCACGCCCTCGAGGTCCTGTGCAGGATCGAAGGCGGGCACGAACGTCGCCTTCTGCGTCTCAAGCAGAGATTCACTGCCAGGCGACGAGCTGGTTGATGCAGGAAAGGTGATTCCGTCTTTCGAGACGACAGGTGGAGGGTTGAACTGCCGGGAATGAATGGCAATCAATGGGCGCGTTTCTACAAACTGCGATGTTCGGGTGACGTACAGGTGGGCTCTTGCGCGGGATACCACACTCCTCGAGCAGCTCCTCAAGGCACATGGCCTCCGTGCGGGGTAAGAACTCTTTCAGCACCGCACGCTCTAGGAGCACCCTCAAGTCCTCATCCTCCCCTTCTCGCGCCCTCGCTACTCTCTTACATATTCTGACCAACGCGCGCGTCCCAAGCTTCCTATTCTTCTGCGTATGCACTGTAGAGCTCGAAGCCGACTCCCCGCCAGTGAAGCGAGCGCGGTACCGGTCCGCAAATTCCAGGAGGGCGTTGATCGCGGAAAGGGGACACCCGGTCTGCGAGAGAATCGCGCGTTCTTCCGCGCGAGGCATGGGGAGGAGAGGTAGAGTGAAGAACATATTAGCGTGCTCAGCGTTGAGCCAGTCAGTCAGTGGCTGCGACTTGGAGGCAGTGGCGATCATCCGGAAAGAAGGGTGTGCGACGCTCAGGCCATCTTTCCTCAGCTGCGAACGCACGTAACGAACCGGTCAGTAAGAGCAGTAATGCGAGAGGGAAACAGGTGCCGCGTCTCCGTACCTCCTCTTCCGAAGCAGACTGCACGATCCTCCTCCCCTCCCACAGCTCGCACTCCCGGTCTTGCGTAAGCCTGGCAAGCGAGCCCGCTGTACTCCCGAGCGTATCCAATCCATCCAATCTCACCATCTTCCCCGCCCACGCAGCCTCAACGAGCAAGCTACACCACCACCATCAACTCTCGAGCCTCCTAGCGCCCTAAACGCGCACACGACACTCACCTCGGCTCCCACCGCGTCGCCCCGCCCTCCTGTACGACCCTTCGCATGACGAGCTCCCGCCCGCCAAGCTCCTTGTACATCCCCCACTCCTCGCTCTCGTACCCGAGCACCCGCGCGAAGATGCGCATGAGCGTGCTCGTGCTGCAGCTCGCACCGGGCAGCGCGGGCGGGACGAGCGAGACGTCGTATCCGAGCGCGTGCGCCTGGAGCACACTCGTCAGGAGGCCGGTGAACCGCGGCGTGGGGAGGAACCCCAGCGTCTCGGTGTCCTGTGGGAGGAAAGGATATGAGAAGAAAGTGCGCGGGCCTGCAGGGGCCGATACGATGAGGTGTGCGCCAGAAGGCGAGGCGAAGGTGAGGCGGGCTGTCCGCTCGCCTGCGCGTTCGACCTTGAGTAGGGTGTAGCCGAGCAGGCCGGCGCCCTCATAGTCGGCTGAGTCGTCCTGGTTCCCAGCGGGGCTCCCCAGGGCACCCACACCCACCTCTTCGAGCTGCCGCGAAAGCAACGCCCACGCAACGAACGGCGCGTGCGTGAGCGCAGGGTGGATCGCCAGTACCACACGCGCCAGGAGGACGGGTGAAAGGGCGGCAGATGCGGGCACAGGGAAAGTATCCAGCAGGGCGCGCAGCTTCGCGAGGGCAGTCTGCGGGAACGCGGGCAGCGTCGAGCGCGCACTGCTATCGAGCGACGTCCGCGCCTCGCTCGCGTACTGCGTCGCGATGATCACCTGCCTCAGCTTCTCGTACAGGCCCCCGTCGCCCTCCGACAAAGCAGGGGTGACAATCCGGGCGGGGGAGAAGGGTTCGGAGCTAGACGGGCTGTCGGTGTCGGGATGACGGGGCGCGGCGAGCGCCATCATCGCACCGACGGGGTCGACGAAGCGCGCTTGGAAGCGCGAGCGGAAGGGCGGGTCGAGCGGGTAGCCTGGGTACGGCGGGACGGGCGCGCCGAGCGCGATGACACGGAAGCGGGTGTGGGCGGGGACGAACTTGACTGCGTCTGGCTTCGCTGTGGAGGATGACAGCGGCGAAGGGGTGTCGAGGAGGGCGTAGCGGTGAGGGTGAATGATGTGTGTGCCGTCGTCTAGGTTCCTGTGGTGATGTGGTTATATCAAGGAGGAATGAGGAGCAGGAAGAGGGCATACTAACAATTCACGGTTCTCCAGGAGGTTGTTTAGTAACTGTGCATAGTAGGGTCAGTACGGTAACCATCTGTCGACTAGCGAGAAGGGGCCTCACAGGCATGATACCGCGCTCCGCTTTCTCTACTCCTTCGATCACTAGCACTCTCCCGTGCTTCACTGCCCGCACCGCGGCGCTGTCTACATAGACAAGGTTACCCCCTACGCGAATCTCACGGCCTTGCTTCAGCTCGGTCTCGCCGATGTCTCGGTGGAGGGCGATGTGTTCGTACTCAGAGTTAATGAGCCTGAAAATGAACGCCTCGTATCAATATGATTATGAGAAAACGGAGTCGTGAACAGAATTTGTAGTGTCGATGAATGCAACGAAATGCATGCTCAGTTGACATCAGCTCGCGCTAAGTTATGAGACGCACGACATCGAGACAAATTTCGAGCTAGGCAGCATTGAAGTGCACAAAAGTTTGGCCGTTCATAAGAAGACGTGCCATAGCATATGCTCATCCTCCATATATGCGCCTGTATGCGGACAGACTCGGAAGTAGTGGTTTCCTTCAACTGCACCGCGTAACCGGTAGTTGGGATGAGAGCATACCTGCAGAAGGTCATGACCAATCTCCGCGCGTAGGGCCCCGGCTGTCCGACAAGGAAGACGTCTTGACCGAGTAGATACTTCTGCAACAGGAACTGGACGTTCTCCAGATTGACGGGATCGCTCAAGTCTAGCAAGGCATCCTCAGAGTGCGGCAGTCTAGCAGGAGCGGCCGTAGCAGGAACGTCGTATGTTATATCCCCTATGGTAAGCGTGCCAATGGGTTCCGCCGGAGGGGTGAGCGACGATAGTACGTGTTGCAGGCGGCGAGAGGCCATTGCTCCGGGTCTACGTGAGATTGAGAGTGCGCTAGAGAGAATATCTCGTATGATGGGCCTACGCACGTCAAGCATGCTAGCATGAGTCGAGCATGCACTGCAGCTACGAAGTGGAACTCACCGCATACAAGTGCTCGACGACTAGACACTCGACCGGGAATCCTCCAACTCTGCACACTGCTTGCAAGTGAGAGGTACGTGTTGAAGCAAGGCTGCCGCTGCCAGCGTGAAGTACGTATATGTCCCCGGATTGAACTTGGTCGGGATGGGCAAGGAACACCGGCTCCAGTGGGAGGCCATGGTACGCGGTGCGGGGAAATCATGCTCGGCGACGCCTCGGGCACTGACAGACACGATCACCCCGCGAAATCACGCGCCCGATCCATGGCCCGATCATTTTGCCACACGGTGCTCGCAAGTATGGGCGCTAACCACACAACGCCTGAGCAGCACCGACCTCGACTAGCAGTGACCGGTGACCGGTTGACCTCCTCCTTTTGCTTTTCTTAAAGCAGAGATATCAACTTAGCAACATATTCTCTGCTGCTAGATCTTGCGACACTGTGCAGTCTTGCAGTGATATGCATCCGGTGAATGCGAGCACGACGTTCATCTGACGAGGAGATCCACGAACTCGAAACACTGGTCCATCACGATATGCAGGGCGACCATGTCAGTAGGTATACTGAGGAGGAGGAAGGATTACTTTCTCCAGCGGACGAGAGTGTCGGCCTGAAGGGAGGTGAGTACAGCGTAGCTTGCTCTCTGTCCGCGAAGTAACGTGTCTGGCTAGCACCGCGCAACTTGCTCCGCCACTTAGGCCTCTCCTTCTTCTTTTTCGGACTCATTAACAACGGTGTGCATCACTCTTACTACCTTCAACTCCTCGTTTGCCAACCCAAACAGTACTCTATGTCATCATCCTCTCAGCTGCACTCGACCTCGTACCTCCATCCACGCCGAAAGGTATCATCGCCTTCTGCAACATCTTCCCCTCCCTCCTGGTCAAGCTCGGCTGGCCATACCTCCTACGCGGCCGGGTGCGGTACGCCATGCGTCTCGTAGGTTGTGCCGCCGTCAGCGTCCTCGGGATGTGGGTGAGCGCGAGACGCAGCATGACGGGATGCGTCTGTTAACTGACGGAGAATGGGAGCCGTGTAGGTGATTGCGGCATTTGACAGCTTGTTCATGCGCTTGCTGGGGATATGCTGTGCGTCGTTCTCATCCGGTGCGTGTACTCGTTATATACTCTATCATACGTGCTCACCAACGAGCACACGAACGCAGGCCTGGGCGAGCTCACGTTCCTGCAGCTCTCGACGCGCTACCATCCACCATCGGTGGCAGGACACAGCGTTGGGTGAGCACTTTTACTCCTTCCTTCCAGTCCCACATACTCACCACCGCACTTATCAAGGTATTTCGCCTCTGGAACAGGTGCAGCCGGCCTCGTCGGCGCGTTCCTCTGGTGGGAGCTCCGTGGTCTCGGCGTCCGTATAGGCGTCGGGCTCAGCTCAGTGGGTCCACTCTTCACCTCCTTCCATTAGATGCTGACATCCATCTCCTGAATGCAGGTCCTCCCCCTCGTCATTCCTCTGACATACTTCCTCCTCCTTCCTCAGCCGGCTACATTTGCGAACGCAGATTTACCACCGACTGCCTTACCATACTCGGTCGTCGCGGCAGAGTACACTGCGCTCCCTACTGGCGAGGAGGACACGCCGGAAGGGGAGACGGAAGGGGTTCGGGAAGCCGGCGCTGTGAAGACCGGGGGTGTGGCACTGAGCATGGAGGATAAGTGGAGGCTTGTGAAGCCGCTGGTGGGGAGGTATATGATGCCGCTATGTGAGTGCTCATACTGTCCTGATTTGTAGGCCGATGTAGCTGATGTGGAGATAGTCTGTGTGTACTTGGTGAGTCCCTCAGAGTGGCGTGGATTGACGTAAGACTAACGACGAGCAGTTCGAGTATACGATCAACCAGGTGCGCTGGGTCGGGCACGATCGTTGTCCACATGCTGACTATCAGTAGGGCATCGCACCGACACTCCTCTATCCCGTCCCGGCGGCGGCGGAGCACCCGTTGATGAGCAAGATCATACACTCCATCCGTGACTTCTATCCTCTTTGGCAGGTCTGTTCATATATCTCCACTACCCCTGCCAAACCCCTGCAGATGCAATTCGGCTCACATCTGACTCCCGCAGCTCGTCTACCAAACCTCCGTGTTCCTGTCCCGCTCGACGCTCTCCCTCGGCCTGCCACCGCTCCCGGCGTCCTTGCTCCCCCTCCCGGCAATCATCCAGGCGTTCGTGCTCCTCACGCTCGCGCTCGAGTCTGCTGTGGGACTCTTCGACGGCGGAGGGGACGGCGGCGCGCTCGCGTTCGGGCTCGTCTTCGGGCTGATCAGCATTGAAGGGATCTGCGGCGGCCTCGCGTAGTACGTCCATCCTGCCCTCCTGCCCGTCTGACCGTTTGCTTATATGGGGCGGAAACAGCGTGAACGTTTACCACCGCGTTAACCAAGAAGCCGACCCCGACACGCGGGGAATCGCGCTCGACGCGGACACGGAGGAACGCAGGGAGCGCGCGCGGCAGGAGCGCGAGTTCAAGATCGGTTCGATTGGGATCGCGGACGGTGCGGGGATCTTGTTGGCGAGCATTGTGTCGGTCCCGACGGAGGTGGCGCTGTGTAGGGCGCAGGTGGGGAGGGGGAGGACGTTGTGTGAGGGGTTGTAGGGCTGTAGAGTTGCTATAGGGTCGCCTTTGGGTATACAAGACTTGTTGCTATATAGCGTACTGTATAGCTAGTAATTATTGAATGGCATGCCTTCTTAGAGACAGCGCATAAGTATCATGCTCACGATTCGGTGTCGCCTCGCGCTCTCTGCGAATGCTACTCCGAGAAAGTCGGGATTTGTGCCGAAGCGTGCTCGTGGACGCACGCCACCCAGAGTCCCCAGACCTTGTGATACTCTCCGCGCACACAGTTGGACATTACCCGGCCAGGCATGTATATCATGAGAAAGATGTCTTCAGCGCACCTGCTACCTCCTAGTACCTTGGCTCAGTCGTACTCGACCCCTCCCAGTCTTCCTTGCAACGGTGCGCCTGAAACCTAACGCACAATGTCCGACGGTGTGTGGACAGTCGACTAGTTCATGCATACCCGGCCGCAGGACTCACTGATTTGAGTGTGTTTCGGACGACAGACCTCAGCATCCCCTCTCTTTTCGATGTGAAGGGCAAAGTCGGTGCGTCTCTGTCGAATCTCTCATGCGTCGTGTCTTACAACGCGTACGCCCATGCACAGCGGTGGTAACGGGTGGCGGGTCCGGTATTGGGACGATGATCGCAGCGGCGTACGTGCAGAACGGGGCGAAGGTATACATTGCAGCGAGGAAGGAGAAGCAGCTCAAGGATGTGCGTCCTCTCCGAGTCCTGTCATATAAGGGGTCTTGCTCAATGGGGTCATGTTGCTATATAGGTCTCCGATACGTTGAATGCGAAGGGCCCGGGGAGCTGTCATTACTTCGTTGCTGACCTCACAGTATGTGTCCCTCGATAGTTACTGTAATTGATCGGTGTGCTCACTCAGTTGGGTAGACCAAGGCCGGATGCGACAAGCTCGCGGCATCCATCAAGGAGCGGGAGAGCAAGGTCCACATCCTGGTCAATAACTCGGGCATGAGCTGGGGTGCCCAATACGACGAGTGAGTGACTTTGTTCGTGTAGTTGCGAGGTTACGCATCTCACTTGTATACGACTCGGACGTGCCTTGTCGATAGCTTCCCGGAGGTAGGCTGGGATCGCGTCCTCGCGCTCAATGTGAAGAGCATCTTCTACCGTACGCACATCCTTCCTGTACCGTATCTCGCCCACTGACCTTGAGGCAGTGACTGTCGCGTACGTACTTCCCCATACTTCCTTCCCGGACTGCCTGCATGACAAAAGCCGCCCTCTAGCCTAACGGACGTCCTCACAAAGGACGCGACGTCGCACAACCCTGGTAGGGTCATCAACATCTCGTCCATCGCAGGCCTTACGCCCATCCCGTACGACGACCGACTCACGGGCGGAAACGGTGCCGGCTTGTGGAGTTGTGCGTGCCCTTCATTGTTCTTATTAAACCCGGCTGCGCCGTACTGACAGGCTGGGTCAGATAACACAAGCAAGGCGGCGGTGAACCACCTCACGACACAGCTCGCGTCTACCCTTACACGGAAACACATCACGTATGTCTTCGTTTTTGCTGCACGAGCCCGCCGACGCTAACATGCGACAGGGTGAATGCGATCCTCCCGGGGTGAGCTTTGCATGCATTACCTGCGGGTGTCCTGAGTACTAATCGACATCGTAGGGTCTTCCCCTCAAAGATGACTGCCTTTGGCTTCGGTACGACCGGCGCGGACACCATGAGCAAGGAGCACCCATTCGGTACGCTCTGACGCCCCGAGCTCCCTCCCCATGTTCTGAGCCGTATACATACATAGGTCGTCTAGGTGAGCCGCGCGACATAGCCGGCGTCGGTGAGTCTTCCCTTCTCGTCTTTGGTCGGTGTTGACCGCCATTCGGACAGCGCTCTTCCTCGCGAGCCCCGCGGCTGCGTACATCACTGGGACCCACACCGTGGTTGATGGAGGGGATGTCATTTCTACGAAGGCGAAGGCGAAGCTGTGAGATCGTCAGCCTCTTGGGTTATAGGTCTTTCTCCGCAAGACACTGCTAGCTAGGAGTGATTGTATATGTGGCTTCCTCAGCACAGCCATCTATGTCACTGATGTCACTGTCAGCTATCCGGGCTGCGTAATTGGCTGGCACCTCTGCAGACTATCGCAGTTGATCACGGTGGTCTGAGAGGTACCTCCGAGTCGGAATATGTCCCTGAGGGTGGATCCTGTTGACGAAAGAGGCGCGTGCCGACTACTGGCCGAGCGTTCTGAGGATGTGTTTGAGCAAGATATTGATGGAATGATGCCGTCAAACTTAACTCATCGTGACTACAAGTTCTAGCTTCAGCTTCAGCGCTCCAGTGCTCTCCGGAGCACGTAGTCAAGTTCAGCTCACCATGTCGGACGGTGCGTGGGCAGTCCTGGCTAAGTTCAAGACGAGCACTCATTGGAGAATGCATGTGTGATGTAGATCTCAGCATCGCCTCACTGTTCGATGTGAAAGGCAAAGTCGGTGCGTCCCAGCTGTACTCCCTCCTGCGTCCGATCTGACGACGTGTACACAGCGGTGGTGACGGGCGGCGGGTCCGGCATAGGCTCGATGATCGCCGCGGCGTACGTGCAGAACGGGGCGAAGGTGTACATCGCGGCGAGGAAGGAGAAACAGCTCAAGGACGTGTGTGCACCGCAATGCCGTATTGTGCGAAGGCATGGCTGATTGGGGTCATGATACCACGTAGGTTTGCGACATGTTGAACGCGAAGGGCCCGGGGAGCTGTCACTACTTCGTTGCTGACCTCATGGTGTGTCCCCTCTTGAATAGGCTCCTGGGCAGCGTACTGACGGGAGGGATGTGGACCGACAGACCAAGGCAGGGTGCGATAAGCTTGCCGCCTCTGTTATGGAGCGGGAGAGCAAGGTCCACATCCTCGTCAACAACTCGGGTATGACCTGGGGCGCCAGATATGATGAGTGAGTAGCACGGATGGCGATTCTGCTCTGCCATCAGCCATCACAGGCATTGATTGGTGTCTTCAGCTTTCCGGAAGCCGGTTGGGATCGCGTCCTTGCGCTCAATGTGAAGAGCATATTCTACTGTATGTACACTTTGCTCCTCATCCTACCTCTTCTCTACGTCATTCACTCTGGCAGTGACTGTGCGTAGGTGTCGACCAAATGGCCCAAAATATACAATGACGAGACCTGCAGGCTGACAGCGTCCTTGCGAAGGATGCGACTGCGCGCGATCCGGAAGGGTCATCAACATCTCGTCCATCGGGAGCATTGCTTCCATATCGTTTGATTCGCGGTCACGGGCGGAGGCGGTATTGGCTTGTGGAGCTGTGAGTGTTGTGCCCATCTCAAAGTCCGCTTCTTTTGGATCGGCTCATTGACGACTGTTGACAGATAACACAAGCAAAGCGGCTGTGAACCACCTCACGACTCAGCTCGCGTCTACTCTCACAAGAAATGCATCACGTTTGTTCAAATTTCCATCTTATGATTCTACAGACACTCATATGTAGTAGTGTGAATGCAGTCCTCCCTGGGTGAGCTTTACACATATGATATACGCGGAGACCGAGACTCAAGAAATCTCGCAGCATTTTCCACACAAATATGACTGCATTTGGCTTCGGCAAGAACGGTGAGGACAATATCGCAAAGACGAACCCCTTCGGTACGCAGAGACCGGAAACCGTTGCCGTCTCAATGTGCTGACATTGCCTTCATAGGTCGTGTCGGCGAAGCGCGCGACATGGCAGGCGTAGGTGAGTATTTAATGATTCACCCTTCCGTGCTTATGTTGATCCGCCGGTGTAGCTCTCTTCCTCGCCAGCCCTGCGGCTGCGTACGTGACCGGCACGCACGTTGTTGTGGACGGCGGGAGTGTTATATCGACGAAGATGAAGGCGAAGTTGTGAGGTTGATGCAGCCTTTCACGGATAGAATCAATATGTAGCTCCAGGGAAGCGTGCGCGAAGTACTATTACGAGGAGACTGTACAGTACTACTCAGAGTGTACTCACAAGCAATATAAAATATAACCGCCTCACGACATCATACGCATATTTCTTGCATTGATATCTCACTCAATATCATAGCCCAGAGCTTGAGCTTGACTCACTGCGTGGCTACGACAACTCGAACCGGGATCATGACATTCATGGATCATTGTCTTGGTCCACAGTTTGCTTAAATAGGAAATGGGTCTCCGTGGTCCGCGAGTTGCCTCACATGCCTGGGCGCTTAGAACTGGACTCCTCTGAAATCCTACCGCCATCCCGAGCTCATCCTTCCACATACCCGTCCATGTCACTGTCAGCTACCCGATGGAAGAAAAACGCGCCAAAACGTGAGCATACACGAGTTACTGATTCGCAACGTTTGAACTCACGGGAATGCAGCTTGGAGGCGCTGTCCGAGTTTATACAGTCGCAAAAGGCCTTGCTAGATCAGACCCGGAGGGACATCACTGCATTACAGGAGCTCAGGGAGAGTGTGGTCGCTCACCCAGATGATTCCCAGAAGATTTTCACTGAGCAGGTAAGAGCACGCGGACACATGAAAAAAGCCCTTGAGTTGAAGGGCAGACCAGGTCAATACCCTCACTGTACCGCTCAGTGCCCAGCCGAATATTGCGGCTTCGGTTGCGCAAGAGCTTGACTGGGATACCTTCAAGTCATGTGGTACGTTGCTATGACCTTCTACGTATTCGCTATCTAAGAGAGGTAGACCCATTGCCCTTCAAGATCCTCGCGTCCTCTGTACGAGCTACCCAAGCCGAGCGCAGCAAACCTTCGGTCAAGCAGACCTCCGAGCTGTCTGACCTGCAGAAACTAGTCAAGGATGCCCGAATCGCGATCATTGACCCAGTTCTCCCGTCCTACGCCTTCCTCAACGAGCCCGACTCTGAGCCTGATGAACCGCCCGATCCGGAGGAAATCCGTCGAGCTCTCGAGCGCGAGAAGATTCACGAGCTGAAGCAGCGGCGGATCAGCTCCGACGTTGCCGTACCCGTCGTCGCGGGGCTCCGCCGGCCCACACAGGCGTCGTTCGGCGTATTCATCCGGCGAGATCAAGCGGATGAAAGTGCGGAGGTTGACATCTCTTTGGATGCGGAGGATGAAGAGGGCGAACGAGCTCCATCTGTCTTTGATGGAATGGGTGCTGTGCCTATGGAGGTGGACACGCCCCCGACATCAGTCGCTTCTCCCGTGTCATCTAAGGCGATTCTTCCGCCATTGGTCAACAAGACTTCCCGTGATCGTCGTCCAGCTACAAAGGCGCAAGACACCACTGTCTCAGGACCCTCAACGAACAGCACCCATGCCAAAGCGAAGAAGAGGGTTCAAACCAAACATAAAACGGAGGCTGGCCCGGACGAATCAACCCCTGCTCCGGCCGGAGTGGACGAGGTACCGGACGCCGGGAAGAGCTTGAAGAAAGGGAAACGAAAGTCCGAAACGTATAAGCAGTCGTGGTCAGTTGATGAACAGCATCTGCTCGAACGTCTACTCGAGGAAATACCCGATGGAACGAAGCACCGGTAAGTTATTCAGCATGCTACTAATAGTGCCCCATGGCTCACACAACTTTCCTGACAGGTGGGCCAAGATCTCACAAGCCATGGACGGCCGGCGCACTGCGAGGCAGGTTGCGAGCCGCGTACAAAAGTACTTCGAGAAGTTGAAGCGATTTGGTGTAGAGGTTGGCACTACGAACAGTGGTCCATGATCGTGACGATCTGTACCCTGGCTCTCCTTCAAGATATCATCGTGTAGCCCTAGACCGCACTGTAGCCATATACCGTGTACAAGCTTCCAATAGCAGAGCGGCTTGCTGCCGCAATCCATTCTCACAGGGGCATTCAAACACGGGATGTGCCACGGCGCCGCTCATATGATCGCCTGTACCACCATGTCCAGCGTTCCGACATCGCCTCTGTCATCTCAGACTGACCGATTCGGTATAAGTCGTCGATCCCAGGGTTCTGAGCTGTCCTGAGCTGCCAACATCTGCGAGGCCTTGATACTTAACGTTCCTTGTACTCGGACTCTCACTGTCACGACCCACGATGGCTGCCCCCGGCAAATTCGACCCAAACAACGCGCAGAATCTCGTTGAGGTATGCACCTACATTGAGGAACAGCCCTGCTAGAGCTGATGGTAATGGTGGAATAGATCGAAAAACAGTGAGCACATGAACGTTAGATTTCAGGGAGGAATTGACGGGGCGGGCAGGTTTGCAGTCAAGGCAGTCGAGCATGCCCAGGTGCGCTGCCCCACTCTACCGTATACTCTCACCCCTTATGGGGTCTCTAGACGTACTGGAGTATTCTTGAGAAGGTCCCGCCTCGCGAGCTCAAGCTCACCAAGTGAGTCTGTCCTCTCAAGGTCCAGACTACGACATAGATACAAACGGGGCTCGGGCAGGATCGATGATGAGATCTTTGAGCATACAATAGCGGACTTTCCGGAGCTGAAGGATGAGAACTACGCGAAGATCACTGTCTTGGACGAGGACTGGTTGAAGAGCAAGGAGGGCAAAGAGCGGTGGCGAAAGTTCATCGAGTCGTGAGTACCGCCTGTCAGGATGCTGTACCCCAGTGAACTCAAATATCGGGTACCTGCGCTTTTGGTGGTATCGCGCTAGATACGAGAAGAAGGTGAAAGACTACAACTTCGGCTCGCTCATACGCACGGACGCGAGGGATGAGTACGGAGAGAAGAACACGATTTTCGGTGCGTCCACGCCCATGATTACCACAGGGCGACCTACCTGACTTCTATGTCGTCCAGTAACGCGGATGCAGTTCTACGCGTTCGAGGTGAAACTTTTGCGCCCCTTCACCTGCACCGCGTTACTCACGACAGTCTAGATTGCACGCAACAGGCTCGGTCTTAACGACACCGCACACGAGGTCGCGAAGAAGGAAGCTGAAAAGGAGCGCCAGAAAGCTGAAAAGCAGAAGGCCAAGAAGTCCGCTTCGTGAGCGGGGCTGGCTTCCTGTTTCACCAGGGGTGGCCTTCTGTAAGTTACGGTGGTCGTTGTATGCATTGGGACGCTGGTGCAATGGCGAAATAACGATCAGAACGCTCAAATCCCTGACGCAATCTTGTGACCAGACTTGAGGCTGAGGATGGGCAGCAAATGTGCAGAACAAACGACCTGACATCGCATATACCCAAAATTACACTCCACGTATGTATGAAGCGGCCAGCTATATGTGCCGCCTCCAGGTACAGCAATCGCAGTTTCTAGTTCGATCGCACCAAGCAGCAGCCGCACGCCGCTGGACCACCATTGTGCTCTGCGATCCTTACGTGCAGATACATACACCTCTCCTATCGTATTATATCGTGTTAAAACATCTCGTCGCTGAGCGAATGACAATTCATCGGTAAAGCCCTCTGCGGCAGAAACATTACATGAGCGTAGTATATGCAGTGAACCAATATCTACCATAAATACACACATCAGCACGGCAACCCTAGCTTGCCCAGAATCCTCAACGACGTTTACTCAACACCTTTACGCACGAGGCCTTGATAGCGTTCGCAGCCTTCTCGCAGTCTTTCTTGGACAGAGCAGAGCTGATAGCGAGACGGATGCTCGGGCGAACCTCGATCAGTTCTTGGTCCCGCAGCCTCTTCGCGCGAGTGATCAATACGCCCTGTGCAAGCACATCCTCCACGATGTCCTGCAGGAGGCGTTCCTCTAGCTCCGCATCGAAGTGCGGGGGGTGCCGCGGGCGGACAGACGTAGGGTTGGATAGCTTGGCCGACGTGGGGGACAGCGGCGAGGCCGGCATAGTGGGGGTCAACGGCGTCGGCGATAGCAATGGCGTCGGCGACAGTAGCTGCGCGGGCGCGGGCGAAGGAGAGCGGACATTGATGTGAATGACAGCACTGGCGGGGTGCGAGGGGATGACGATGCAGTCCACCTTGTCTAAGATGGCGCGCACTGCCCGGACGTTCTCCTGGAGCGTAGTGAGGATGGAAGGTGTGGTGCGTAGTATGTTTATCCCTTCTGACGCAGCGACGGTCATCAGGGGCGGCATTGCCGCCGAGAAGACATAAGATGTCCCGTTAATGCGCTTAGACATAGCAGTCAGAGAGACCAGTGAATCGTACACGAGACATTATACGCACCTGATGTTTGACTACTATGTTTGATCCGGCGCAGAAACCTCCGGTTGCAGTAAGACCGTTGGCTACTGAACCAACAAGCATGTCGACTTGGGAGGCCTGAGGACCCGGTTTAGCTTCCCTCATACAAGCGAGATAGGCAGACATACAGGGACGTTGTAGAGCTCGGTAAGACCGCGCCCAGTGCGACCCACGCTCCCGAACGAGACGCTCTCATCGAGGATCAAGCGATACTTATACTTGTGCTTGAGTTCAATAAGCTTCGGGAGGTCGGACATCACTCCATCGTGGTCGAAGATGCCCTCCGTAACAATGAAACGCCGCGTCAAGGGCCAGTTCTTCTTGATCCGCTCCTTCTCAACGCTCTCCAGTACGTGCTGCAGGCTCCCCATGTCGTTGTGATCATACCAGCGCACAGTGCACCGCGAGATCTCCAAGCCCTTCTGAATAGCGAAATTCACACTGCGGTCTGCCACGATAATGTCGCCACGCTTGCAGAAGGCAGGAATGACGGAGGAGATCGTGGAGAACGCCTGAGAGTACAAGATGGCGGCCTCCGTGCCCAGGAAGTCCGCAATGTCCTGCTCAAGCTGAGTCTGGACGTCTGCACAGCCATCAGTATGGGCGCCAAGCGACGTCGAGCCAGCACGCACCCTGTGAACCGTAGAAACCAGGAGGGCTGCAGCTCCCCAAGCCGTATCTCCGTAGGATATCAACACAACGCTCCTTGATCGTCTGGTTCCCTGCGAGACCGGTGAAGTTGTAGCTAGCCAGGTTCAGCACCGTCTTCCCATTCGCGAGTTTGGGCTTCGGTCCATTCGGGCCAGCAATGACCGGAACAGAATCGAGCTCAGCGCGTTCGGCCTCGTCCAAGGGCTGAGTGAGGGATTCCGGGGACCATTCATCTACAAGCTCGTTGATTTCCTATCGCGCAGGGTCAGAACACGTCTGCTGCGCGCCAGCCTGGACGCACACCTTTTCGGAGAACTCGATGAAATGTTTTCCCGACGCTTCAGCCTTTGTCCTGGATTGGAGTAGCGTACGGATGGCGAAGATGATGAGGATGACCTCGAGGAGAGTACGGCCAGGATCGTCGCGGTGGGAGGACTTCACATATCGTGCGATGACCGCTGAGCCGGGTATTTTGAAGAAGTTGGACTCCAACGTCTCATAGGACTGAGCGACGAGCGTGAAGAGGGGCTCTAAGCTCGACGTGGCCGTACTCATCGTGAAGGTCGACTTGGTGATGGGTGTCGACGACGAAGAGTCCAGCGCGTTCAGACTAACACCAATATTATAGGATATGTTGACTTATCTTTAATCGCCGTAATCAATATCAGCGGCAATTTCCAAAAGTAGGGTTATGCGTTCCGCTGCAGCACCAGCGCTGTTCGTAGGCCGAGCTCACTGCCGCATGCGACGACGACGAACCTGAGCTTCGCGCTCGTCCAACGACGATGGCGTACTCTCCCTCCCATCGCCCGGCAGCGTCTATGTCTACGACCAATCTTGTACCGCCTCAAATGGATATGAGGCAGCGGCGAATGACCTCGCCCTCGCTCCCACCACCATCGCCGCTCAATCTGGTCAGTGTTCCCGCACATATGCGTGCTCCACGCGTTGAACGCGTAATGAGCAGCCAGAACCGGTGTATGGGCACCGACGCCCTCCGTCGCCCCTGAGGAAGGCAACGACAATCGACCCTAACACGGGCGAGATCAGCGAGTCCGAAGATGGCTCTGTGCACCAGTCGGAGGGTTCGCACGAAGGCAGGTCGTGGACACGCTCACACTCCCCGTCTCCATCGGTTGCGAAGTTTGCGGCCAACATTGCTCAGCGAGTAGGGTCGCTCGTGAACAGCGTGAGTCCTGGATCGCGCACGAACGACCTGCCTACGGACGACGAGCTCGAGGCAGAGGCCGAACGACAACGAGAGTGGAGCAGGCGAGAGGCTGAGCGTATTATGCGCCAGGAGGCTGAAGACCGGCGGACTGTCGAGCAGCGCGTCATGGCGATGCTCAACGGCGCTGATGGAGGATCTCCTAACTCGCTTCCACTGCCGCCTTCGCGCTCCCAAACTATGCCGCCAGGCACGCCCCCATCTCCAACTTCGCAGAAGGACAGCAGCTGGTGGGCAGCTGCGAAGAACAAGCTGACGCCGACCAAGGAGTCCCTTACCCCGCACAGCAAGTCATCCACGAAACCAAGGTCCGCGAGAAGGAGCAAGAGAAAGGAAAGAAGAAGAAAGAGAAGCAGAGGCAGAAGAGCAAGGACAGCGATTGGCCAGCTGCACCCGAGAGCAAATTCGAGGATCCTGCGTTCATGACACTAGGTCTCGCGGCCGCCTCGTCAGGTTTGACAACACCAGTGCGACCCATATCCGCCGCGCTATCGTCTCCAGGTTCATTCCATCCGCCACCAAGTCTCACGGCGTCTCCCCTGCGCTCAGGCGACGGATCTTCACATGGACAGCCTATCTACGCGCAGTTCAACGTTCAGGGCAGTCTTGACGTGCCGACTACACTATTGACCATCGCCAAGCGTTTCGAAAAACTGGAGAAATGGACTGTTGGTCACGTCCGAGCCTTGGAGGAACGCATGGACGACGTAGAGCGGTGGCTCGTGGAGAAGGAGAAGGAGAAAGAAACGGGCACGAAACCGAGAGTGAACGGAACAGACGCTGAAGGGGAAGGTGGCCTGAGTGAGGTTCGAGAAGAACTGGCAGAGATGCAGGCCCGCGTGAGTGAGTTGGGTCGCGAGATGGCCAAGCTCATAACGGCGCCGGGCAACCTCGCCTCGGGCCCCTCCCGCAACTCTGCTGCCATCGCGCGTGCGCCCTCTGCGACCTCGGCCGTCGCGGTCCGTTCCATCTCTCAGAATGTCGCTACGAGTCCAACATCTACGCCACCGCGCGTAGCTGCATCCGTCAGTCCACCCACGACCACTGCGGTGGGTTCCTCGCGGAACTCGCGAACGCGTCTTCCGTACCCTACAGGCGACTATGCTACTCCACCGGACAGTACAATGTTCGGACAAGGCGCATTCTCACCTCCTAATTCCCCTCCATCGTCAATCACCTCTGCCACTAGGCATCGACACATGTCAATCTCCGGGCTGCCGGGGCAAGGCATGGCCTCCGTCAGTATCTCACCTTCTGGCGTTCCCGCGGAGAGTCGCCCATGTCTGCTGCCAGCCCGCCGGCATTGTCCCCCCCAAGCCTCCCTGCTGCACGCACCAACAGCGTGAGCCCGACCCCGAAGCGGTACACTGTCGCACTCGACAAGCCGATTATGAAGCGCGGGTATCGTGAGAGCTACGAGGAACGCGAACTTCCAGTCACACCTCACCGGCGTAGTCAATCCAGAGAGATCAGCACTGCGTTCTTCTCGACGTCTCCATTGTCCACCTCGCCGAAGCCTGATGCCGACGACTCGGACAGCGACTCGGGTGCCAACGAGGAGACCGTTGGCAAGTCAGCCGGGCGACGCTCCGGTATTGCTGCAGCAGCCGCCTCGGATGCAACAGACGACGAGGAACGAAGATCACCGTCTGTTTCACCCATCTCGACACCGTCTGCGAAGCGTGCACGCCCGCAGACGATGTACGGCTCGCAATTCTCGATCGCTGCGCCGTCTCCTGTCACTCCCCTGAACGTCCGCCTGCGTTCGCGGTCAACCGACAGGTTTGGATTGGGGATATCAGATAGCAACGGCGCGCCCGTGCCCGCTACCCTCACGTCCAAGTTCGTGGACCCGCTGGTTGTGCGCCGACAAACAAAGGATGCCTTGACGGGTGTCCAGCCGAACCCACCAAAGGTGATGCCTGGGAAGCCCAGGGCACCTGTAGGAGAGTTGGTGGCTTTCTTCGATCAGGATAAGGCGTGAGGGTGTGTTTCTTGGACGTCCGGACGTTACGACGAAGTTTACATTATCACTCGCATGCTGAATCTCTTCGTATTGCTGTCATGCAGCGGTTACCCCACTCTGTCAATGCTCTGTTCGTGTGAGTTCTGTGTAGTTACCCGTTACGAGTCGTTATGACGAATGCACGCCCCTTGTCCGCATCGACTAGTATCCAGTGCATAAGTAAGTCGATCCATTCGGTTGCATACAAGGTAAGTACATATTGACATCATACGTTGGCATACAAAACTGCGTACATGTTGTTACTGTTGGCTACATAGATGCATGTCCGTCCAGTGGGTCTGGTGTGAAGGGAATGTAACACCGCGGGATTTATTGGTAGGTCGGATCCCCTGGAAGTTCAGGTGGATAACAGTTCCCTTGCCCAGTAGACAGGAGTGACTGCACGTATCTCTGAGTGAGAATCGATGTCTTCATGGCTCTCGCCTGAGGTGTGTCGATGGGCACGACGCCGAAGTCGGCGCGCATCCGCGCAGCGAACCCCACGTCCCTCGCTTCGCGCTCAAAGATCTGGACGTGTGCGTCCCTGGCCCACTTCATGGCCTGCACGAGCGCCTCGTATGCGAGCTGCAGCGTCTCCCACATGCCGTCGTCCGACACGGCCACAGCGATCGCGTTCCTCCAGAAGCCCTCGAGGAACTTCGCTCGCTGGTACATGGATGAGATCTGTCCGCCGTAGAACGCAAAGCACTCGGATGCCACGCGGTTGAGGCGCTGCTTCCGCCCGACGCCTTGGCGGAGACCAGGGTTCGGTACGTACAGTGGCGACCTGTCGCCGGAAACGTCGAAGGGGACCTTCATGGGTAGGAGCGCATTGAGGAGCTCGTCGTTGTCGTGCGTGTACAGGTACCTCATGAGGGGCTCGAAGGCCTGGGGCATCGGCAAGCAGCAGGTCACCAACGGAATGCGGTATCCGTTTGCGATCTCGCCACCCGAGAAGATGATCTGGTTCGGAGGGGGCCGCGGGCGGGATTCGGGCATCTGCGAGGGTAGCCGCCCGCAGTTCGCGACGAGGATGACCGCGTGGATGGTATAACGATCACCTCCCGGCCGCGGCCGTCAAGGTTGTTGGCTCTGTCGGAAGGAGAGCCTGTGGAGGGCTCCGCGGGAGAGTGGATCGCAAGAGCGTGGGTCGGTAGACACGTTAGGCCAGTGTCCGTGACGATGAGGTTGACTTCAGATCTGACGGCCAATCGCGGCGGATCGACACGGCACTTCTCGAAGACACCCATCAACCTGTAAGACACGTCTGGTGAGTGAAGTGGCTCATGGGATGTGATGAGAGTCCACGCATACCTGGTACCCATGGACGCGAGTGCTTCGCGTGCGTACTCGACGGGGATGTCTGCCAGTTCTGGTTCGAACTTTCCTATCATGTGGGACAGCACCGGAGGTAGTGGGGGCCTCTCGATGGTCTCTGGTACAGACACCACGAGCGAATCCTCGACGTAGGGGTCCAACCTTCCGATGTGGACGAGGTTGGCTGCGCCATCCTGACGTTCTCTTCGGGGCGTTCGAAGTATTCAGAGTGGAACGGACGTCGGGTCCTGAGTTTCGCGGAGAGTACAAGTCTTCGAGACGCTGAGAGGGCCTTCTGTTTAGAGCTGAGGGTGAGGGCGTCTAGCTTGAATTCGCGGAAACGCATGCCGGTTTATATAGGGCGAGGGGGGCTGGTGGCCAAGGACGAATGCGACGAACATAGGGGCGAAGCGGGCCATTTTATACCAAGCAAAGAGCGTGGATCGCCCTGTCTGATGCAGCCTCTGTGCAGGGTATGAGCGTAGTCGGATTGATTCCTGCCTGCTAAGGAAGTTGTTTGGCGACCTGCAAATACGGACCCACGAACCAAAGTAGTTTCAAATACGCGCCCTGTTCCTTCATTTGGATAGTTGTGTGCGCGACGGAAGAACAAAACTTGCCGCCAGTCCACAAGAGTTCCCGTATCGGATGAATACGCACCTTGTTCTCCATGGCAGGGGGGAACATGATACAAGATCCTGACTACAACATGTCGCACCTTCTGCGTCGTAGCATGAACAGCCCTAGTGACAGCGGCCTGTTCCGAGTCGATGTACCAAAGACTAGGGTCCCGAAAGACTTTCGACGGAGCTGTAGACATCTATAAGCTCGATATCAGCTTGAGAGGGTGACGCATATGAGAAGGATGAATGGCATGCATATTTGGTACTGTGAGACATAATGGAGTGCTCAACGCGTGTTGCCCGCGCGTGTCGTGAGCCACTCGTTACCGGCCACATTTGAAACGCGGACGCCGGTCCGATGTCCAGTGGCAACTATTGGCAAGATCCGACTTGAAGGTGATACCACGGCCTTGGCTGAACAAGTCGAGAGTGCGACAGCAGCGTATGCATTCACATATCTGTCGAGCAAAGCAGGACGGAACGATCATGATCCTCGTCATGATAGGGATCGTTATTGGCAGTCAGACATGCTGCTGAGAGTGTGGTACCAAGCAGTCAGGGTGCCATCCAGGGAACGGACATTCGAAAACGCTGGGGAGATACGGGTCGAGGCGACCATGCAGAAAGACGGAGCTATTCATCCATAGTTCCAGCCAGGGCCTCAGGATCGCTGATACAAATGCACCTGTCCACTGCGACAGTGTACATGGACAACACTAGATATGAGGCACACACCTAAGTAGCAGAAAGCTGCATACATGGGCGTGGGAGAGGTGGTAGAACTCTGGAGCATCGGTTGTCCATCCTGGTAACAGCACCTAGGCACAGACGGATTGTCATTCAGACAACACAAGCTCCTCTGAGAACGACTTACTTCATTGATGACTGCGAATCACGGTCGTGGACCAAGAAGACCATGGTTTCAAGACTCGTGAACCGGACGCTTCGCTGTCAGCCTCAGGCTCAGTGTTCAAGTGAAATAATGAACCCAAACATGGCTCCCACAATCTCTGTACTGAGCGCACAACCTGTAGTATGTCGAAGGCGAGCTGCGAGAGTGAGCATATCTATGACAAGAAAGACGTAGGAAGAGGACAACTATTGCGATATATGCGCCCGCTCATGTCAGCGTGGGGAAGTTGACGCCGGCGCCCGTGCAAAGCATCAGTACCGATTTCAAGATGAGCAGAGCACCGCGAACTGAAAACAACCGTCGAAGGGCAACAACAAGATAGGATGATATAGTTCCAACGATGAGTTCCAAACTAACGACAGCAAAACATCAGTCCGTGTTTGATACTATTACTACACGACAATAACTTATCATCTCGAGTCGTGTCTCAGCGTTACATAATGATGCACTCCTTTTCCTCTACCTTTGCAGTGGAGATACCCATATCCCTGAAGGTCTGCGGGCCTCGGTATGTCGCCTGCATCGGCGGGCGCCCCGGGCTTGGTGCGCGGGACGGCAGCGACTGGGGCACGGGAAGGGAATTCGACGGGCCCGGGGCTCGGGACGAGGAGCGCTGGCCTTGCGCGGGGTACTGCCATTCCATCGGCACAGAGGGGTATGGAGCAGCGGAATGTGCCCTGCGATGGTATGCATATTGGTCCGGCGCTCTGTTTGGCGCGGGAGATGAACCACGCGAGCCAGTGGGTGTGTAGCCACGCGGAGGAATGGCAGAGGGTCCTCGCGAGGACGTTGCGCCGGGGCCCAAGGAAGATTCGCGGCCCCGTGGAGGCCCGTTGGGTATTGGGAAGCCGGGCTGTTGCTGTGGAGGCGAGCGGCCGCGAAATGTGAGAGGGCGCACCTCTGCTGCTGGAGGGCAGTGTTGTGAATAACCGCCCTGTGGAGGTAGAGCAGTCATTCGGGGAGCCGCTGCGCCCGGGGGAGGCATGGGAGGCGCGGAGGCGACATTAGGAGGGGGATAGGCAGTAGAACCTGAGGTCATGGGCGGCGCATCGTTGCGCGGATTCGCCTCGGACCGCATGCGCGCCTGGGTGCGTTTGCGGACAAGAGTCGTCTCCGTGAGCTGCTCATGCTCCTTGCGCGACAGCGATTTTGATCTAGAGAGCGCTTGCAACCGCTCAGATGCATCAGCATTACCCTGTGAGCAGCCTGTCGAACCAGCCCAGTCAGCATTCGCGCTGGGCTACAGGACGTGTTAGATCCTCACCATCTGGTACCACTTCTGCGCCGCCACCAAGTCCTTCTCGCACCCCACGCCCACTTCCATGTAGTACCCCATTGCGAACATCCCACTCGGCAGCCCCCTCCGCGCCGCACTCTCCGCGTACTGATACGCCAACCCTTCATCGCGCTCGAATATGCCCTCAGATCCGCACAAGAACCATTTGCTCAGCGCCATCTCCGCATCTGCGTCACCTTGGGCTGCCGCCAAGCCGTAGTATTGTACGCTCAGCGCGGCATCGAATGGGAAGCCACCCGCCTCGTCCGCGAGCTCGAATGCCTGCCCAAGCCGCGTCTGCGCGGGCCCGTGCATCAGGTACGCTGCGCGCTCGAGGTGCCGCCGCGCCTCGAGCGCGGGCGTGGAGCCCGGCGCAACATGCGGCGCGAGGAGGTATGGTTGGACGGAGAGGTTGGCCAATTCGTTCAGAAGGAGTAGGGCGTAGACGTAGGCAGGATGTGGCGTGTCCGCAGTGGAGAGGGCGGCAGCTTGCTTGAGCAGCGGCAGTGCTTGCTCTGGCGAACGCGGGAGGCCCAATTGACCCGATAGGTAAGCCATGCCTAGTCGCTAAGAGTGCGTTCTTCAGCTAGCCGTACGCAGGATCACAACATGGCGAGATGACGTACAAAGAGACACCCCGGCACGACATGCGCTGCACCATGCTCGTAACACTCTCTCGCATGTACTGCGTCTCCGAACTTCTCGAAGTCGCGCGCAAGGTCGAGCCACGCGGGGTCGTAGCCTGCCTTCGCCGCTTGTTCACACTGCGTGAACGCGCGCTTCGGATTATGCGCGATGTGTTGCGGGAACGCGCCGTTCGCCTCGCACGTCGAGTACAGGTAGACCGCTTCCGAGACGTATCCGGGTACGAAGCTCTGCATCGCCTTCTTGCGCCCCGCGAGTTTCTGAAGCATCGGGAGCGCGACGTCAACGAGGCGCTGCAGCTCTGGGTCCGTGACGCGCGCGGGTTTACCTGAAGGTGGGCGGCCGGGCTTCAGGCTGCTGGTAGTTGCCTGCAGACGCTGGGTGCGTTCGACGAGGTCAAGGACTTCATGACACCATGTCACTTGACCGGCCGGGTCGTAAGATGGCTCTTGAACGGCGTTGAGCTGCACGGATAGTGTTGCAACTGTGGGCAGACAGGTGATAAGAAATGCCGTAGATGGGTCATTCAGGAGCTCCTTTGCCGTGAATATCTTCGTGGGTTGATTATGACCAATAGGTGCAAGAGTAGGATATGACTGCGATGAAGCTGTATATGGGTTGTAAGCGTCGGGAGCAGATGCATAATTGTCGAACGCAAGTGCCATGATGTCCTCGGTCACCTATTAGGACATAAGTCGACGTCGTGCACAGTGCAGGAATAACTCACGGTCTAGCAGCCTTAGAGGTGAGAGTAGGAGGGAAGCGAAGGGGTCTGGCGAAGGTCCAGCTAGACAAAGGGGGTCGGTAGGACGCTATGTACCCGTCGACTGTCTCTTTATTACACAGGACGGCCGCACAGCGCCGCCAATAAACTGCGTGGCCGGTTGGACTCATCGCCCGAAGGCTCATGATCAGGGGCGCGCGGTCGATGCGTTTGATCGTGCCATAGCCGGTCCGCGAATAGGAGGTCCATATGCAGCCTAATACACAGCACAGGTTTGGATGGTAGCAGGATGGCAGTCTGACAAGGAGCGTCTTTCTGCCGTAAATCATTGCTGAGTTTCATCAGCGCTTTCTGTCATCAGCGCGAGATGAGACTTTGTCAGTGTCACACAGCATCGAGCGCAACCGGAATACGTCCGTACAGGCAGTTCGCATCTTGCGGTAAACTGTGCGGTCCTATAAGCAGAGTACTTGAGGATATCTCTCAAAGCCAGCGGCCGCACTGCAACAGGAAATGAGAAGCTCGGCTCAGAATGAAGGGAAGTGAGGAACAACGATGTTAAAGGTGAGATGATTACATGTGAGTACTTATTGTGCACGGAGCTAAGGGGAGTTGAACTACACTCCATTGCCGCATGTCGAGCCCGACGCCAGCGAGTCTGGCCGTCTCGTCCAAGGGTCAGTGACGCGTTACTTGTTGCCATTCTGATCAGTTAATGCTCCTTGGACATTCTTTCCAGAGCGCATTGAAGAACATTCTCATACTTGGCAGATATTCTGGTATATTGCCACTACCGCCTGTTCGTGCGTACGGTATTCATACTAACATGGGTCGATTGATCAGCGAGCACGATAGATTCGATGCACTTACCGTGCCTTTTCTCCAGCAACATGAGTGCGATATCTCATCCTTCGTAGCCAAGAGATCATGCAGTGTCGCGATTCAGGATGTACTCGGGGGGACGCAGATACTTAGGGGATTTGAGATCTTGAGAGCTTGAGGCAAAGTTCATTCCAGCGGCAGTGCGCACAGCTCCAAGCCTCCAGTCCAATTCAAGTTAGTGACAGACGCGACACGTCACATGCATCACACTGTGATTGTTCGCGTCGTCACGTTTGAGACGCGTCGCGCTTGAGTCGCGCTAACCGCCTTTCCTTCGCCCACGACCGCGCCATTACCCTCATCGCCAATTTCAACCATGGAAGACGACGCTATATCTATCTCTGATGCCTCTGGCGATGAAGAATACCTGGATCGGCGTGCCATCCTCGAACCTGCCATCCGGAGCGTGGTCGACGCGCTCGGTGGCTACGAGAACGGGTCGTATCGCCTCGGTGACGAATGTTATGGGTGCTTGAAGGATCTCAAGAAGCTCTGGAGGAAGGATGACACGGATGATGAGCGTACTGTGGCTCGTATCTTCTGGGAGACGAGGGTACTTCCCAACGACCTCGTTCCTATTCTGTTGGAGACCGCAGGCAAGGGACTCCTGGAAGACAAGTGCGCCATTGCATGCGCCGATCTCATGACCGCGATGACATGGCCGATTGACATGGCGGAGGAGTTGAAGGAGCTCGATGAAGAGCACGACAAGGGGACGGACTACACGCAGCTCGCGCTCAGCCATCTGCACTACAAGGCGGCTCTCCTGAGGCCAGGTGTCATCCAGGCACTTTTCGGGATCACCCTGCCATGTTTGGCCAAGAGTCCCAAGGAGCGCAAGGAGCGGGACATCCAAATCATCAACGTTGTGCTTTACCTTATTCGCAACCTGGCGTTCATCAAGGACTTGCCGCCGAACATGCACCTCAGCGCAGACCAGGCCGAGTTTTCATCTTTGCAGTCTCGCCTGGTCAAAACGCTGTCAGACGCGAATGTTCTGGACTTTCTCGTTACAATCGCGTCAAGCGTCAGCACCGACCCGATGTTCAACGGTTGGAACGCTCTTGTACTCGAGATGTTCTATCTTCTCTTCCGAGGCATCACGCCTTCCTCGCTAGCGTCGGACCAAAGTAAGGTGCGGCTTTACGGGTCTTTTTGGATCGCATGTGCTCAACGCGGTTCAGGAGCCAACGCAGAACCTGCGGCGCCTCCTCGCTGTAGAGGACCAGCGGAGGCGAGACTTTCGCCGGAATGCTACATCACGACACTCCCGATTCGGTACAACACTCTCAGTCAAACTGAACCCCAAGAAGTCGCAAGCAAAAGCGGTCGACGAAGAGGCCCCGCAGGCTGATGCCGAACCGGCAGGAGCATCCCAGACATTGGTCCTCCACCACCAGCAAGCGCTAAACCGAGACTCAGGCAGCATCGTGGATCAGTTGAAGAAACAGAGGAAGCAAAAGAGCAAGAAGGTAGATGAGCTGGCGCGAGAGGACAACCTATCCGTGGACGCGAAACTCTTACTACAGAACCTCGCGCGCACATTCATCGAGGCTTGCTTCAATTGTGAGTGTCCCGTCACTCGCTTCGACACGGGGTTTGAAGAGTCATGTTGCAAACACAGCGTTCCTCTCATCGCTACTGAAGGATATCAGAGCCGAGAGGGCGAAGATCACCGAGAAGGATAACCTCCGGCTGCTGTATGTGGCGAAGTGGTTCCTGGAGTTCTTTCTATGTGTCCGTGCCAGCCAAGGATCCGACAACGCATGGAGTTTCGGTCTGATCGCAGAGGTGACTGATCGGGCATGGATTGTCTGGGTGCTGAAGCGCATGCGTCAGGCCGTGGAAGAGAAGGTGCGCTCCATCCTGATGCTAACAACCCTCTCTGACCCTCTGCGACAGCCGAAAGCCTGGAACGAGCTCCAAGCCGGCATCGACTGTCTCACGCAGCTCGTCCTCTTGATCGACGCTATGTCTACGTCGCCTGTCGCCTCCGAAGCTGATGTCGCGGACGTTCTCCAGCAGCAACTCATCTACAACGGCGAGGTGCTGGACCTTGCGTTTGACAGCCTCCGTGCGTACCGGGAGAACACGCAGAGTCTGGCATACCTTGATTCGAGTGTGCACCTTGCGTATGCGCTCTTCCGGATGCTCGAGCGCTGGGGAAAGAAACGCAGCGGGAAGGGTGAGATGTATGTCCGGCGGAAAGAGAAGGCGAGGAGAAGGAAAGGTGCGTAGGTTCTCTTGAACAACGAGGTTCGACGAGCCAACGCGTCGATCTCAGGTGCCGGGAAGGTGAGGACGACGGCGTACCGGATGAAGAAGAGGAGCCGCAAGTCGATCAGGATGACATGATCCATGAGACCATGTTCACATTCGACATGTTTGAAGCGGTATGTTGTCACTGACGGCTTGCGGTCGCGTCCTGACCATGTCTCCTAGAAATTCGCTCACTCGGACATCACACAAACTCTGCTGTCGTGCGTCTCCCGGTACAAGGAGTTCACGTCAGCGGACAAGATGAAGCGCGTCGTGAGCCTGATGCATCGGCAAGCCGTCAAGGCCAAGGCAGAGGGTCTCTACTTCAACGTCTGTGCATCAACAACCTTCGCAGCGAGACGGTTGCTAACTGATTGCATCCACATAGGTATCTACTCTGGATCTCTTCAAGAACATTCTCGCGGACGAGAAGTCCATGCCAAAGGACCAGCCCTACAAAGACCTCATGAATCTCATCAATACATCTTGCGCCAGTTTTTCAAGGCCGTTGAGGAGGAATCGTTCCTCGTTGTCAGGCGTCTTCCCCATGAACCGGGGCCACTGGAAGGAATTCTCGAGTTGGACGCCCGAGGAGAAGAAGAGCGGTCGGGCTGAGAAAGTGGAGGACACCAGGTTCCCGCAGGATGTCCAGGTCAAGAAAGGATATTCATGGAGCGAGCAGCTCGGCATCGCGATCGCGTGTCTGGTTGAGGAGGGCAAGATCGAGTTGATAGACTGGGTGAAGCAGGTGAGATGAATGTGCATGGGCAGTCACGCAGTGCTCTAACGATTGGATCCCTAGATTCTCATGCTCGCTATGGGGCAGCGACAACGTATCATCGAGGATACGGATGGCTCGTCTTCGAACGTCATCGACGTGGACAGCGACGACGAGCACGAGAACGAGCTCGCGGCGGTCACTGCGAAAAGAGGACCGTCTGAGGAAGCTCTCGCAAAGATCACCGACTACTGTGAGTCTTTTGTTGCAGACGTTCGAGTGTACTGAGGACGATCTTTCACAATTTCGTTAGTAATTCCCTATGTCACTGACGAACAAGCCAATGCCGCCACTCAAGATCCGCATCTCAAGCTTCTGTTTCGTCTCATAAAATTCGAGATTCTGGACGAAGGTGAGGCGAGGAGAATCAGCAATTCTAGCGTCACATCATTGACCGTACGGAACAGACGCGAATGAGCTGGAATGGCACATCCCTGCAGCGATTTTGCCCTCTGATCTCCAAAGCTATCTCAACGTTATCAACCAGTTCCTCGAGAGCCCGATCGAACTTGATGGTAAGAAAGCGTCGCAGCTACTCAACAAGAAACGACGCAGACGGCGGCGACGCCGTTCGCCTTCCCCCGACCCTGATGCGAGCGCCTCGGAGGGCGAAGAGCCGAAGAAGCGGAAGGAGAAGAAGAAAAAGGAGAAGCAGCAGTACAAGTCCGCACAGTTCATCGAGGACAGCGATGCGGAGATGGAGGACTTAGAGGCCTTCCTCGAGAAGGAGAAGGCTCTCAGAGAGCGGACTGCGCTGTTGGCGGCGTCCACAGGGCATATCGCGACAATGAGGCCTACTGGGACGAAGAAGCGGCGCAAGCGGGCGACGGATGACGGCGGTGCAAAGAAGAGGCGGCGCAAAGGGCGGAAGGGGGCCGACGCAGAGGAGGAAGTGGAGGAGGCACAGAGTGCACCGAAGGGCGACGACAGCGATTCAGACGACAGCGACCTGAACCTTTTCGGCTCGCCCAGAAGATCTCCCTCAACTCAGCCAACCTCCCCTGACCCTGTCGAGGCAGAGCCGCCAAAGCCGAGGCCAAGGCCGCGTCCACGGCGGAAGTTGGCCAGTGAAGCTGTGGAGGACACTACGCAAGATCCGCATCCGACACCTGCCAATGCCGAGGACAGAACTGTAAAATCTCCGTCGCCGCTTCCATCCGCTCTAGAGGTCAAAAAGAAAGGAAGATTGCAACTTGTTACTTCAGATGGGGAAGACTAGACGATGTTTCTTGGACTTAGTATCCGTCCGTGCCAGTCCTTGATTCGCCACATGCAGGCAGCATTTTTTATGCATCTACTTGATGTCGTTAAGGGGCTAGTCCTTGGAGTCGTGCCGCTCGGCGTGCTCCTGTTGATCCTGTACTTGATTTCGCGTTCCTGTCATGCCACGATGTCGACGTCCGACACCTCGAGCTTCGGGCCCATCTACTCGACGAAGTACAGCAGGTTTCCGACGGCGTGTCCGCTGTCTTGAACCGGGAGATATCACCGCTTGAATGCACACAGGTTAAGCTCGCAGAGTTTCAAATGTGAACCCGGTGAGAATCGAACTGCCAGTGTGACGAACTGCTGGCCGGCGCTCCATTGTCTTTGCGCCATCATGCATCATGACCACCTCACCTTTCGAGCGTAACGCGCACCGTCCAGTACCCAATACCATCGATGAGTGAGGCCCTCGTCTCTACCATCTTCACCGCTCGTGAGCTAGGTTCGACACAACCCGCACGTGAGCGCCGCGTGGGGTCTGAGCGGACTAACTAGCTCGTGAGCTCGGGTTCGCCAAAGGACGACTAGTCTCCGGAAAAGTAAGCCTCACTGTCATGCCAACTCAAACGGATGGCTTCCGAGTCTCGAACATGCATCTGTGATGTAAGGCGGCAGTAAGATGCTGATACCCCACACGATGCAGTAGGTATGCAATTCTCGTACGTCCTGTGGAAGCAGGGGGATAGTGATTCAAAGCATACATAGAAGATACTACCGGCGACTACGTAGAAACTGTAAGGCCAACTCCTCTTCTTCTTCAAGTGTGGCGCCATCAGAACTGTGTTTGCGACCTTGACCACCAGAAGGTCTGTTGCGCTTTGCAGGAGGCGCCTCGTCCTCGTCCTCGTCCTCGGAGGGCAAGTCGAACTCCGGGCTGACATAGCCATCGTCCTCACCCAGAGGATCTTGAGTGGCTGCCATCGGTCCGCTATCACCCATTCCCTGTGACGGTCATCAATGTCAGCTTAGACATCAATCCATTCGCTCTTCAGTCACATACCTCACGTTCCCTCTCCTTCCTCTTCCTCTTCCTCTCTCTCTTCTTCTCTCGCGCCTCCTCCTTATCCTTGACATCCGCCTCCTTCATTCGCCCCCTCTCGCCCTCGACGAACACCCTCCCTGCCTCCTTGACCGCAGCGCCGCCCTCCCCGAAGACCTCTTCTGGCGCTTTCATCTCGTAGATCTCATGCGCGCCACCCTCGTCGTCAAACACAAGCTTGTTTCCCTGCGGGCCAGACTTGACGACTGCCTTCTTCGACAGCGCCATCCTCTGCTTGCGCTTCGAGGTGTACTCAGATTCAGGCATGGCAGACGGGTCCGCGGGCAGCTCATGGTCCGCCCGCTTGAGGGTGATGAAGTCGTCCTCCTCGTCGGACCCAGTGGCGTGCTCGACGAGCTTGGTGTAGTGCTCCGAGAGGATGTTCTGGTTCTTGCGCTCGAACATCCGATCGTACTTCGTCCGCACGCGGCTCGCCTTCTCCTTCTCCTTGTCTTTCCCAGGTTGCTGCTCCTCGTCATCGCTTGACGCGCCGCTGCTCTCGTTTCTGAGCCCGAGCCACTCCTGGAGGCCTCGCTCTCCTCTCCCTCGCTTTCCCGCGCCTGGCGAGCGGCGCTAGACTCGGCGATCGCGACAGCATGACTTGCATTTTTCTTCTTCTTTGCCAGTTCCCTGCTCAAGAACTTAATTTTGGGCATCCCAGGGAGACCGAGTGACTCCGCAAAGCGCTCCACCGGCAGCTCGTCGACCTTGAATACAGACTTGTCCTTCTGCAGGTGGACAGAGCGCAGATACGAGACGAATGTCTATCCGACACGATGCATCAGCAGGCCATTCGCAAGATATGAACGTCGCTATGACTTACCCGCTGTCCCAGATACTTGATCTCAGGATCTTGAAAGGCCAGATTCTGCAGCTGGTTCTCGATGTTCTGCGTCTTGCTCGCTCGGATCTTGATCTTCTCCACCTGCAATCCCTTCTTCTCTAACGCAGCCTTCATCCCTTCCTCCTCACTCGGCATCAAGAACAGCAGTGCACGGCCCGAGCTCTCATAACGCGCCGTGCGGCCGACACGGTGCACGTACGTTTCCGCATCCTCTGGCGCGTCGACCTGGACGACCCAGTCGACGGAGGGGAAGTCGAGCCCCCGCGCTGCAATGTCGGTAGCCAATAAGACGGCCTTCTGCATGCCGGTGAAGCGCTGGAACGTCTCGAGCCGTATTGTCTGCTTCTGCTTCCCGTGTAAGTGCAGCAGGGGTACACCAGGGTGCAGTCGCCGGAAGGTCTCGAAGACGAACCGGACCTGCTTACAGCTCGAGAGGAAGACGAGTGTCTTGGCTTGAAGGTGCGACTTAAGGAAGGACCAAAGGAGGGAGAGTTTCTGGTCGAGAGTGGTCACGACGTAGTTCTGCTGGAGGGATGCCGGTGTGGCGAGGGAGCTGGAGCTTTCGGCTACACCAATTGAGACTGGGTCGGTCAGCGAGAGACGAGCGAGGGATACGACTGAGTCGGTTTGCGTAGCTGAGAAGAGGAGGGTTTGCCGAGTTTTTGGAAGATGGAAGAGGAGCGCAGTGAGAGTGCGGTGGAATCCCATGTCGAGAATACGATCGGCTTCGTCAAGAACGAGGATCTGCAGGTTATCACACTCAAAGCCGATGGTCTGGTCCATGTGCTGCAATAGACGGCCAGGGGTCGCGACTAGGATGTTCATCCGAGAAAGACGCTCCCTCTCGTCTTTGAGGTTCTTCCCTCCGATAACCAGTCCCGCAGAAAAGCTATGGTAGCCACCTATGGATCGTAGCACGTCAAATATTTGGACTGCCTGCACGGGGTCATTCAGTCAAGTCAAAACCTAAGCGTTAGACAGACGCACCAGCTCTCGTGTAGGCGAAATAATCAAAGCTCCAAGACCATCCTGAGGACCCCACTTTCTCCGATACAACATCTCTAGAACAGGGATCAGGAAGGCCAGCGTCTTGCCGCTCCCTGTCCTCGCTGCGCCTAGAACGTCCTTGCCCTTCAGCGACACAGGCAGACTTTTCGCCTGGATGTCTGTCATCTTCGTGAAGTATGCTTTCTTCAAACCTGGTGATAATTACACCGTCACCACTATACAGTATGTTGGTTGCGCTCATGCTTACCTCGCTTGGTGAAGTCGGAGATCGGGAGGTCAGCGAAAGCTTTCAAGCCCGGAGGGGGCTCCTGCAACAATCACGCTGCGTCAACATATAAGTAACCACTAAAGCCCGAGCCTCATATCTGGACTTACAAATTGTGATGCCGCCTGCTCTAAGGCTTCGATTGTCTTCGCCTCCGAGACTTTGCGCGACTTTGACGAGTGTAGACCATTCTTCGGTTTTGTGCCCTTCTTCGATTTGGGCTTGGCAGG
This sequence comes from Fomitopsis serialis, assembly GCF_022376445.1. NCBI lineage: Eukaryota > Fungi > Basidiomycota > Agaricomycetes > Polyporales > Fomitopsidaceae > Fomitopsis > Fomitopsis serialis. Next base: position 354,007 of record NW_025954973.1, read on the forward strand.
TTTGGCAGCGCGAGAGGGTCCAGCTTCACCCATTGTAAACCCTTCTGTGCTCCGGAAGAATCTGACAAGAGCGCAGGCGGATGCAAGGGAGAAGAGAGAATGTATACCGTCTTGCCACTAAACTTGGGAAACGTGACGCGAAATTCGTTGTGGCGCTGTGACATGCGCGTGACACTGCGCGAATTGATCGACGCGGCGACGCGCTCGGTTGCTGCCACAAACGCGCGCGACTGCCACCAGGTTGCCCCAAGTTTACCCCTTGACCTCTGCGACCGGCTCTTGCTTGCTGCTTCTGCTTTCCAAACCCATTGGCTGTGCGGCAATAACTGTATCTCCAGATCTCTGTATAACTATCTCGCTTTCAACCATCCACTGAGATGCCTCGCAAAGTCAAGTCTTCTTTAGTCGACCACCACTTTCCCCGGTTCTACGCATGCTACCTACTCAAGAGCATCCGCACGGCGCGCGCGACTGCGTGAGCTGTACATTTGTCTACTTGAAGGCCTGCTGATTCTGAGATCTACTAAGGACATATATAGGGAGCACGCCGAGCCCTCCCAGACGCATACGGTTCGCGCTTCCGCCGGTGAACGGTCGTGCTGTTACCACTCACTTCATATGCCCAGCCAACACAATGGCGAAATCACGCAAGGCGCATGGAAGACAAAGCACAACAGGCCTTGGATCATGCAGATGATCGTCTACGGTTTCCCCTCCAAGCTCACAGCGCTGCAGTTCGAATGGGCATGGCAGCACCCGCACATCTCGCGTCACCTTCGAGGCGAGGACGGCAAGGCCGTCTTCCAGAACAACTCGAAGTCGAGGTACTTGAAGACGAATGTCTCGTTCGTATGCGCGCTCTTCGACTCGTGGTGAATACGCATGCTCACGCAGACTGTTGTCCAGGATCGCACGAAGTATGATATGCTCTCACCCGTACAACACATGGCCTCTGCGTGTCAAGCTGTTCACTGCCGAAGCTGAGAAAGCCTGGAGCGATGCTGCCCGTGATGCTGACGACCTCGCGCTTCCGCAGGGGTTCTCCTACACGGTCGAACTCGAGGGCGTGGACGGGAAGTCAGGCAAGGCGGGCACAGGGAGAACGGGGCCAATCGATGTGAACGATGGTGAGTCTTTCGACCTCCCCTGGTATCGTCATCGTTGAACTGTGTGCCCAGTGGCCTTTACCTCGGACCACCTCCGAAAATGGACCACCGTGTTAGCGTCGCCCAGGCCATTGCTCTGTTCTGTCTGTAATGAAGCCTTGGACCGCCAAATCATAGTGAGTCATACCTTTCGCACCTCATACAAGTTCACACCAACTCATAGCCATGACCGACCCAGGACCCGATGACTACCGCGCTATGCCCCTCCCCAAATTGTACTACGGTCTCGCACCTCTCCTGTCTCTGCTCCGATTTCCTTGAACACGAGCGCTCGACAGATGCGACTCCTGGCAGGCTCGCGATGATCCCCCGGGGCGGCGAGTGCCGTTCGTGTCGCACGTACATCCTATGGGGTGATGTCATACGGGGGTGCTACAGACGCAGGGGCGACGACGCGCCTCAGCCCGAGTCCGACGGTATGGAGGATGAAGAAGCGCAGTCGCTTGAGGATGCCGAAATTGTCCTACCGCCGACTCGGCAACCCAGTAAGAAAGCCCTAGGCAAGACCGCCAGCCGGCGCCGGGGAGGCGCAGCCCCGAGGAAACGCCCCGCAGCACTTCTTGAAGAGGGCTTGAGCGAAGGGGAGTTCTTCGACTTGAATAACGTTTCTGGATCTTCCGAGGACGATTCTGCGGGCGGCGAACCTCTCGTGGTGGCATCTGTACAACGTACCACCACGGCGTCGCGTACGGCGGTAGGACGGGGAAACACACCAGAGAACAACCGCCCGGAGGAGGCGGCGCCAGTGCCGAGCTCGAGCACTAGGCAGAACCCTACGAGATCTCATCCAGAGAAAAGTACAAAGGTATCCCGTGGTGCAAGGAGGGACGTCCAGGCTCCGCGCCAGCAAGAACCGCAGAGCCACGGAGTACCACATCCAACGTCGCCGCCGATGTTCCGTCAGCGCAGGTCAATGCCCCGACTTCCAAACCCCCGATGTCCTTGGCCTCGCAACACCGCCAAAACCCTCGCACAAGGGCACCGCCCACGTATGTCGAGATAAGCGACTCCTCCGAATCGGACCTGTCAGACTTCGATGACGGTGCGGAACCCGCACCAACAGGAGCCCCGCGACGTGCATTGGGGCGCAGCCAGAAGAAGACTTTGATGCAATGGGCGGGCCTGACAGTCTGCACTCGGGATCGCCCCGCCAACGGCTCAGCCGTGCTCTCTCGACACTCTCCATCTCTTCGGGGTCGGAGCTGCCGGACATGGCGCACATACTGCGGGATCTGGAGAGGAAGAAGAAGCAAGATGATGATGAGGACGTGGTAGTGGTGTCCGATTAAAGGCCGCACCGTGCGTTGGCTTCTCTTGTATCGAGTTCACATCTGCATGCATCTAGTTTGGGATTTAGATCGTCGGTTTTAATGTGCTGAAACTCGAACACGGTGTTGCGGCGCGCATGGAAGGTGGTTGTTCCGAGTGTGGTTTGATGTTCACGGAGGCCAGTAGACTCGTGTTGTTGGCAAGATTGCGATCTTTGTCGGATGGAAGCACCACCGACTGGGAAGATGTCCGGGGTGCGCACCTCTTACAAAAGCAGCGCTTCGTTCATTACGTCGAAGCATTCCGCCAAGACGGTGCAAAGTTCGTTCTCTTCTTGCCGAGACAATATCGTTTCAGTGCTGGGGCCTGAGCCTGGCAGATCAGTGCCGCGCACGGCCCACAGACCGTTCTGCAGAATGGCTTCAGGTACGTAACGTAAATCATCAGGTGCAAGATCGAGCCAGTTTGCTCACCGTGGTGCGGACACGACAAACCTTCCATACCGACGTTCACTCAAGGATGCGACCAAGCTGTCGAACCCCTGCGGCATTAAAGTGCACTTCTCCTTTATCTCCATCCCGAGTTCGCAACGCCAAGACGCATAGTCTCAGACAAGGCTTACTTACTAGACGGCTCAGGCCACCTGGGGGCGCAGGAAACGACGGCCCACGATGAGTCTCCCGTCTACACATCAAATGTGGGCGAACATGACGATGACGAGGGGCTCCTACTACCCCCTGCGACAAATTTTCTACGAACTGAACGGCGATGATATTTACTTTAGTATGCTTCCGGTGCGTCCATACTTGGTTTACATAGCACTCTCTACGGCAGGGCAACCCTAGACTGATCGGATGTATCCACCAGCCGATGTCGACTGTAGAGGACCTACTCCTCGAGAGATGGTTACCGGCGCTGGATACGCTCGCCATCGAGAGCGTCACCGAACACACATCTCCGTCCGAGTGTGGACACCACTACGACAAAAGAAGGTGTGAACGAAACAAAGCGGCGAGACTACTCACAGTGAGTCGCGCATCATAAAGGTGTGCAGAGCCTTGTTCACGCTCCGGTCGGTACGTCCAGAAGCTCTTGGAGCACATGCGAAGGCGCTTTTCTCAAATGAAGGATCAGCTGGTTGTAGGAAGAAAGGCATGGCGTCGTTGACTTGACTGGGTGTCTGTTGCCAGTGCTGTAGGAGGTACTGTAAGCCTCTTTATCATTACTGCACTATAAAGCATAGGAGGAGCCGTAGTAGCTCCTGTGCTGTACATCTCCAAGTTGCCGAGGAACCATCACCGCCGCACCGAACAGACTCGGAACAGCCGGATGTGTTCCTCTCTGTACTGAGCCTGCAGCTTCATCATTGTAAGTATCATACAGTATATCATATCGCCCGAATAGTAGCAGGCTACAATGATTGCTAGCCCCGGCCCATCCCTGATGCCAGTCACGCATATGAATGCTTCAAGGTGGCGTTTGGCCGAGTTCTCATGCTAGTTATGACTCTGAGTTGGTTTCGAGAGCGCCCCCCAAATGCCGCCATCAAACCTCCCAGATTGCGATCTGCGCATGCGCCCGCCGACGCGTCGCGCCGGGTAAGGTTAGAAGCACGAACTCGTGTCTCACCTTCCACGGGCAGGCTGCGGTTCAACGCGTAGTCGCAGTCATGCCAAGAGCTGCTCAATGTGCGATTATATTCTCTAGGGCAAACACTCTACTGACTGTACCATGTCCGGCAGCAAACGTAGTAGTACATCGCGGTCCCCATCGACTACGCATCCCTGTGGATCCCATCCGAGTTCCTGTCAGGCGAAATCGCGCACACTGGCAAGGAACGCGGGGCGTGAAGCGCAAATTGGAACATTCAACTTCAAGCCTCAGGCTCCCAGGTGAGCAGGCGACGAGCAAGCTCGTCGTCGCGCTTGCCCTTGATGTCGTGGTAGATCCTCGCTCCGGCGCGGAACGCGGAGGGGGCGTCGTGCGCCAGGCCCTTCCAGCTGACCTTACGGCGGGCAAGCTCCTCGAAGTCCTCGCGTCTGCCGTGGCCCCTGCCGTCGGAGTGAATGACGTGTGCGTCGTGCTCAGAACTCCCCCCGGTGATCTTGCTGCGTCTGCCGTGTCCCCTTCCACCGGAGAGGGCGACATGCGCGTCGTGCGCCGAGCCTCCCGCGGTGATCTTGTGGCGCCGGGCAAGCTCTTCGTCGCGCCTACCGTGACCCCTCCCGCCGGAGTGGGCGACATGCGCATCGTGCTCAGAGCTCCCCCCAGTGATCTTGCTACGTCTGCCGTGTCCACCGGAGTGGGCGACGTGCGCGTCGTGCGCCGAGCCTCCCGCGGTGATCTTGTGGCGCCGGGCAAGCTCTTCGTCGCGCCTGCCGTGTCCCCTCCCGCCGGAGTGAACGACGTGTGCGTCGTGCTCAGAACTCCCCCCGGTGATCTTGCTGCGTCTGCCGTGTCCCCTTCCACCGGATTGAGCGACATGCGCGTCGTGCGCCGACCCTCCCGTGGTGATCTTGTGGCGCCGTACGAGCTCCTCCGAATCCTCGCGCCCGGCGTGCGACTTGACAAACCTGAAGTCGGCGCCGGTCTGCCATGTGCGGCTGCCCTCCGGGATGGCGTGTGCCGCGTGCACGTGCGGATGGTGCGCGACAGTGTTCTCTGGGCGGTGCGTGTGGTGCTCGGGCACGCTGCTTGTGGATGAAGGTCAGTCATGGGCGAGTGGGTGGAGTAGTATAGACTCACCTGGCGGAGTTGACGGGCACGGCTACGGCGGACGAGACCGTGGCGAGGGCGGCGGCAAGGATAATGAAAGCGGAAGTGCGCATGGTTGTGCAGAGGGGTGGGTGTGAGAGATGAGACCAAGGATGAGGTTCGCAGACAGTCGTGGAGGAAGTCGTGAAATGTAGAGGGGCGTAAGAGAAATGAGAAAAGACAACAAAAATCAGGCTGTGTGCGCGGTGTCCATTGGTTAATGGGAATGTAATGACTGATAGTCCGCCTGCGACTCACCGACCGGCACCGATTCTTGAGTTGTAGGGTTGAGCGAAAGAGCGAGAGAGCTGAGCTGGGGTATCTAGCTGAACCTGCGCAGGCTTTATACTGCGTCTCTGGCGCCCCTCGAGGGCTTTGAGAACTACACGTAAGTGGACCCCATGTGTAGCCCACGCCGATTGTGACCGTGCGGTGCTGCGGTACTACTCTGTCAATCAACGTGAACACCCTAGTACGACGCATCATAGTGTTTGGGTAGCATCTCTCCACCTGAGACGTGGATGAGGAAGTAAAGGCCTCTCTAGAAACAGACATTATCCGGATTCGACGCTTCATGCAAAGACGAAAAGCAAACACCGTCCACAAAACTTCCAGAGTTTGACAGAGGTCCAATTGTAGCTCGTCGAACAACTGGCGAGAATGCACCAGGCAACGCACTAGCAGACATGCTCCACATCCACAAGTTGTCCAGCGTTACTGCTGATGATCGAAACATCCAGTTGTTCACAAACGGCCTTGCCGGTTTTGAGCATTCGGCGAGAACAGACCGTTGGCGCTGCATTCTTGCGCGATCCCAAAAGTCGTGGATACATGCGGAGGACGACAATGCTCCGGCATATGGTCTGTGGCGTGTGTGTTTCTGCGTTACACGATCCGCACGTCAGAAAAACATCTAGACTCAGGCTGCCATGGTTGAGCTATCAGCGTGGGCGGTCTCGCGCGGCCTGCCCAACAGGTACTGAATCACGCGTCCTTCAGTACGCGGTAGGCACAAGGGTGTTCCTAACCTCATGTCTAACGAGATGATCTAGCCTGAAAGTGGCCCGGGCACGCGTCCAGAGAGACGCACCGATGCAATATGAACGAGGTCTCTGGAGTTCAAGTTGACGACCTGAGGCACCGCCCCTATCTTTCACTGCCAGTGGTCGAGCGCCGGGGCGACTTGGACGCTTCCTGCCCATCGGTACGTCCCTGTGATGGGGCACCCGACGTCGTACAGCCTCAGAGATGAGGGACAACTGAGGCGAACGGCCGTTGAGAAAGTGTGTGAGGACGTGGATTTTGACGAAATGGGTCGAGGCCGCCGGTACCTGTGGCACACTTCATCACGTCGAAGCTATGCGCTCAACTTGGTATCGAGACGTGCAGGACTGTCGTTGTAAAGTGGAAGTGGAAGGCAAAGTCAGTAAGTCGCAATTAGTTGAATTCTGGGCTCAGGCTGCGAGTCTGGGTTACATAATCCGCCATCAACCTCGTAGATTGCGATCTGCGCACTGTGCGCGCGTCGGGAATAAGCCCGTTCTCTCTCGATGTGACACTGACAATATTTGCCAGCGCCGACACAGCAGAACTAACCCTTTTGAGGGTTTTTGTCCGCGGGTGCTGGTCAAGCCAGATTCTAGCGATAAGCAGTGAGCACAATTAACCGACATTTCCATCCTGCGTTCGCAGCGGCGCCAAGCGGCATAGCCTTCGACAGTGTTCAGTAGACAGCTCAGGTCCAGCAGGTTAGGGTAACGACACAACCGCGACGAGACACATGTGTGCTGAGTCTCAACAGCTATGAGCCTCAGGCTCCATGGTTGAGCTCCTCAACGAGCGAATAAATTCTCTACTTCTCTACGGTACTGACTATACACTGGCACCGCATAACAAGCACGTTCGTCAATAGACGGTATACACAACGTAGTCCCCGTCAACGACATGGCTATGGCGCTCGTCCTCGGTTCACACGCCGAAGTCGTGAGCGACCTTCACTCCCGCGTGGAACGCAGCGGGAGCATCGTGCTCCAAGCCCTCCCAGTTGACCTTGCGGCGGGCGAGCTCGAGGTCGAGGTCGTCCTCGCGCTTGACCTTGAAGTCGTGCCACACCTTCACGCCCGAATGGACGGCAGAGGGGACGTCGTGCTCCAGACCCTCCCAGTTAACCTTGCGGCGGGCGAGCTCGCGCTCGAGGTCGTCCTCGCGCTTGCCCTTGATGTCGTGGTAAATCCGCACACCCGTGTGGAAGGCACTCTTAGCATCGTGTCCCAAGGCATTCCAGTTGACCTTGCGGCGGGCGAGCTCGAGCTCGCGCTCATCCTCGCGCTTGCCCTTCACGTCGTGCCACACCTGCACGCCGGAGTGGAACGCAGCGGGGACGTCGTGCTCGAGGCCCTCCCAGTTCACGGCGCGGGCCATGAACTCCGACTCGGGCTCCATGTCCCCGCGCTCGGCGAGCGACTTGACGAGCCCGACGCCGTTGTGCCACACGCCGCCCCAGTTGACCGCGCCGCTCCCTTCGGGAGCTGCGTCGCCGCCGGCGCGCAGTCCGTTCCGGACATGCGTGTCGAAGGGCAGGCTGGATCTACGGTTAGGCGGGATCGAGGGATGAGGTGAGGGAACTCACTGAGGAAATGCGATGGGCACTGCCAGGGCCGGCGAGACAGTGGCGGCCGCGACGGCGAGGATAGCGAAAGCGGAGGTGCGCATGGTGTGAAGAGGGGAAAGGGAGTGGGTGAGAAAGGTATTAAGGGCGAGGTTCGTGGACGGTCGTCAAAGAAGTCGTGAAGCGTAGAGTAGCGGCGGAGAGAAGACAATAAAAAATCAGGCTGTAGCGTTGTCTAGTGGTCAGTGCGAGCCTGACATTGCGATTGGGTGGGGCCACGACTCACCGACCGGCGCCGATTCTTGGGCTGGAGCTTAGGCGAAAGAGTGAAGAGAGCCGAGGAGCTGGAGTACCTGCCTTCAGACGTGTGGCCTTTATACTGTGTCTCTCGCGTCCCCTCGCATGTATTTGGAAAAGCCAACATCGGCCTGCCCGGTGTTCAGGCCAGCGCTGACTCACTGTGAACATCCCATGCCATGATGCGGATCTGTCAGTGTTCAACGCCCTAGGGGGCGGCAAGATCAACAGGTTTGGGTACCAACCCAACATCTGACGTGGATGAGGAGATGAAGGGCTCTCCGTAACAAGGGCGTTGACACGCTGCTGGAATACCTCGCTTCCTACGTGAGCGTAGGAGAACGAGGAGCACCGCTGTTTACCCAAGGTCTCCCTTCCCAGTCGAATACCGGCTCGGGTTTCGTCGAGCAATCCGCAAAGATGCCGGGGTTGCATCCGCAGGAACGTTGCAGCTGCAACTTGTTCAACGCCGGGAACCATCGTTTACACACATGATCGAAACATACGATAGTCCACAAACGGCCCAGTGTCCAGTGTTTCGGCGAGAATATGCCGACCGTGTAGCGTCCCCGGCGCGATTCAGCGGCAGTAACCTACAAGACTGCTTCGGAACACAACCTGCGGCGTGAAGAGAGCTAAGTGAGAGCGAGCGCTGTTATACAAAGAGAACGCGCACGTCGAAATGTTACTAGGCACAAGCGGTCTCGCGCGGCCCGCCCAGTACTCTCCATACAATCCCGGCGTCCGTGCAGCTGGTATCCATCACCCATCTTGGCAGGACGCTGTACGGGACCGCATAGAGTCCCTGACGCGCGCTCGGTACGTCGGCATGCACAGTGGTCCCAATCTTGAGTTCGTGTCTCAAGGATATTTCGGGTGGCACGCGCCGTTCGGAGGGACGTATCGATACGATCTGAACGAGCTCTCCCCGGGTGTGCGTCTGCTTGAGGCTGCGAAGGCGCCGAACCGCTCGTTGGCTGTGGCCCGATGTCAGTGGTCGAGTGCGGCGAGATGGATGCTTCCTGTCCAACGGAACGTGGTTTTGATGATGAGAGCGCTTGAAATTGCATAGCCTTGGGAAACGCGTCGTAGATGGACAGTTGAGTGGGAGGTTGCTGAGGATGAGGAATCGAGCAAGGACGCAGAACCCGATGGGATATCAGTAGCCGTTGTAGAGGCCGCCGGTACCTGTGGCATCATGGTGAAGCTGTGTAGTTGCTTGAGCATCGAGAAGTGGCACAAGTAAAGTGAAGGCGCTCCTGTGGAATGAGCATCCGAGTGTGCGGAAGCGATATATGCGCATCTAGAGCCTGAGTCCAGCGCCGAACAAAGCAAGAGCCCGAGTGGCTTCCTCGTGCTTCCCCCCTACACGCCAGTTCCTCATGCCCTACATCCAGAGTCAATGCGAAGACCGCTATGCGGGACTAGCTTCAGCATTCACAGTTGAAGGTGAAGTTGGCCCATGTGCATGAAGTCGCGAGTGGGGACGTCTCCGTGCCGTTGGCTGCAAGTTCAAATGGGCGTCTGGATTTAGGCCGGCGGCGGCGCCACAACACAGCAAGAAGCATGCCGCCACTGAGCGGTGCGGTATACGAGGTGCGGTCTAGATGACACAGTTCGAGTATGAGGTCTGACGAAGGTGCCATGCCATGCAAGGCTCGTTATCGCGCTCTGAGTGGGGTGTTCAGCCTGTCCCGGCGGCCCAGCGTGAGTGCAAACTTGACTATCCAGCGCCCGACTCTCGGAGAACGCAAGCCCGTTCCATGGGTACGCAATAGACCTCCGACAGGGCAGCATGCCGCACTGGTGTGTGTTGTCTGCTGCAGAGGGAGTTGTGGCGACTATCTGGCTGGGAAACATCGATAACGCTTGGTTTCCAGGGTCGCAACGGCGCCAAGACTCAGCTGCCGGCCAGGCCGCCGCTTCGTGGCAACGTGACCTATTGTGCATAGGCGGATTGGTGGGTGGACCCACGCAGGTCGACGCCTCATTGAGCAGGTTGCCTTTCCAGGAAGGAGATTTGCCTTGCAAAGGCAGGTACGCCCACACACACAAACAGACGCCCACCAATCCCCACTCATCCGTTTTCGTCAGAAAACCAATCAAGTGTCCCACGCATCGCGACCTCGGACTGCTGCTCTGCGTATATAAACCCCAGGGCCCGGGGCACTTCTCCCCCCATCACCGGAACGCAGTTGAACTTTCCCCCCATCTTCTCCCCGCGCCCCGAACCAACTTTCCGCTCGCCGAACATGTCGACCTTGCCTCACTTCTTGGCTGGCGTCTCTGACCTCGAGGGTACCATGCCCTCTTCCACCTCCACTCCCACTCCCACTCCGGACTCCAAGAGTTCGAGGAAGTCTATCCTCCCTGGCGTTCTCAAGTCCGTCGCCTCGCGCCGCCGCGCTGGCGCCAACGAGCTCCCGACTTCGCGCTACTCCGAGGCTCAGCAGCAGCGCCTGCAGAAGGCCAAACGCGTCCATCGTCCTCTCCCTGGCCAGCGTTCCGCGCGCAATGCTGCCGTCACCGCTGCAGCCTTCAAGGCCGAGTTCCGCCTCCCGAAGCCCGAGAAGGCTCCTGTCGTCGACGTCGAGATGAAGGACGTCGCGCCGGAGCAGGAGCCGAGGCAAAGATCTCCATCGCCATCCCGAGGCGGCTCGCCCGCCCCAAGTACAAGCGCGTGCCGATCGAGAAGGCGCTCTTCATGAACGAGGACTTGAAGGACGTCCCGATCGAGTACATCCAGGATGAGTTGGCGCGTAACGGGGACAAGTGCGTACACCACTCTCTCTGGTCTTTGGCTTAGTTGCTTACATGTGCCTTCTCTTCAGGTTGCTCAGCGTTCTCGAGCACGTCGAGGTTACCCCTCCCCTCCCCACTTCCATCCCCGAGGAGATCACCGTCGACGTCAGCGACGCCTCCGCCGACCTCCCCACCCACATGCTCGCCGTCTACAAGAAGGACCTCCCCGAGGGCCAGCGCAACATTATCACCATGCTCGCCGCGCACCAGTGCATCTGGGACACCAACTGCGCCCACCTTCCGTCCCTCCCGCCCTCCACGCCCACTGTTTCCGCGATTCCGACGCCGGAGGCGCCCGCCCGTATCACCGTCCCCGTCGTCCCGCTTGGCCTCCCGAGCCCGGAGCACTTCCGCGAGCTCATGTGCTACATGTACACCAAGCGCGCCGACGAGCTTCTCTCCGAGCTCCTCCCTGCACCACCACCGAGCGCAACGCAGGGCCAGGACGCGATGGACCGCTACGCGCGCAGCCTCGCCCGCGAATATGAGCGCGCCGACCTTCTCAAGCGCATGTCGCGCGTGCAGGGTGTCTGGCGCAACGCCTGCGCGTTGGGCGTGTTCGACGACGGGCTGTGGGGCATGCTCGACCTCGCCTGGGACGTGTACGGCAAGGCCGTCATGACCGACGTTCCCGACAAAGCGACGCCTGTCTGGGAGCCTTCGCTGCAGTCGGTCTCGTTCCGGTGAACGTTCCTCGTCCATCTCATTCTGTTCGCCGTCGCCGTCGCGCCGCTTTCTCGTCCATCCTCATCATCGTCACCGTCGCATCTTTTCCGTTCTTGGGTATCACTCATTCGCATGACTTGAACATATGCCTGTAGCATCTAGCATTGTATGTCACATCATCACTCCCTCCTCTCTGTCTCTATGCTCTGCGTACCATACTGTATGCCTTTATATCTACCTTATTCCTTTCAATAGAATTCTCCGTTATGGAACATCATATCCGTGGAGGCCTAGAGTGATCTCACAAGTTCGAGGCTTCACCCGGTTTCTTCGCCTAGATGAGAACAAGGCACGTGACATTAACCAACATCGTGTCTTCCTGGTCAGCAACGGTACGTGTCTGCCACACGGGTAGGGCACCTTCCGAATCAGTCAACTACATCGCCTTCACATTCACAATATGACGACGATGCGACCATATGTAGTAGTTCATAATATGCCTCGGTACTACGACAGGAACGACGATGTAGCTAAGACGAACTCCCGCCATGAATCCGAGTTTCTTCTCTTCCGCCCGCTTGCATCCACCCGACGCAAGCCTCTCGGCAGCCTTGACCCACGCGTGTGCAGTGGCCAAGCTCAAAGGCGCATCCAGCGATCCCCTTTGGGACGCTCCCGAGCTGATACAAGCATAGACGGATCAGGCCGAATCCGCGCGTCCTATGTCCATGCATCTGATCGCGCGGGCGCGCAGGCTGCGGGTTCTTCTCGGCGGCGCGCAGCTATTCCGGGCTACAGCAGAACGGAGTAGTGCCCAGGACGACACGAGCTTGATCGCCGGTCCGAGCTCGAGTCCGCCAGCGCCAAGAGGGAGTCGCTGAGAGTGAAGATGGAGAGGAGACTAGGTTTGGGGAAGAGGTCGACTTGGCAGATCGGTGACGACCGTGTTGCGCTGCGACGCGTGCGCCCGGACACCCCGGACGAGCACAGGGTGGTGTGGGAAGGATCGCCAGACGGCATGATGTGACCAGGATGCGAAGATGGAGATGCGCGAGACACGAATCTCGGAGGCAGAGCCAGAGTCGCGCCCACGGAGGAGCGGTGGCGACAGAGTTCGGCCTTGGTCTTCCTCCACTCGGCGCGGGCAACCTCCGCATGTGCAGAAAGAGACGGCAGCATCTTCCGGGTGAGCAGTCTGGCTGACAGCATCATGATATACGGATTGAGTTTGGAGTTTGCGCCGCAAGCAAGGCGAGGAAGCAGAACTCGTGTTTGCGCAGGGACCACTTCCTGGACCACACGCACGTATAGCTGTTGTTCGCATCGACATCCGTGCATGCACACTGCGTTGGAGCCGAAAGTCTGGTAGGTTCGACACAAAAGTCTGGAGCCATACGGGTGGCAAGCGGCTGGCCTATAGTCGTGGAGAGTCCGCGCCTGCGACAGAGGATCGTGGAGCTGCAACTGACACCTGGACCCTAGCAACGCGCTGCGAAGATATTCTGCAGACATGGGATGGCAAGACGCACCTCCCCCCTTCACCCGCAGCGACCCACCATTGCTTCCCCGCCCCACCTCAGCCCGTCCAAGGCCCACACCGGCAGGAGACAGTCGAGTTGCAGCCCGGGTTGACAAACAATGCAGCGAAGGCGAACAAAGGCGGGACGCTGCCACAATCAATCACTCAGGGCGCAGAACGAGAGAAGGCTGGATTAGGCGCCGGTGAGTGACCGCGGTTGGAGGACGATCAGCCTCGAGGCTGATCATGGCCGCTCAGTTTGGCCAATGGGCTCCGGCAGATGCAGTGCGACCCTCACGCTGGCATCTTGCTGGCATCCCTTCCTGCCCCCGCTCGCCGCCCTTTCCTCCGTTCGCCCACCGTGGCGCAGCGCACAGGGGCTCCTTATTATGTCCTGCTGAGTTTCCCTGGCCACAGCCATCCCCACCGCTGGGCCCCCACCGCTGGCTTGCTTCCGTCGAGGCCACGCGCTCCAAACGTTCCGGGCAGACACGGAGAGTTGGTGTCGATCCGGCTAGTCGTTCCAGAAGGGCATCGGGGCAAGGGAGGAAGGTCAGTGCTCCTTGCATACGTGCAGGCTCATGTACGACCCTCCGAGCCCGCACGCACGCGCCGCTCGCGCCCTCAGGCCGCCGTCGTGGTACGCAGCACCATCCGCACACGGCCACACGCCCGACGCGCCCGACGACGACGCGAGCGAGACTGCCCCGCTCACCTACCTAACGAGGCTGGCCCAGCCCTTTGATGACCCATACGAGTGCGTCGTCTTCTCTGCTGTCAGGTCGGCTTTTGACGGGGCTATACCAGGGAACTATGTCGCTCCTTCAACGTCTACAAGACCTCCGTCACACTCCTTCCAGATGGCGCCGTCCCGCCCACCGTATGCATGCCCGTCCGCCGCGACGCGCACATGCCCACCCACGGGCTAATTGTCCTCCCGTCCCACGCCGCTCCTGCCCCGTCTGCTTCCTCTTCTACTCCCTCGCCGGCCGGCCACTCTTTCCCCGACTCGCCTCGCCCTCTCGCTCTCCCCATCAACGCCGACCTCTTTGCGCAACGCTTCACGTACGACCTCTCACGTCTATCTGCTGATGACGCGTACGCAATGGGCTCGACGCTCCCCGTACCTTTCTACGCCGAACGGGCGTGCAATGCGTAGAGCTGCCGACGATCCCTCTGTCCCTCCCCCACCCGCTCTCCGTCTCTCTCCTCCTCTTCTTCGGACTCGGGCTGTCTCTGCCCCTGGCTTCGCTGCCGCCCTCGCCATCAACTTCTAGCTCGCCGGAGTGTGCCTCGCGGCGAAGAAGCGGCCCGTCCCCGCTCGACACGCACACCGGCCTTCTCGCCAGCTTCCTCCTCCCGGACCACGTCATCACCGAGTTCCCCTCGGGCCCCGCAATGGCCTCCGCGCTCCTGCGCGGCTCGCGCGCCGTCATCCGCACCGCCGCACACTCCGACTCGGGGTCCAGCGCAGGCTCGGGCTCGGACGGGGACTCGGACGGGGACGAGCCGCAGCCTGACGAGGCGATGGACGCGCAGCTGCGGGAGCGCACGGCGTTCGTGGGCGGGCTCTGGGCGAACGTGCTCGCGCTCGGCCCGCGCGACGGGCGGATCGTCGACATGGTCCGCTGCGCGTGGAACGTGTGCCGGGAGGCGCGCCGCCTGCGCGAGCTGGAGCAGCGCGGGCGGCGGCGGCGCTAGCGCCTGCGTTACACGCGTCCACCGTGTGGGACGACGTGGACCCCGAGATGCACGACACGACGAGACGAGCAAACGAGCAGACGCGCGGAAGGCCTCCTGGGCACTCGCGAAGAGGAGCCTCGCTCCTCTGCCCCCCCCCCTTCCCCAGACTGTCCTTCCCCCTCCCCTGCGAGCCAAAAGCACCGACGGGTGCGCAGACCCCGCCACGCTCCTTCCACCCCACCCTTACATGCACTCACTCCCCCGGACTGGACTGAGCTAAGTTAGTGTCGCGCCGCTGAATGTATAGATAATCTATCGCTCTCGCCGGACTCGGACCCGGACCCTGGTTCCAAGTACTAGTCGTAGGATACGCCTGTATCTAATGTAGCATCAAGAGCCGTACGTATACCCGTAGCCTCGCATACCCGTTTCGCTATTAGTCGCTTACGCTAGCAATCCATACCCGTATTCGAACGCTGCGTCTGCGCTTGCGACCGGGTGTTCGTCGGTCGTCTGTGGCGGAGGTGCGGGGTGAGTGCTGATTCGTCTCGGCCTTGCCACTGCTCATGAGGCACGCTTACAGGGAATGGACGGCGCGCTCTGCACCCTGGATGCTGTTCGTTCAGCTTGAGTAAGCCTGCAGTCGTCTATCAACAATCAGCTGCAGGCATCATAGTCTGTTGCATTCTACAAGTGGGGTATCACTTCTATGCCCGTCTGGATCCTCTGCACTGTGTGGCCCCATATATCCCTGGCTAGCTATCAGCTCACAAGAAACTGACGGCTCTAGTCTTTTGAGGTTTGCACAGCTGATCTTGCCCTCCATGATCAGCTCGGAGATGGCTTTTGCAGTTCCCGGTGCGTTGCAGATACCCTGACGAACTACCGTCAGCACACCAGCGTGGGCCCAACCAGAAGAGCACGCACCCAGCAAGTGTGGCCGGTGGCAATCACCAGCCCCTTCGCGATGTTCGTCGCCTCACCTACGATCGGGCCCCCTCCCGCGCTCACGACCGGCAGGAAGCACGCCTGCCGCTTGTCCACCGTCCCCGCCCGGAGCTCCGGCGATATGCTCGCGACGTGCGCGCGGATGCTCTCGCACGCCGCCGGGTCGACCGCGACGTCGTCGACCGTCTCCGGCACGGCGCTGCTGTCGCCCGGCCCGCACGCGTACACCTCGTTGTCCGGGCGCGCGTAGATCTCGGGACTTACGGTCTGTGGGCCTTTGCGGCCGGCGGCGGGGAGGAGGATCTCGGTGAAGAGGACGTAGGGCGAGATGGTGACGCCGGGCTGGGGTGGATCGTGACGCTGTGCGCGCGCGTGCCGGAGATGGGGAGCGCGGGGAGGATGCGCGGGGACCACGCGCCGGCGGCGAGGATGACGTGCGTCGCGGGGAGGGTGTGTGTTGAGGAGGAGGAGCCGTCCGTTGTGGGAGCGGAGTAGGTCACGCCAGAGACTCGTCCTTCAGCCTTGTCGATGTCGATCGAGGTGACCTTCCCCTGGACGAACTCGCACCCCTTCTCTTTCGCGAGGTCAAGCATGCTCGTCGTGAACAGGTACGGATGCACCTGCGCCGTGGCCCCCGCCGGCGCCATGGGCGAGTACCCGTCCGTCAGGTCCGCGCGCACCCAGTCGAGGTCGTCCGGCAGGCCCGCCTCCTTCCGCTTCCGCGCGCCCCAGCCGCCGTCGCCGTCCAGCCCGTTCGTCTTCTCCAGGCTCCGCCAGTCCCCGCCCCTGCCGACGCCCGTGCCCGTGCCCTCGTCCGGCGCGAGCTCGCCGCGGCCCTCCCAGCTCCCGCACCCGACGAACCGCCAGCCCCAGCGCCGCGTGCCGTCGTGCTCGCGCGCGAGCCGGACGTGCTCCGCGAAGGAGACGTTCACGAGTTCCTTGGGGTACGCCCACTTCGCGACGAGCCCGCCCGCCTTGCCCGAGGCGCCCTGGGCGACGCCCCGTGCGGATGCCTCGATGAGGGTGACCTTGGTTTTGGAGGCGGCGAAGGCGGGGTGGGCGCAGAGGTAGTAGGCGGTGGTGCAGCCGACGATGCCTCCGCCGACGATGACTATCTGGCGCTGCAGATCGCTGGCCATGACTCGGATCTGGAGACTGATGTTGGGCTCAGCGATGTTACTTGGTAGCAGGGGACTCACGACTCTCGGCAGGTATGGCAGGCCAGTGATAGCAAGGAGCAAACTGCGGTGGGTGTTGGTAATGGCCACATTGGGAGCGTCGCCGTTCTCACATCCTTCTCACAGGCGATCCTTGCATATGACGTAGAGACAGCGGCCCGGGGCTCGCGGGCCGACGTTGCCGCCACAGCGTAAGTAGGTCCGCGGCCAGGTCGTGAGTGGGCGTGCCATGTCTCTATCCATATCGCCTGTACTGACAATGCGTGGCGTCAGGACACATCGTATGTAGTTGCACATGGCTTACATTGCTGGTATCAATGGGTTCTGGTCGAACTTTGTTGGAGCGCCACCAGGTCGAATGGTGAGTCGATATCTCTATCATTATCCAAGGCAGACTAAATGACTCGACCCACGTAGTACTTATTGGGGCAGCATGCATATTCCACTCCCTGGGACAGGTCAAGGCTTCTACGCGCATCCCTACGGGCTGAGTACGGACTACGAATCTCAATCAGAACTGCGATGAGGAGTCATCATGACATAGGCAGACCCTGAACACAACCCTGTTGAGTGAGGGAGGGCGGTCGTGTATGAGACACTGTCGGTCTCGTATCCAACCCAGGCGGTGGTACATTGGAAACTTGTGCAATCGACATACAGCACGCCGCTCATCACGCGCTCCGTGACGGTGGAGGAGCGCAGATTCCGATCTGATGGCAGCCACATAGCCGTGACCCGTCCAAACAACGCCGGACGTCGACAGCACCTTGACAGAACCCGTCATGGCGAATTCGAAACTCAACCCATCTTCTGCGCCCCCCCGTGCTAGTGCTTCCTCGTTATCGCGCGCTGCTGGGTACAGCGCAGGGTTCATGGTCAGGACGAGGCTGTTGCGCGTACGCGCTCCCGCATTCCGAAATGAACGTTCGGTGTGTTCATCTGGCGATATGTGGAGCTGATCAGTCTCCGTGACGAACAGGTAGTTACAATGTTGTCGTTGGACATACAGAACTCGCATTCCACTCATCTCAGTGGTATGTGCGTGTTCTTGCCTGATTGAGGTTCCTTACGTTTCAGTCGAGTCATTCACTGCTTCTCATCAATGAACTCGAACACACATGCATCTGCTATTAGTATCAACAACGGCGTCCTGGGTATTGCTTCGGCTTGACATCTGCCACACCCACTGGTATGTACTTGGTATCCTGGATTTCTCGTTTACGTTGTGGACATCTCGTCTGACAGCACAAACGTCAGATCTGTCCTGCAAGACCAAGTGCTCGCGCTCCGCGGCACCCACAACATCGTGATACATCTTCACACCGATGCTCGAGCTGCTTGGCCGCTTGTCAATGTGAGCCAACAAGCGATGTGCTTGTTCGGTGGGGGGATGTATCGTGTATGCGCCCAGGTACGTCTTATGCGGTAGACTATTACCTAGTGCATGCGGGCGCGCACGTCCTTGGAACGATCCACAGGATGGTTGAAGTGGTCTATGCAGGCCCCAGGGCGCACCCTTCATCCCGTACTGCAGAACAAAGTTATCACGTCTGCACCACAGGGTACTTAGAGTTACCTGATGCCGTACGGGTGGAAGCTCGGCTTGTTCATCAAGGACACGGTGTATGGATCCGAGCGATGATGAGCACCCCACGTCGGTTACAGTTTCGGGACGCAAATGCGTCGTCCTCTCGTCTGAGGTGCTGTAAGTAGCCCCGCATATATCAACGCATTGGCTGTTGACCGTCAACATCAAGCATCTCCTACTTGGCAGATCCCCCGGGCTGGACTCAGAAACTTGCCTCGCGCAGATATACTTGTGTTAGTACTGAATGGTTTAGCAGAGAGGTCTCCGAGACGAGAGGTAAGTAATGCATGCAGTCTCGTGACTGAGGTCTTTGACGGCGTTTCCTTTGACAGTGAGTCGTCAGCATATGAATCGACGTCACGTATACACCCAGTTGCGATCCGCCGAGATCGAATCTATTACGCCACAGAGCAACTGCTCAAATCATCCTGTCAAGTGTACATAAATTCTTGATTCTCATCGTCTTCACTAAATGCGTCAAAACAGCCTCCGTCAAAAACGGGGGAAGAAGTCCATCATCCATCCGAACCTTTCTGACACCTATCCATCCCCATCCCAAGCCAACCCCCTCTAGACGTACTTGACGGTGACCGAGTCCGAGGAAGTCGACGCGGAGGTGAGGACGTCGTTGTTCTGCTCGATATCGATCAGGGTCGCGCCGCTGGGGCCGACGGCGCCGGAGGTCGTCTCCGCGGACGCGCCGGTGAAGGTAACCGTGCCGAAGTCGGCGAGGGGCACGAGCGAGCCGCCCTCCTCGTAGTCCTCGACGATCCACTCCGCGTTCTCCTCGCAGAGCGCGGACGACGACGTGATGTCCTGCGTGACCGTCTGGCCCGTGCTCGTGTTCTCGATCACCGCCGTGCCCGACGTCGTCGACGACGCGGTCACCGTCAGCTTCACGGTGTCGCCCGCGCTGAAGCTGATCCCCGAGAAGTCGTACGCGTAGTCCGGGTACCACTCGTACCAGCTGGCGGGCGCGCGGGTCAGCTGCGCACTTATGCAGGACGTGGGACAACGGGGCACGCACCATCGTACGAGACGTCGCCGCCGTCGATGGTGAAGTCGACGCCGGTCTGGAGGATAGCGGTGCTGCAGGTGTCGCCGTCGATGCCGACCCAGGCGGAGGCAGAGTAGGAGCCACGGCCACCCGAGGGCGCGCTCGGGGTGGGCACGGTGAACGTGCCCGTCACGGACGTGAAAGAGCCCTGCACCCGCACGCAGCACCGTCAGAACCACCGGCCGCTGCCCGCGCTCGCAGGCGTGTGCTCACCGAGGGGTACGAGTCGTACACGGCGCCGGCCCAGTTCGAGGAGTACTCCACGTGGGAGGCGTTGGAGCTGGCCGCGTGCTCGGACTCGGAGAGCTGCAGCGGGTGGCTCTGGCGGACGCCCGAGCGGCGGCGCGCGAGGCGGCCGGCGATGCCCGACGGGCGGGCGAGCGCGGAGGTGGCGAGGAGCACGGACGCGAGGAGCGCGGCGGAGAACATCATCGGAGCGAGTGCACTGGGGCGCAGAGGCTGTCGGGTCGAGGGGCTGTCGAGACCGAAGGACCTGCTGTCCCCCGCCGCCCCGCTGCGCCATTTATACGTTGTGTGCTCTGGGAGTGCTCAGGGCAGATCCCCGCCCCGCACCCTGAACAGAGATGGGCGAGGGCTGTGCGGCAGTCACGTTCGGCGATGCGGGTGTTGACCGTGTGGTGACGGGCAGATGGATTCCACGGCGCCGTCCGACGTGTGGTGGAGGGCTCTTCGGCGAGAAGTCGCTGGCATTCAGATAGGCCTTATCGGCATGAGAATGTTCTGATAAAGCCACTGCGAGCTGCAACAGAGGCCGGCACGAGCTCTGGAATCGAGAGGAGCAATGGAACCGCCTCCGTTCCTGGGGATCAAGAGGTCAGAGGGACGCACCGGAGAGGTGTGTTCCATATCCGGACGCTTCGCGTGGGCAAACACCGAAGAATGGGTGTTCGCAGCCATGCGACTGCACGCTTCTGCGGGTATAAGGAATGGTATTGCGCCGCCTCAGTGGAAATGCAGACCGAGGAGGGGCGTCCTTGGACACTGCGGCGATGGCGGGCTGATGTGCGCTGTCGTTTGTGGACCGGTGGCCCGGACTTGTGCCACAGAGAAACCGTGCAGTAACGGGCCGTCGAAGAAGCCTGCAGTATGGCGTATGTAAGCCTTGGCAGAGTTGCGGCGGAAGCCCGGACGCTATGACGGCATACTATGTAGACCGTATCCTCGTTTGGTCAGTATCGACGGCATGTCGATGAGCCCGGCATGCACGAAGGCGCCGTCGGAACATGACCGCGGAAGGTCATCACATCCTGCCATCCAGAGCAAGTAGACCATGCGCATTCAGAGGGATAGTGCTCGCCGAGGGAGGAAATGGCTGTGAGATCGCGCAGATGCTCCATGGACGTGAGAGCACCTATGATCTGAGTGCCCGGCCGATGAATATCTTGCCATCAGGAGAAGAAGGAGCACCTGCGCGGCCCAGCCGGGTCTATGAATAGAAACGCAACGCAATGACAATGGCATGGTGCATGATCCCGCCTGCGAGTTGCGACATAAGCACAATCCTGTCAGCCAGAGCAGCGCATGTACGCCTCCCTCACGCGACACGGCTGCTGTCTGGACCCGTCCCGCAGGCGGCCAAAATAGTCGAGTGAGGCGATCCCGGAGGGGGTTGTGCCACAAAGTACGAGCAGACGTACCCATCGACACGTGTCACCCCATTGTTCCATTGATTCGTGGCTTGACAGAAGCATGTACGACATCCCGCAGCTAGCACAGCGTGTCGCGTGCACGCCAGTTATATCTGGAGGACAGGAGCGCGTATTCGGCAGGTAGAGGTGGCTGCCGAGTGGACATTGAACAAGAGATGGAGCGATGGTCGACCAAGACAGCACACGATGGACATAGCCCTCGCAGATGGTTACCATCTTGCGCCAAAGTGAAGTCTGATTCATTCGAGCTCATCGCCGCCGGCATTCCGAGTCCGTGCTTTGCAGAATGCAGCGCCATGCCGACATATGCGGTACATTCTCCTATGACGATCGTCGGGGACAATCAGTTGTCACATTGGAATAGGCATGCACTTCCCTCGCTACTCTTAGCTTATCGTCCTGAGAATGACGGTGGCAGTCGCCTGACCGTGAAAGGTGGCGTCCACAGAGTGAGTAGGCCCGACGCACGTTGACTCGAGGCAGTGGTCGTGGAAGAACGTAGCTTACATAAGCTACTGTCTCGATCATAATCGGGGCTCAAAACTTAGAGCCGCGTTCAGCGGCAACTTCCGATCAATCTGTGGCCGCAGCGGCAGTCGTCCTATGTAGTCGTTCCTCCGAGTCTGTCTGTGGGCCACAGCCAACTTGTAACGCGTGCTCGCGTCATCATCCCTGTATCGCTGGCTGACATCCGAGTACGAATGAACCTGCGTAGAGAGACCCTGCATCCCTGGGCGATGGTGAGAAGTTCTTTGACTCGGACTCATCCGCGGCGTCACTGGCCACTCCGTACCACACCGCGCAAGTCAAGGGACACATGCTCGACAGCAGCCACTCGAATCTTCTTTCATCCCACCCGCGCTCGAGGCCTCGACGGCTCTGCATACTCGACTCGGCGGTTCTACATACCCCCGGGGGTGTACGTTAGACACGCCGTCTAAGCCCACCCTTCCCTAGCACTGCCGATGCTCCATGTGCTTCAGGGTGCATAGTGGCTACGTAGCCCACTGTGCCACAGTCAGCGTCGTGTGCTGCCCGTTATGCTCTCGTGACGTGCCGCGTTCCTTCTCAGGGTGGCAAGATTCGGAACCGATGCTGTAGTCGGTCGCATGGTTCACGACTGTTCGCGAAGCATCGGAGCCTCCCCACGCAACGGAAATCCTTGCCACGGACCCACGGTGGCCTGGATACCCGCGGTGCGATGTCGAGTTCTGCGAGATATCCGGGGGGGCATCGTTCGGGGCTGGCTCGTGTGCGTGCGCAGATCGCAATCTACCTTTCGTTCGAATCCTTTTGTTGTCCGCGAGGGCCGAGCCTTACGTAGTCAAAGCTCTCTAACACTATGAGTTGGTACGAGCGCGATCAGGCTGAGCATGCGCTCGTCGCCGGAGCGAGAGCGTGGGTTGCGACTATACTTTGTTTCTCACTTCCACTGCACAACAGGATAACCGAATACACGTCTCGATATCAAGCTGAGCGCACAGCTTCGACACGCACTGCAAAGGTATCACGGTTCACTCGGGCAGAAAAGGCTTCGGAAGTGAAAGAATTCCTCATGGTTTTCGCTCGACGTAGATGTACCTCTGGAAGATGTCGAAGGATGTCTTTCCGGCGGACAAAGACATCGAAACCTTTCCTAGGCCCAGAATGATGTCCTATGGTTCAATCTCCCTGCCCACCCGCGAAGGTATGGAAGAGGCTCTCACTTCATCGCAACTCTTGTACGCGGAGGAAATTATGCCCTCTTTGCAGTGACGATGAGGTCGTCGGACTAGCGTGTCACAGGTACCGGCGCCGGCCTCGACCTGAGGGTCACCGCTTCATCAAGATCCACGTCCTTACCCGCTTCCTCAACGGCCTTTCACTTCGGTTGTTACTCTCTTGGGCAGTACAATGTCGGGCGCCCCATCACAGGAACCTTCCGATGGACATGAAGCGTACCAGTTGCCCCGGCGCTCGATCACTGTCAGCGAAACATGGGGACGGTGCCTTCGCAGCCTCAGCCGGGCCAAAGGGAGGTCGTCAACTTCAGAGAGCTCATTCATATTGCATCGGTGCGTCCCTCTGCCATGGACGCGCGCCCGGGCCACTTTCAGGTTCAGGCTAGATCGTCCCGAGACGTGGGTGTACTTGGCATTGGATTAGGAACATCCCTGTGCCCACCGCGTACTGAGGGACGCGTGCCAACTCAGCGGACTCTGCGCGTGATTGTACACCGCCATGACTTTTTCCTGACGATGGGGAGCCAGGAACCAAGAGAGACGATGTGGGCGTTGCCAATGCCGGGTGAGTACTTGCTGGGCAGGCCACACGAGAGCGCCCACGCTGATCGCTCAACCAGTGTACTTAGATGACTTTCTGACGTCATTCATCCGCAGAGACACCCACGCCACAAAGCATATGCCGAAGCGGTGTCGTCCTTTGCATGTAGCTGGCACGACTTCTGGATCGCGCAAGGATGCAGCGCCAACGGCCTGTTTTCGCCGAATGCTCAAAACCGGCAAGGCAGTCTGTGAACAACTGAAGGCTTCGATCTTCGGTACTAACTAACACTGGACAACTTGTAGATGTCGATGTGCCTGCTAGCGCGTTGCCTGGCGCATTCTCGCTGGTTGTTCGACGAGCTGCAACTTCAAAACCTACATCGAACTCTGGGGGATTCATATGGACGGTGTTTTCTTCTTGTCTTCGCATGAAGCGTCGAATTCTGATAGCGTGTCTCTAGAGAGCGCTCTTTGTTTCCTCATCCACGTCTCAGGTGGCGAGATGCTACCCAAACACTTCGATGCGCCGTACTAGGGCGTTCGAACGTTAATCGACAGTCTGAGAGCATTGGCGTACTGAGCACCGCACGGCCGCAGTCGGCGCGGGATATACATGGGATCCACTTAGTACGTGGAGTTCCTCAAAGTCCTTTCGAGGGGCGCCATAGACGCAGTAGTATAAAGCCTGCGCACTGTCTAGCTCAAGTGCCCCAGCTCAGCTTTCTTCGCCTTGCGCTTGAAACTCCATCTTAAGAATCGGTGCAGGTCTGTCCTCAGTAGTCTGATCTCTCACACCACTGCCTCTCCTCACAACTTGGACCATCCGCGCCTCCGCTCTCGTTATCCTCGCGGTCGCCCGCAGCCGCGTCCATCAACTCCGCCAGGTGAGTCCCTGCTTCACTCGCCACCCATTCACTCATGACTAAACTTCATCCACAAGCAGCGTGCCCGCCCACCAGAGCACCGCACAGACTCGGAGAACACTGTCGCGCATCATCCGCTCGTGCACGCCGCACATGCCGTCCCAGAGGACAGCCGCGAATGGGTGCCCGGCGACGACTTCAGGTCTGTCAAGTCGCACGCCGGGCGCGAGGACTCGGAGGAGCTCGCGCTTCACTTCAAGGTCATCGGGGGCAGCTCGGAGTACGACACCGCACACGTCGTTCACTCCGGCGGGAGAGGGCATGGCAGGCGCGAGGACTCGGACGAGCTTGCCCGCCGTGAAGTCAGCTGGAAGGGCCTGTCAGACAAGGATGCTCAGAGACGCGTAAAATCAACGGGAATTGTTTGGAGCACGACGTCGCCTCTGCCTTTCACTCGGGCGTGAAGAATTACCACGACTTGAGAGACTTCAAGGGCGTCAATGATGTGTTAGACACATCCGATGGCCATTAGCATTACCTAGCATACCATGTAAACGGACGTAGAGTCTACATAGGGCTTGGCCCTTAGCAGACAATCATTGGGGGTCTCAAACAAATTCAAAAGAACTAACTTCAAGGCAAGCGAGGGCGAGGCGACTCCGAGTCGAGCGGGAACTCGCCGCAAACCTGAGGGAGTCAACTGGAAGGGTCTGGAGCATGACGTCCCCTCTGCCTTCCTTTCGGGCGTGAAGGTGTGGCACGGCATTGATCAAGGGCAAGCGCGAGGACGACGTCGAGCGTGAGCGCGCTCATCGCCAGGTCGGTTGGCGCTGGCAGTTGCCAAATCGAGAGAGAACAACGGGTCCAGTCCCGACGCGCGGATGCGCAGATCGCAATCTGCGCGGTTGATGGTGGCATTTGGCGGATTATGTAACCCAGACTCGCAGTCCAGACCTGGTTGACTTAGATTGCGACTTACTTACTGTCCTTGCCACTTCCACCCTCCTCCTCTTCCTCCCTGCACGTCTCGATATCAAGCTGAGCGCACAGCTTCGACATGATGAGATTAATGTCGGACTGGCATGCCACTAGTAGTACCGGCGGTCACGGTTTCGACCCTGAGGGACCCCTTATCAAAATCTACGTCCTCACCCACTTCCTTATGTAACGGCCTTTCGCCTCAGTTTAAGTTGTCCTCCGAGCAGTACGTCTCTGGGGCTGTACTACGACGTCGGGTGCCCTATCATAGGAACGTTCCGAGCATCCAACCACCAACACTTCACAATAAAGTTAACTGGAATACGATACTCCACCGCGCGCCACCGAGCACTGGGGCGCATAACTGGTGCAGATCACTCACGACTTCGTGCGGATACTTCAGAAGTGAGATGTGGTCCGTGCAAGGTTCGTGCGACACTTTTGTGTTCAATAGAGGTGTGATCATGCATATGATGATCAGCAGGTTTAATCACCGAACTGAAGTTGCCTCAACATGCCAAGATACATATACATAGGATTCATGAGTCCAAGACGAACTATATACTGTTTGACCATAGGCATAAGTATGCATACTACTGGCACACTCGCGTAGAGGTAAAAGAGAGAAAGGATAATAATCAGGCATCAACGTCCATCGCATCGTCGTCAATCACACTTGCCCGGCCCCGAGGTGACTTAAGCCCTTCTTCAGCACGACTCCGCCGCCGCGCATACTCGCTCTGCCTCGCCCTCTTCTTCGCAGCAAGCTTCGCAGCCTCGCCGCCAGCGCTGGCACGCCCAGACTTGACTCCTCCCAGAGACTTCCGCACACCCATGCTAGATCGCATACGGGGAGCAGGTGCAAGGACAGACGGCGCCGCAGGCTGCGTGGTATCCCGCTGCGCGCCGACCTTCGCGATAACTCGAGTGCGGGAGATCCGTGGCTTCTTCGCGATCAATCCCTTTGGCTTGGGTGGCACAGCTGTAGGGATGCAGACGGGCTCGCCAATGCAGTCGCAGCGGCAGTGAGAGACGCGTGGTGTATGGGAGTGGTTTGTGAAGTAGGGCTTGAGAACATATCAGCCGTGAGCGGCTGCGAAAAGATCTTGGTGGGCCTCGGTGATCGGGCGACCGAGGGCTGTTCGTAATCATGTTCAACGTCGCCTTCGTCGTCGCAGCCACCGACCTCCGCTCGGCGCGTTTGACCGGCTGCTCTGCGACAGCAGGGAGGGTCGAGAGCCTGCTTGCCGTCCCCGTATCACCCTTCCCGACAGCCTTGGCGAGAGAACTGGCCGTTGGCGCGAGGAGAGACGACGTCCTGGAGCGAGGAATGCTATCTCTGTCGCGTGATCCCTGCGCGGAGCTCGTGGACGCTCTCGTGCTAGTAACCGTGCCAGCAGCCGAGGTAGTCAAAAGGCTTCGCCGCGTCCCGACAGACGATGTGGGGCCTTGTGACTTGGTCGCCAGACTAGTCCGCATTCCCAGCGACGACGCGCCTGCGATGGAACCAGGCCTCGAGGGTATCTTCGACGTCGCGGTTGACGTGCTCGTCCTGGAACTGGCAGTTCCGGCAACGGGACTCGCGAAGGACGGTATGGGAGCGCGAGCCTGTGCAGCGGAGTGCGACGACTTTACAGTGCCATTCCCTTTCGACGAGGATGCCTGTGGCTCAGGGCGTGGCTTCTGTAGTTTGTTCGAAGTGGAGACTGGAGCTTTGCGTGCAGTCGATGTCGTGCTTCTCATGCTGGAATTCTGGACGGCTGGTGGGGCAGCGGTGGTGATGACGGGCTTCGGCACAGCCTGGGTCGGTTTGGCCACCGGAATGCTGGAGCTCGCTACCGGAGCAGGCTTGCTGGTGGTCGCTGGCCCGCCTCCCATATTCCAAACGTTCTTCACGAGGGTCTTGGCGGACGTGAAGAAGCCGAAGCGAGACGGCTTAGCTTTGGCTGAGAAGAGAAGTTACACACTGAATATCCAAGTCGATGGGGCTGAACTCACGAGGAACGGCCTTTCCACCCACGCTGACCCGGCCTCTGCTGCTGCGCCTTCGAGCCTTATTGGCCTCAAGCCTCCGGCGGATGGCTTCCCGCTCCTTCAGCTTCTTCGCTTCCTCTTCCTCTTTGTCATCGCCTTCCTGAATAGCACCAGCGGTAGGAGCAATCGAGACTCTCCTCCCATTGTGCACGCCGTCGAGTTCGGAGACTCGCACACGTTTCGACGAGCGCCGGTCTCCAGCATCTTCCTCTCCCTCTTCGTCGTCGTCGTCATCGGCCCCAAACCCTCCTGGGACAGCCATGCGCTTGCGCGCACCCGCACTGATAACCCGCGCACCCGCAGCACTGCTTTTCCGTTTGCCACCCGGGGCATGGCCAAGCCCCAGTGCGTCTGACTTGCGCTTCCTCGACGCGGCGCCCGCAGGCCGGGAGGCAGGAGCAACGAGACGTTTAGCAGCATAGTGCGTCGTGATCGAGTCCATCTTGCTGAACTGTGCCTCGTGCGCCTTCATGAACCTGTCCGGGCTACCGGCCTGCTGGTTCGCACTCTGTCCTTTGTCGATCAACGCGAAAATGGGTGGTACAGATGCGGCGGAAGGCTTCTGCTCGGGGCCCTTGTCCTTGCCCTGCTCAGCAAGGCGCCGCTGCATCTCCTGCATAAGTGTCTGCGCTGCATCGCTAAATTGCTGGTTGGAGAGACTGTTCCGCGGCAGCGGGGAGCCAAAGAGGAAGGGCTCGCTGCGCGGAATGCCAAGTTTCGAACCGGAGTTAGCAGCAGGAGAAGCACCAGCAGCAGTGGGGCGCATAGGCGAGAAGATGTCTAGCGCATCAGTGGGCTTCGGGGTGCCCTTTGAGAGAGGCTGCTCTGGCTTCTTGACGGGTGTAGCCTGAGTCGCGCGAATCTCTGGCCCGCCGAGACCGCCAGGCATGTTAACATCGTCGTCGGGGGTTTGGCTGGGTGCCTTCATAGAAAGCAAGTCCTCGAAGGGTATCGCCGGGTAGAGTCGCTCGGACGGACCTCCTGGGGACGCAGGCCACACGTTGATAGCCCGCCCAGGTGTAGCGGTCGGATTCGGCGACCCCAGGATAAGATCGAAGTTCGTCTGAAACGCTGGTAATACCGGAGTTCCGGGCGCCTCGAGTGTATTCTGCGAGTTAATGAGGCGGATAGTGGTCGTTGGGCCCTGGCCCATGCTCAGTCGCGCGTTGGCAGGAGCTGGTGCACCGGGGCGGGACGGGCTTCCAGGAACAGGGGCTGACATGGATACGTCGCCATCGTCCTCCGCCGCCGCAGTACGCGCGGCTTCTTTAAGAGCCTCGACATCTGGCGTGCTCAGCGGTGCGGGCTCGGTCCGCGGCAGTGCTTCCGGAGACGGCAAGTCCTTGAAAGGGACGGCGTGCTTGTTGAGGCTTCCGTTTGTGTTGTTAGAGGTGTGCTTGATGCCTAGCGACGTGGCCAGTGCGCGGAGCGAGGAACTCACAGTCGAAGCTAGACAGATCGCAGGTGGTTAGTAACGTTTGTAACGTGGCTGCCAACTCCGCGAGCGGATACCAAATACAAAACACCCTCCAAGAGGAAAGCAATGGCGTCACTGTGAACATCCACGCGGCCGTTTCCGTGGATGAGTTTTGGCGCGAAACACAATGGACGAGGCCTGTCATTGTCCGGATGAAGACCTCACACGCCTATGAGGTTTCTATGGGAAACTATGAGAAACACTGCTTTCTCTCGCTGAGACCACATCGACCCCTGCTCTCTTTGATGTTGCCAACTACTCGTGCAGTCCCAATCTGGGAACGGCAAATACGGAATGAAGATCATTGACTACAACAACCAAGACCGCGGCGAACCTGCATGCAGAGCTCCGGTCGAGAATCACCATGCGTGGCATGCAAAGGTTCGACGACCCCCGTCCCAGACCGAAAACAACGCAAACATATTTCGCCAGACCAAAGGGATGTATAAAATACGACTCACTTTTGGAGCCGAACTCCTCTGTTCCGCCTCTCATGCTGGTCAGAGTGCCTTTCGACGAGATCGTACCGAGGGGCTCGGGCGCCTCCTGTATGTCTTCCATAACGACCTCCCATTGTTCACTCGGCCTTGGCATCTGCAGTTTGAACCCATCCTGTATGTTCTCCTTCTGATCGTCCCGCTGGTGGGTATCGAGGAAGGTCTCTTGGCCGAGTTGGAGGGCGTGCTTCTTAAGTCGTTCAATGATCTCTGTATTCTTGCCATTGGCCTTCAAGGAGTGTATCTTGCACAGCTTCACCAGCTGCTCACGCTTCAGGGAGTGCAGCGCGGGCGAATTATACAGGATTTGGGTAGTGGTAGCCATGACCGGCCACCTCGATGTTCTGGAGAACGGACAACCAGACAAGGACCCAGTATCAGCTAGCTGCAATAATTAGCCAGGACTAGCGGAAAGGCAGACTCAGAGAGTGGCGGCCGGCCGTCGCGACGGTCGTGGTTCGAGTTGAAGTTGTGTTTGCTTTCGCGCGTCTCGTCACGTGTGCGCGTCAAGTTCCCACGACTCCCATAAATGGAAAACTTACTGAACGTCAAGTTTACAGCCACAACGTGAACCCATACGCATCCACCACTCGTAAGCATCCAGCACGCTGTGCATCTGCTGCGGCCACGCACGGCCATGCCTGTCACCGGTCTCTTCCGACGTGCGAGACGTTCAACCCCCGAACTCGTGCCTCGTCACCCACAGTGCCAGTGGGGTCCCATGTTCGAGCGTTGATGCTTCGACGGCGCCCGAGACGCATATGCAGAATGTAGCACCGACGCTCTCTTTGTCTCTCTCCTCATCCTTTCTCTGGTACCGCTGAGGCCATCGCGTGCAACGTAAGCTACATCCGTAAGGACCGTAACATGGCAAACACGAGATACCTTCATTCACATTTTGTTCATCATGTCCTCCGCCGTTTCGCCCAGGACTTTCCCGGGCCAATTGCCGTCAGGCCACTAGCCACAGACCGATTGTTCCGCTCTTGTTGGCCGTCTCACCCTGCTGGCTTTTTCCATTGCCTACGATCATTGCCTACGTAGACAAGCGGGGGCCTCTCGGACAGGTGGCTGTCACGCATTTAGTTGTACCTAGTGTACGGCGTCTTGCACTACTAGCTGAGTGTCCAATCAGAGTCCTCCTCCCATACTGCACTACTTACTAGCTAGGGCGCTGGCTTAACGCTAAACATAGTCCGACCCAACTAACACGAGGATTTCCGAAGTGGTAGGAGACGAGCGGTGTTATCTCAACTGGACCATGAGCTCGTCTTGAGAACGCAATAAGTAGCATTCAGCGAGGATTGATCCGACGAGATGCGAGACGAACGTACCAGATACAGCTTCGTCGAGCTCGCGCCGACCTGCAATTGAATATCTCCCTCGGGAACATACCAGAGCTGCCGCTCTGTGCTCCACAGCGAAAAATCCTTGCGCCGAAGCGCAAATGTCGCCGTGCGTGTCTCACCAGGCGAGAGGGCCCTCAGCTTGTCGAAGCCCCGCAGCCAAATCCAGGGCTGTCTGGGAATGTAGCATACTGCAAGGAGAACACTCGGAGAGTCAGTAGCTACCATGGTGCGAGACACAACGAGAACGTACCAGCTGAGCGGCTTCCGATGCAGTGACGTTCCCGTGTTCGTCACCTGCGCCGTCACCTCCGCAATGATATCGTACAGACTGTTGCTCCCGTCGCTACCTCGAACGGTTCATTCGTCTTCTGGATGGTGCTGTTGTCCGCCTCGTACACGCTCCGAACAGAGATTTGTTGTAAGCAAACGTCGAGTACGACAGGCCGTAGCCGAACTCAAGCGCGGCGTGATGTTGTGCGCACTGAACCAGCGGTAGTCGATCACGTCGATCGGTGAAGTTGGCTTGGGATTGAGACCGGATCATCC
Organism: Fomitopsis serialis; assembly: GCF_022376445.1. NCBI lineage: Eukaryota > Fungi > Basidiomycota > Agaricomycetes > Polyporales > Fomitopsidaceae > Fomitopsis > Fomitopsis serialis. The sequence goes on from NW_025954973.1 coordinate 385,220, forward strand.
GAGATTGTGTTCGGAGGATACTCGTCGAGGGAGTGGCCGATCGTGTAGGGCAACTTGCCACTCGGAGAGACGTCGCCGAAGAGTACATTGGCGATGGCATCGCCAGACTCTTGGCCAGGGAAATGGGCGGCGATGACAGCGGTAACATTGGGTTGTCGATCCATTCCTCCACGAGAACGGGGGCGCCAGCGCTGATCTCAGTGAGCGCTTCAGCGCATCTGTTACAGGCGGTAGTGGAAAGACGTACTGTATCACGACGATGGTGTTGTTGCAACCTGCCGCGACGGTCTCGATCAGTGCTTCACCATCACGGTCACTGTCGCCGACAGTCAGTTAGAACATCAGACACTACCTGTACGGAGACCTACAGATAGAGAGTAGCCCGATCCACGCTCTCCTCCGTGAATGCGCTCACGAACACAATCGCGACATCCGCCATGGAGTTTGTCACGGTCTGCGCGATCACATCGTACGCCGTATCGTTGAACACCGCGTAGACCTGCGAGTTCATCCGGCGGGCACGATAGTTGATCGCTTCGTAAGGCGTAACGATGGTTGGTGGGATCACCCAGCCCGAGCCTCCGCCCAAGGTCAGCGTGCCGTTGATGTTCCAGGTGGGGTACTCGTTCGTGCCCTGGCCACCCAACGCCCCCAGTTCATTCGCACCTGCGTCCGCCCCGATAATCGCTAGCACTTTGGGCGCGTGCAGGGGAAGCGCGCCGTCTACGTTCTTGAGTAACGTTGCGGAATCCTCGCCGATCTGCCTGATGAGCGCCATAGTTTCGATTTTCCTGACGTCGCGCCAGTGGGCGTCTTCCGCCACGAAGATGGGATTGACGTTATAGGTGACTGCTGGAGGTGGATTGTCTGCCTGGCCAGAAGAGATCCAAGGAGTCAGAGGCGAATGGCCTAAGTACGTTGCCATCAGTCATGAACGGTGCCAGAGAATGCGAGAGCGAGGGCTGGCACGTACGGCGTCGTCCACCCGAGACTCGGAAACAAGGCCGGATTCGATGGAGGAAACAAGACCATCCCCCCACATCAAACCGAAGTATCCAAGAAGTGCAACGCCAGGCATGGAGATATCGAGTCCGCCGTTGATGGTCTCTGCATCACTCCAGACACCTCCCTAGGCAAGTGCCGATGTAAACCGGACGTCAAGGGATTGGTCGCAATATGGACATACCCAATCTGACATTATACCGCCCTGGAAGTTAAGCTATACGTAGGCGAGGTCAGCCGAGTATGGGTTATGGCATGTGGTTCCACGTACCTCATCCTTCAGGATGTTGTTCTGGGTGTAGGCATTGGCACATGCATGAGTCCCGTTGACTTCGTTGTACGAGCTATACAAATCATTGTCAAACGATGCGGCGCAGACGCCATTCGAGCACCTACCACATAACGTAGCCCGTGCCGGCGCGGACTGCTTCAGCGAATCCCCACAAGTACAACTATATAGGTTATGATTACAGGCGTGTGAAGGAAGCCCCTCGCGACTCATACCTCATGTAGTGCCTTGTTGTCGATGTTCGATGAGATGGGGACCTGTACGTCAGTAGGATCGATCGCGTCCGACGGCGCGTAAGGATTTCTGAACGTCAGATGTCAAGGTGACTCAAGAAGGCGGTGAAGATCGTCTACTAACCGGGATGTCTCTTGCTCATACCCGATGAAGTGCTTCGCTGTGGTAAGTACCCCAGCGTCTTGCATGCCTTTGATGGTGGCGTAGGCAGCTTCCCCGGTGCCATAAGCGTCATCGAAGAAACCCTCAAAGTTGCTGCGCAGGCGGCATTTGGGTCTATGGTGTTCATTTGTGAGAAGGACACGACTCACCGGCCACCACGCGGACTGCGCCCGAGAGGTCCACCGGTGACGGGAGACAACGCAATGTTGACACCCCTTCGAAACAATGTGAGCACTCAACATTCGGATGGCTACCCCGATGGAACATGCTCACTGATCGTAAAATTCCTGTCCCATGGCATGGCCGCGTTGATAGATCAGATCCCTGTCCCAGGTCGCTGCAACAGTCTGCCCCGCGGGGAATTGGGAGACGCCCAGGACGCGCCCCACCCCGGCGGGCCCGTCGTTGAGACAAAGTACAGGGATGCCAAGCCGTTCGACTGCGCCGGTGTTACCGGTGCAACGACCATCGTGGCCTGTGATGAGATTGACCTTCTCCTCGAGCGTCATCTGGGCGACGAGGGCTTGGGCGCGCGAGAACGCAGCTGTCCATGCGTTCCCACCAGTCGCGTTGGCTGGCAGTGTGGGTAAGGTATCATTATCGCGAGACGCATAAGGTGTGGCACGTACGTGCCGGCCATGTCTCGGGCGAGTTGTCGGAGAGCGTGGTCAGGCCCGCATCGTCGCGCAGTAGAATGACACCTAACGAGAGAGCAACAAAGTATGAAAGAGTGACAGTGAGTAAGGTGAGTACCGTTGAGCGCATATTCTCAAAGCTGAGAGGGCGGTGGAACAGGCTGAGGTTCAACCGAGTTACAGGACGCCCGAACGAGGATTTATCCACCTCGCCTCAATACATCAGGGTGCGAGCCGATGCCCCGCCGCCGCCAGCGATCGTTAGGACCAGAACCAGTGAACAAGAACATCAGGATCTGGTCTCGGACGCACCCCACCACCGCTCCGGCGGTGGTGGGGTGCGTCCACACGGATGGGTACGAGACCAACGCACAGCCTGAGCTTGTAAACAATCAATGGACAATATGCGTACTGGATCATGCGGCTGGAGCATCAGAAACACTGTACATAAATGTCGTGCCGTGCAACGTACGGTTTGTGATGCCCGTATGCCTTGGCAGCGGGGATGATCAGCATGAGCAAACTCCGGGAGCGAGGATGTCGACTATGACTATGACAAGTCTAGCACAGTCATCAAGCGGCCTAGGGTAGTCATGTGCGAATGTGCACGCTGCGACCTAAGAAGAGCAGGTTCAGCAGTCTTGAGGTGTCTATTCCGAATTAGAAGGCGGCGGTTTTCGCTGCGAAGGAGTATGTCTATGAAAGCTACCGCACACAATCTGTGAGCGCGTCAGCCCCCGTGATACTGTAGCATTCAGGGAGTCATGCGCCTGTGCATATACTCAGGCTGCGGCCTCACTCCAACGTTGCTTGCCAATATTGACAAGTAGTTTATTCAACGAATGAAGAATGAGGCACCCGTACCCTTGATAATTGATGCGAATGCAGCGAGGGAGAGGTCTCATCCGTTAGCAGATGTGCTCGAGGGGGTCGACGTTCGGTATTAGAAGGAAAGTAAGTTACTTAAGTCGTGGCCGTTGGCCCGGGGTCGCCGTGACACTGACGGGTGTTGTCACTATCACATGATCGTGACCGACGCGTCGATTGCTTTGTGTTTGCGACCGGCAGCGACCCGTCACTCTTACGCGAGCCAGTCTTGCTTGTTGCTGACTCTCAGGCCGCTTACTTGAAGACTCCTTTGCCCAACCTTTGCCTTCCTTTTCTCGTGAGATCCATGAGGCCGCATAATCTTCGTTTGCAACGTACTCAGCCATGGCTAGCAGATCCATTGCGTCTCTCATTTCCAACCCATCGTCTCTTCCTCGAACGGACCTAGTTCACCGAGCATCCGACGTGCTAGTCCACCACGTGTTCTTTCTCTTTCTTGAACTCGCATAGACACAGCGCAGTTGCGTCGCACACGCGCACGGCCGGATAATTCGGAAGATAACAACGGGTCCGGACATAACGATGAGATCGATAGCGTAGTAGTCGAGCACCCCTCGCTCTACTACGACGACGGCAACGCCATTCTCAGCTGCGAGCGCATCGCCCGATTTTGTCCAAAAGCTGCCCCGTCCTCCGCGAGATGCTCGAGCTAGCAAGGGTGCGGGAGAACCGCAAGCCAGACGTCTTACGTGGGTGTCCCCGCATCGCGCTGGACGACAAGTTATTGCCGGGGATGTGCACGAAATGGGCATGAGATTTGTCTCAGATTACTGGCGAACAACATCCTCGCTACATCTACAAATCACAGCGTGGCATGCTCGTGCGGACCCGGAGGCACTCCGCTCGGCGTGTACCTAAGTGCCTTTCGGTTGTTGTACACGTCCTCTGCGATGCTCCGATACCCAGCAACGGTCATGAGTATGTCCAGATCCTACATCAGGGTCAGCAACTATGAATAGGATAGAGACGAGCAGGGGACTATCGCACCGCAAGCAAACTCTTGATGACATGCCGACAGCCATATTCGCCCTCGTGCGACATGCCCCACACAAAGAGCCGTCCGAGGGCGACGACATGCGCACCCAGCGCAATCGCCTTGAATACATCGGCGCCCGTGCGCACGCCCGAGTCGAATATGATGGTCATCTCTACAGTGGACGTCGCACACTCCTTGAGCCGGAAGAATGAACTCATAGTGAACAACGTACTGTCTCCAACTGCCTCAGCAATTTCAGGCAGGACCTCCAAGCTCCCGACTGCACCATCGACCTGGCGCCCGGCGTGGTTCGTGACGACGATGCCCTCGCAGCCGACGTCATATGCCTTGAGTGCGTCTTCAGCGCACTGAATTCCCTTGATCACGAACGGCCGTCCATTTGAGATCCTCTTCCACTATCTCAAATATGAGCATACAGCCTGGAAAGCATGGACAAAACTGACCTCGCCGATGAGCCAGCGAATCTTCTCCCAGGTGTGGGCTTTGCCATGCCAGACGCTATGGTCAATCCACTTGCCGGAGTCTTTCTTGAGGTTCTCTGCGTGCTTCTGCATGAAGATAGGGTCGGAAAGGCCTGTCGCGTTGCCCGGCTTCGCGATCACAGTATCTGAGTCAGCGGCGTTCTACTGAAGCATCAGGAACTCCGGGCTAACCGTATTCTCGTAGTAGAACGTGTAATTTGCGATGTTGATGTCAGTGGGACGCCAGCCAAGCTGCCAGGTGTCTGTTGTGAGCATGAGCACGTCAAAGCCAGACTTCCACGCGCGGTTTAGCAGCGAAAGAGTCTATGCACGAAGCGTGCATTAGGATGGATTGCCCAATTTTAGCCGTCATGCTCACGATATCGTCGTCATGACCCATATAGAGCTGGAAGAATCGCGGGCCCTGCGCGTCGCCCCCGTTCGGTCCGCTGTACGTGTGCACGCTGTTGCTCTCGTTCTTGATAGATGCGGCCAGGTCGTTCACCTTCGCGACTTCCTCGATTGACTGGGACGCTGCGGTGGACAGAGCGTACTGCGTACCGACAAGGAACTCAGCGTGAGCAGACGCCAGTGCTGAAGTCGATGCCTACCGGAATACCGAGTTCACCCGCAATCTTCGCGGGCACGAACTCTCCCAGTGGGTGGTATAGTTTGTTGATGCCAATTGGTGCGAACATGACGGGAGCGGGGATCTTGTGTCCGAAAATCGTGGCTGGATCAATGTGGTCAACCACATACTGCGTACTGAGGTCACGCGGAGTACGCACTCGTCAGATCCCGGACGTTAGTATCCACGAGGGTGCGCGGAACGATGCGCCAGCGGTAAAATGCCTCCCTGTTCGCCCGGTCGGTCCATCCGATACCGGCATTCGAGTTGGCATAGAAGTAGCCCCTGTCGTTGAGCTTCTTCTTCGTCGATTCCTGGAGCTCGTCGGGGTGGACGGAGAACGTCGGCACTGAAGCAGAATGCGCGATAGAGTCAGCGGGCCAATGCTACATGGGGGTCAAGTAGCATACGACGTACACTGGCCAGTCTCACCGCCATGCTTGAAAATCTCTCGCTGGTACAGAGAGTAATTGGGAGATGGTCCTTGAGGCTTGTTCTCGGGATCCATTCTATACGATGACTTGGGTGTTGCGGTCTCGACTGCTGGGCTAGATACTTGGTCTGATGCCGGGGTGAGTGGTCGATCCTGACCGCGTATATATACCTCATTTTACCATAGGTGACATACGGAAGACCATAGCACGACATTCTTTGAGACGCTTGCCATACCAGCTCATTCCGTCGACAACGGAGGGCCTTGGACCCGGGCTCGGGTGGAGGGGCGCCGACGGATTCCCAGACGGCGCCCACACCTCTCAACCCTCCCCGACGGAACATCACCCTTGTGGAGCGCGAGCGTACGCCGTAGGGGTCCCGCCTACGGGCGCTAAATATTGCTGTGCGGTACGAGGCGTTTGAGGGAGCGGGGGAGCGCAACCAGTAGAGGGACACATGATTGCAATGACCAATGTTGTCCGATGGCAGAGATGCAGGTCGTCAATTCGCGCTCGAGTCTAGATGAAGGAACACTGACCAGACAGACGCTGCTGTGTGAGCTCAAAGCTTGAGTACTATGAACAGCTGAAGGACACCAGTTCAGGGCTGTCGCGTGGTGTGCGATTAGAATCGTCTCAGACAGCGGCGATACTTGGTGAGGCTACAATGAGCCTGAACGAACCGTATCCCACTTACTTTCACTGACAATCATTCAGCGTCGATGCCGCAACATACCGAACGTGAAACGGGGGCACAGCGGCGTACACATCAGGCGGGTGCGCTGTATTATTGGGTATCTGACGGACACAAGCAGGGCTCTCACTACGCAGGCGACTGTTCTCGCCCTCCATTCACGGTCGGGACGGGGTGAGACACCTTCCGAGTGTTCCCAAGGACATGCTTGACACCCTTGACGACCCGTTCCACCGGGTTCTCGTTTCGAGCCACCAGGCGAGACCGCAGCTTCCGCGCGCCGAGCGACGAGCGCATGTCCACGAAACGAGAGACAACCTCGTCGATGGTCGGCCGTCGCCCGGGCTCGTCCTGCACCATATCGTCGACGAGAGGCTGCATGAACTCCACGCCGTGATACGTCTGCGAACAGTTCAGACCTGATCCCCGACCGGACAGACACGGACACCGCCCACCTGCAAGAAGTCCTCCCGCACGAGGTTCCCGAGGTAGTAGATGTCCGTCGGGAACGGGTCGCATGGCTCCTTCGCGTTGCGGAACTCCGGCACTGACTTGTCTCCGCCCAGTATCGGCGCCTCGCGCGGCGGGCCGTCTGCGGGGTCGTACCTGCGCGAGAGGCCGAAGTCGATGAGGTAGTACTGGGTCGGATGTGTCGTCCGCGTGTGATGCTTGGCGGGCCGCGAGAGATCCCGGGTCCAGTCGATAACACGGGGATGGTACGGTTCAGGGTATAGTGGTTTGGGGTCCAACATAATGTTCTGGTTCATGCAGTCCCTGGGAGTGGTCAGAAGACGCGCTGAGCTACTTTGGATGCAAGCCTACCTATGCGCGACGTAGTGATGGTGCATAAATTGCAAGCCCTGCATGCAATCCAGTCAGCGCCTGTACGACAAGTTCCATATGAAACTCCACCTCAAAGACTTGACTGAAGAAGTCGACTGCTTCCCCCACAGTTTCGAAAGGCGGGCTATCGTACCGGCGTAAGAGGGGCATAACCAAGATCACCGTGTCATCTTCGTTCGGTACGTTTAGAACATCACATAGGCGTACACAGTGATTCCGGGAGTCCGACGCCAGCGGCTCGGAAGACAGGAACCGCGTGATTGCGACCTCGTATGGATGCTCGGTGGTGAGGATTCTCTTCAAGACAACAGACTCGCCGTCGGGGATCCGTGTTGCGTCAAGGAGATGGGGAACCTTGAAGCGTCGGGCGTCGGTGTCGTTTCGGGGGCAAGTCGCCGGGCAGGAGAGGCGACGGAGATTCACGTACCATGATTGCCTGTCCATCTTCGCATTTCCAGTACGGCTTGTGCGTCGCCTTCCAAGATGGCATCCAGTCTGGTTTGTACCGCGCACGAAGCATGTAGCCTTGTTCTTCGAGCCATTTTTGCCGATCCCGCCACCAATACTCTTCGGTCTTGAGTTCGCCTTTCGAGAGGCGGGTGGGCTCCGGAGGACCTATATCAGGAGTGTTGTCACGTACAGCCGACTTTGAGTCGGGCATTCGAGAGCGATGTAAGGTGGTAGCTGGACGTTGGTACTGGAAACATACATATGCATGGTGCAGTGAGGTGCATTCGAATTCTTGGTGCGTCACATGTATATTTCGCCAAGTCCTCCGTTGCATAGGCGCTCACCGGTACCTCCTACATACAAGGGCGCTCCGCTTCGGGCACAGTTAGTACGCCCTTGTACTTATCCACAAACTTGACCGGCACCGCATTCATAACCGGATGGGACGTTCTTGACTGGAAGGTGATAATGGCTTGCATAACATCTTCTTACATCCGACTAAGGAGCACTTCCTAGGGTGACTGCGACCTCATCTCGCGCAATGGCACCAAAACTATCACCACAGGCACGACGCCTCCGGACGATCATCGTCACCGTACCTATCATGGCAGCTACGTCCTGTGAGTGTACCTCTTCCGCCATGCATGTGCGCTCGTTACTTGCTGACGTCTGCCCTCTCGTTACAGTTGTCCTCTACAAACGGCTCGTCTTGGGCGAGCCGCAGCGCACGCTTCCGAGAGCAGACGCTGTCTATCCTCCGGGTTCTGAGCAAGACAGGCGGATCATTCCTCTCAAGACTGTGACTGGGAAGACCGGGACGGGTGCAGGGAGCACGGGTGGCGGGGATGAGGAGGCTCTCATGCAGGAGTAGTCGTGTTGTGATGAATCTCCCGTGGACTCCAGGAGAGCTACGAGGGTCAGAAGAGACAAGCAGTGCTGGTGTCCCACCTCAGACAGGGCACGCCCTACTGGAGAACACAGGGAAGCCCAGGTGGAAAATCATGCAGCAAGTCTCACGACGACTCCTAGAGCAGACGGGAAGAAGCGCTTCTATAGACCACCATGTATCGTACTCATCCCCTCGCAATCCATATGGGCACCCGCATCATTATCCGCTCCCATCTCCCTCTCCTCCGCTTCGTAGTGTCCTGTTCCTCCACGCACACCTCACTTCGGCTGTTGTGCCTGCGCCGCGAGTGCCGCAAGCTCCTGCGCGCTGACGACGCGCGTGCCCGGTATCCGCGCGGGGTTGAAAGATCGGTCGCAGTCTGCGTAGGCAGCTCCCGCCCCGAAGCCTGTCGAGAGCGCGATGGGCCACCCTCGTCCTAACATCGGGAATGTGTGTCAGTCTCGTGTGGGAGGACTGCAGAGGTAAAGGGTAGGGCTTACGGCGGAAGAGGATGACGGAGGCAATAACACCGACGCTGAAGCCTACTCCTCTGGAGTGTGACATTGGTTGAGGAGGTCGTGTAGAGGGCACATGGGTAGCGCAGGTATCGGCATCAACGCGAGGGCATTGGATGGATAGTCGAGGAATGACGGAACGAGAGGGAAGCATGAGAGGGCCATATATCGTGTGAGAGCAAACGACACGTACGACTTCACAACAAGGTCCGCCACTGCAAAAGGAGGGTAATCGAGGGGAGAATGTCAGGAAGGTCGCATCGAATGTCAGCGGAAGCGTCCAACACGGCAGAGCGAACGTGTAGCGATCATGCATGTACGAATCCGCCGTCAGTCGCCGGGCAGCAACACAGGCGTAGGACACCCACAGCAGCGGTCATACTAGACCAAAACGCACAAAGACGACTGTTAGCGTTTCCCTACACTCTTCCCGTGGTAGAACACGCACCTTCTGCGCGACGATGTTCTCGCTCGACGTCGGCTTCGCCGTCGATTCGCTTGACATATTTGTGCTGGTTCAAACTCCAAGGGCCTTGTAGTGCGGTAAATACGGTCCCGCGAATGTGTCGGGAACGGTGAATATGATACAGCAAGATGGTGCAGGTTGCAGGACTGGAGTTTGACTTTGAGAGAGGCGCGGGGAGAGCGTGGCGTGTGACGCCGTGTGACGTCGTGTGACGTCGCGCGTAGCGTGTCCCGGGTCCCGCCGGAGGTTCTTGACTGTGGACACAACGCGCCGGACGTTGCAGAACGAAGAACGTCTGGAATCCTACGTGAAATCACTGGCTTCAAATCATGAAGTACTGACATTTGTGGGATAAACAAGTATGCAACGCACTATTCAATAGCGATGCAAGTCGCAGGCTGGGATCGAAGCCTTGAAGTGCGCTTTGATCTGACCGGTACGTTTAAGTACGATATCATCGACAACTCACGATCGCTGTCCACAATTTTACAGCACAGGCTACCAGTGACAAGTATGATGAGTCTACTATCATACACAGGTGGACCAACGAGTTGGACATGATGCTGATGCATTCAGGTCATGGACGTATAATGTCAGGTACATGTCATCGTAAGGCATCTCGCACGCGGGCGAGTATGGCGGCCGGCATGTCCTCAACGGTCTGTTCGAGGTGCGTCTTTCCATGATTCGCTCGTCTTCGTCTTTTGTGTTGATCCTCAAAGTACACTCTGAATGGGGTGCCGCTTTGAGCTGTGCACGTGGCGAGGACACTGTTGGACGGTAATTCATAACAGACCCGTCTGACCCTTATTTCTGGAGTTCTGTGAGGTTGTCATTGTACGTGCCACATATGCTTGACTGCGAGGTCTGCTGCTCAATTCAATCCGCCATGCCGGGGAAACGCTAAAGCCGCATGCCTGTCCAGACGATCCACATTGGCGTAAGCATCGAACGATATGCAATTGCCTACGAACCTGCTGATCAAAATGAATCGCAGGAATGCGTGTGGTGTTAGCACGGCCCTTGGGCTAAGAGCATCCGGGGTAAACAACGGGATCATTCCAATATAGGTAATTCAACTCGAGATTGCGCAGTTGCACATAGGATGTGACCTTAAGGTATGGGTCATATCTAGTGAACATTCACCTTTGTTTGTGCGTTTTTACGTACTCAGTTTTTACTGCACAGGGTATCGGACCTCTCAAGATGAACGGAGACTTCTACGGATCAGTCTTGCCAATGGTTTAATGCAATCGACGGTGGCGCCTCGTGTTGTTCACTGGTATAGGCTGGGGTCCTGTGGTCAGGAAGTCCACATACGGTGGATAGCTGACAGCAGGAGCCGCTTTTCCTCCCATTCACTCCGTTGGTATTGGCGGGGATTGACTCACACTATTCCCTATACTGCCTCGTCTGCAGAGCCGAAATTTAAATTCACACGGCTGCGAAAGGATGTCTTTCATGTACGGCGAGTTGACATGGACACGACAGTTGCATTTGATATATTGGGTGAGTGGGGAGAGTGGTGTGTGTTTGCTGCACGACTCTCACCGGGTCACCGTCAGCGGCAAACGTCGACATTACTTCAAACTCAAGTCTCAAGATGCTCCATCTTGGGTTATACGTCCGTAACATCACCCCATCCGATGCACAGGTCCCTGCATGTACCTGGCTACACCTAGTACTATTGACGGCCACAAGCAAGAAGCTTACACAGATCCTACTTACTCCAGCGTACGTGGAGTACAAGAGGAACCGTCGATTACCACTTCCAAGTTACTCGGCATTGTTGCCGCATTCCTCAGCGAGCCAATCTGCCTGGAGATAGATCGCCTGCTGTGTCGCCCCGAGTTCTCCACTCTGAAAACACTGCGGATCGGCCTGTTGTGTGCCCGTAACGGGGTCGTGCTGGACGCCCAGCATTGGGACGCCTTGTTATCCTCTCGATTCCCACAGTTGAGGGCACGCGGAATTCTATGGTGCGTGTGTGATTGCAAAGCTGAACTACCGAAGATGACGTTCCTCATACTATTTGGCAGCACGCTTGTGACAGTGCATATGCATAGCAGATCTTAGCACACGAATGTCTCAGTTTCGACGCCCAGTATTGCTCGTATACAAATAAAAAGGTTGCGCAGTTGGTCAGTATGTATGTCACATATCTGAGTAAGTACTGTAGAAGTAACGTATGAAGTCCGTGGAGTGGGTATGTTTCTACCTCGGTAATTTACCAATAAATGAACAAGAATTCGCTCTCGAAGTGCCGTCTGCCCTTTCATTATTCACTGCTCTGAGCTCGTGCTTAATTGCTCCAACTTGGCACTCCACTCTACGACCTTCGGGTGTGCCTTTACCTGAGCATGCCATGAGCCTGAAACTCGCTGAAGCCGAGTATGATCCCATGTGCGCACCTTCCTAGCGTCAAACCCGACTACTTGTAGGCCGTCGAGGGTAGCTGCGCGGGAGAGCGCGACGTAGCTCTGACCTGCGCGAATTCAGCCTTAGACCCTACATGGGCCACGCCTACGCACCTTTCTCAAAAACCCGAGCAAGGTCAATCTTGACGCGTTCAATGGTCTGTCCTTGGCTCTTATGTATGGACATAGCCCATGCCAGGACGAGAGGGACCTGTACATCCTCAGCACCTGACAAGTATCTAAAGTATCTAATCTGTCCATGGCAAAACCTACCTGCACACGCCGCGCAAGCAGCTTCCCCTCGTTATCTTCCACCCGAAACTCCTCGCGGCCCAACAGGACGATCTCCGTGCCATGCGCCGTTCTGAATTCCACAAGGGGGAATAGCTCCTCGTCCTTCGCTACACTCTTCGATTTCACGTCTTTCTTCTCCTCGTCTACGTTCTCCTTCCCCGGTGCACCCAGCGCCGTCGGTGTCCGCCCGTCCGCGCCTACCTGTACGTTCCGCACGAGGCCGCCTCCGTTCTTGCTGCTCGACTCCTGCGACGTTGATTTCGGCTTGGCGCCTTGGCTCTCGGGCGCGCTCGCGGAGGCGTTGCACACGCTGACGCCGAAGAAGCCAAGCACGCGCCCGACGCAGCCATTCACCAGTCGCTCGTCCACGTTCTTGACGAGCATGACCTGCGCGTCTGGCTTGAGCACCAGCCGGGCGGGTGCGACCATCTGCTCCAGGATCCTCGAGTTGCTCCCCGAGTCGCGCGCGGCGTACTCCCGCGTCGACCCGGGCAGCTTCGCCAGTCTGCCGTTGTTCGAGGTCTCGACTTGCGACCGGAGCGGGTACAGCTCTGTCGGCAGGAGCCCGCTGGGCAGCGGCGTGAGTGGCCGGGAGAGCGAGGAGAACGTGCGTTGCGCCGAGTGGGAGATTGTTCCTCTTCGGAGTTCGTTCAGTAGCTCGACGAAATCTAAAGACAACTCATCAGCTATCGCAGGGGGTGACAGACAGAATGCGACGGACTGCTCTCTTTCTGCCGGTACACTTGAGTCAGGGTGACAATGTGATCGACGCAGCGTTGCCAAGCCTCGCACTCAAAAGCGAAGAAGGGTTCCTTGTTTGACTTTGTGACTGGCGGTAGCTGGAAGAAGTCGCCAGTGATGACGAGCTATTATGGGATGAAGCTTCAGGAAGGCAGATACCAGCGTATGCTTTGACGAACCTGAATACCCCCGAATGGTTTGTCTGTCTTCCTCCGCAGCCTGTCAGCAAGGGAAGTGAGCAGCTCGAATAGCTCTCCATCCACCATAGAGACTACAGACAATGGGTGAGACGAAAACAGAACCGGCACGGGCGCGCACTCACTTTCATCGACGACGAGCACCTTGGTCGTCTTCCAGCGCTGAAAAGCTGGTTTGCAGGTCTTGATACAGCTAATTTGCCTCTCGATGTTAGTCATGCCAGGCGTAACAGCGCCCCACGAGTGGATTGTCATCCCTGTATGCGTAGGCCGGTCAGTGCCAATGCACGCCGCCACTCACACAACTTTCACGGATGGGCACGTACCTCCGATGTTCGAAGCAGCCATACCCGTGCTCGCAGTGACGGAGACGACCTCCGGCTTCTTCGCGTGCTTTCTGCGCAGAGCGGATATGATGGCCCTCAGGAGCAAACTCTTCCCAGTGCCTGACGTGTCCGACGTGAGGGTCAATGTGTAGAGTTACAATAAAGTGCTTACCAGCTGCACCAGTGAAGAAGACGTTCTTTCCCTCGTCTACGACCATCCGGAGAACCTTCCTCTGTTCGTCATTCAGCGCCACAGAGTCTCGGGCACCAGCATCTGGGTCGCCCTTCGAGCTGCTCGACACGGGAACCTATCAAGCATTACTCATGCATTAATGAATCCATCCGAGGTAAAATGGGGAGGGGGGGACTAACCTGCGGGGAGAAGAAACTGTCGAGCGTCGTGCGTGGCCGTTTAACATCCTTCGTCGACGCATCATTGGGTATGTCCCCTGTTGACTTCCGTTTTCTTGCAGTGGTCGTTGATGCAGACGAGGCCGTGGATTTTCGAGCCATCCCGTCGCTATCCTCACTCGTGGCGGTCGGATGGCAAAGTTGTGGCAAAGACAACTTGGATAGGCGGACGGCGCGTCGTGCGACCCGGCCGACGCGTCAGTCACGTGGTGATATGTGTGGCCCCTGTCACTTCCAGAAATGGAAAGTACTCAACGTATGCCAGTGCTTGCATCGCTCAGGCTGCAGACTCCCGGGCCGATCTGCAGCTGCAGCCAGGCGGTCTCAATTCAACTGCATGGGATAAATTGCCAATACGAGGCGATACCATCTATTGAATATCACAGTACTTACATGTCCGACTCTCTTCTAAATCAGCCCGAAATATGAGGGAAGCTTCGACCAGTCTCCGAATGATGTTGTGTATCCTCGTAATCATCAACTTTGTAGAGCGGTCACTACAGACGCCAGACCTGGTAAAATGGGTGGAGGTAGATGTTAGGCTCGTTACAAGCAAGCCCCACGTCACAACAGGCTGTAGCGCCGATGCGAACATCTGTCCGTTTTCCGAGCACACTCTGCCAAGTCCGCCCTGAGTCGTCTCATACTACCCGGCCAGTACCGATCGACATGACCACCCAGAAAGCTGAAGCCATCGTTAGTTCGAGCCCACGGGCGAACCGCGCGATGTCAGCTCGCGGGAGTGTCTCGAGTGCATGATCACACTCGTCAACCCTGACTTCGGCGCACGTTAGCGCATGGAACAGAGGGGTCAGGACATCTACGTCGCTGTACCCATCTTCCATGAGCAGTGTGATGAGACGGGCAGGGTGGATGAACGGCGGGACAGCGGTAGGGTTTCCCATAATATTTACCACTGGATCATCCCCGCCAGGAAGCCCGCGAATTCTGGGCACTCGACTGAGACCGTTCCTCCAGCATGACCCTTGCATCATATGCATCCAGATCGGAAGGCCACCTCTCTTTGATCAGAGTGCAAGCCTCAGCGAGGGTGTGCTCGATGCAAAATCGTGTGGCCATGCGAAAAGTGCTGGGTAGCAATGGGAGTTCGTCAGCCGCTAATCTCAGGCGATCCACGCGACTGCACGATAGTAGCACCATTCACGTCAGTTCAAAACTGCCCACAATTGGAGGTAGCACTCACCGGTCGTTGTAAACAATCTTTAACAACGTTTGTACATCCTCCCTTGCATCGTCTAGCGCGATGCAGGGATATCCGTGCAAGACGGCTGGTTTGCGGTTCTCCTGCACCCTTAGCTCGAGCATCTCGCGGAGGACGAGGGAGTGTTTGGCCAACATTGAGCGATGCGCACAAAACAACATGTGTTCGCAGCTGAGAGTGACGCTGCCGTCGTCATAGATCTAGAGCGAGGGGTGCTGACCACTAGGTTATCATCGTTATTCCCGGACTAGTTATTATCTTCCGAATTGTCCGGTCGTGGACGTTTGCAACTTAGCTGGGCTGTGCCCATGGGGGTTAAGAGAGGGAAGAATGCGGGGAAGGATGTACTCCCGGTTGTTGGCCATTGGGCATGTCGGATGCTCGATGAATTAGCTCCGTTCCAAAGAGACGGTGGGCTATGAGGGAGAGACGCGATGTATCCGGTAGCTTCTGCTTGATACGTCGCACACGTAGTTTGTGCGGCCTGAGGGAGTATCGCGGGCAAAGGAGGGCAAAGGAGTCTTCAAGTAAGCGGCCTGAGAGACACAAGGGAGAGCAACTCGCGTATGTAGGAGTGACGGTCGCAAAGCATTCGACGCGTCGGTCACAGTCATGTGATCAGTGACACGACGCCCGTCGGTTGTCACGGCGGCGAAACTCATAATGTATACACTATCAAGTGTCGACGACTGAAGCTCTGAATATTGACCTCTCTCCTCATTACCATCGCATCAAGCCTCAAGCTCAGGCCCAGGGTACGGTGCCTCATTTTTTTGGTGGTCGTCAATATTGGCAAGCAGCGTCACGGCCGGTCGTGCCACTGGTAGCGAGGCTCAGGCTGTCCGCCGGCGGCGTCGATATACTGTATCGCATACACCTGAGGCGCTTCGCTGGACGTCACTCACGGGAGCTCACGCGCTGACGGATTGCGTGCGGTATGGTTCTTTCATGGGCATACTCCTCTGCAGCAGAAACCGCGGCCTTCTGATTTGTGATAGATACCTTGAGACCTTCCTCAACTTACTCTTCTTCTGAGGTCACCGCGCGCACGTTCGCACACAACCGCCATAGCCCGTTTGACGACTGTCAAACGTTGACGTTCGGAACCCGGATCTTATACACGCTGGTGATCCCCGCTGGCGACTGAGACATCCGAAGGTCCTCGCTGATCACAAGGCGCATACAGTCATTCTGTCACGGCACAACGTACGTATGGCAGTACTTCTGATGATCCAGCCGCATGACTCGGCACTTACACATGATTGTCTACCTCAGGCTGCGCATCGTGAGCGTTCCCTGGTTCCTAAAGACCGCGGCGAAGCTAGGGCTCGCAACCCGGATGCATTGAGACGAGGTCTCGTTCGGGCATCCCTGTAACTCGGTTGAACCTCTCTAAGCTGTCACAATATGCATTCAACAGTACTCTCCTTGCTCATTGTCACTCTTTCACTCTTTGTCACACTGTCGTTGGGTGACATCCTCCTGCGCGACGGTGCGGGCTCAACCACGCTCTCCGACAACTCGCCCGAGGCATGGCCAGCACGTACGTACCACAGTTTATGCGTCCCGCGAAAGTAAAATCTTATCCGCACTGCCAGCCAACGCGACTGGTGGGAACGCATGGAAAGACGCGTTCTCGCGCGCCCAAGCCTTCGTCGCCCAAATGACGCTCGAGGAGAAGGTCAATCTCATCACAGGCCACGATGGTCGTTGTGTCGGTAACACGGGCGCGGTCGAACGACTTGGCGTCCCTGCACTCTGTCTCGAGGACGGGCCCGCCGGGGTGCGCCCCGTTCTGGGCGTGTCCCAATTCCCCGCGGGGCAGGCTGTTGCCGCGACCTGGGACAGGGATCTGATATATCAACGCGGCCATGCCATGGGACAGGAATTCTTCGATCAGTGAGCATGTTCCATCGGGGTAGCCATCCGAATGTTGAGTGCTCATATTGTTTCGAAGGGGTGTTAATATTGCGCTGTCTCCCGTCACGGGTGGACCTCTCGGACGCAGTCCGCGTGGTGGCCGGTGAGTCGTATCCTTCTCACAAATTGAACTCCGTTGGCCCATATGCCGCCTACGTAGTAACTTTGAGGGGTTCTTCGATGACGCATATGCCACTGGAGAAGCTGCCTACGCCACCGTCAAAGGCATGCAAGACGCTGGTGTACTTACCACAGCGAAGCACTACGTCGGCTATGAGCAAGAGACTTTCCGGTTAGTAGATGAGCTTCATCGCCTCCCTGAGCCGTCTTGAAATTTGTTGCTCAGAAATCCTTACTCGGTGTTGGATGTGATTGATCCTATTAACATCCAAGCTCCCATCTCATCGAACATCGACAATAAGGCCCTACATGAGGTACAAGTTGCGAATTGCTTTCTCCGCATGCCTGAACTCATATCCCGCATAGCTGTACTTGTGGGGGTTCGCTGAAGCAGTCCGCGCCGGTACTGGCTACGTTATGTGGTAGGTGCTGGATTGGCTTCTGCCTGCGCCACATTGTTTGAGGACGGTTTGAACTTCGCATAGCTCGTACAACGAAGTCAACGAGACACATGCATGTGCCAATGCCTACACCCAGAACAACATCCTGAAGGGCGAGGTACGTGGGACTACACGCCATAACCCGTACTAGGTTGACCTCGCCCGCATATAGCTTAACTTCCAGGGCGGTATAATGTCAGATTGGGTATGTCTATCGCGCGATCAATCCTCTTAGTGTCCGCGCCGACAGTGGTCTTTATTCAGGGAGGGGTCTGGAGTGATACAGAGTTCATTAACGGTGGACTCGATATCGCCATGCCTGGCGTCGCATTCCTCGGAATCTTTGGTCTGTGGTGGGGGGATGGTCTTATTCCGTACGTCGAATCCGGCGTTGTTTCCGAGTCTCGAGTGGACGATGCAGTACGTCCAAACACTCCCTTTCAAGCTCTCTGGCACCATCCATGATTAACTGACAACCTACTTAGGCCATTCGCCTCCTAACTCCTTGGATCTTTTCTGGGCAGGCAGACAATCCACCTCCAGCTGTCACCTTCAATGTCGATCCTGTCTACATCACGGACGACGTGTACTGGCGCGACGTCAGGAAAGTTGAAACAATGGCGCTCATCAGGCAGATCGGCGAGGACTCCGCGACACTACTCAAGAACGTGGACGGCGCGTTCCCCTGCGCGCGCCGAAGGTGCTAGCGATTATCGGGACGGACGCAGGTGCGAATGAGCTGGGGCGCTGGACGGCGGGGGCGACAACGAGTACCCCACCTGGAATATCAACGGCACGCTCACCCTGGGTGGAGGCTCGGGTTGGGCGATCCCACCGACCATCGTTACGCCTTACGAGGCGATCAACTATCGTGCCCGCCGGATGAACTCGCAGGTCTACGCGGTGTTCAACGATACGGCGTACGACGTGATCGCGTATACCGTGGCGGAATCCATGGCGGATGTTGCGATTGTGTTCGTGAGTGCGTACACGATGGAGGGCGTGGACCGTGCTACTCTCTATCTGTAGGTCTTCGCAGACGATACCATGTCTTCCAGCTGACTGATTGCGACAGTGACCACGATGAGGAATTACTGATCGAAACCGTCGCGGCAGTTTGCAACAACACCATCGTGGTCATACAGTACGAGTTTCCGGTATTCTTGACTGGCGTACTGAGATGCTGACTGAGCCCAGCGCCGGCGGCCCCGTTCTCGTGGAGGCATGGATCGACAATCCCCACGTGACCGCTGTCGTCGCCGCCCACTTCCCTGGTCAAGAATCCGGCGACGCCATCGCTAATGTACTGTTCGGCGACGTCTCTCCAAGTGGAAAGTTGCCCTACACGATCGGCCGCTCTCTCGACGACTATCCCCCGAACACAATCTCGGATGATCCGGTCCTCAATCCACAAGCCAACTTCACCGAGTCGACGCTGATCGACTACCGCTGGTTCAGTGCGCACAACATCACGCCGCGCTTCGAATTCGGCTACGGCCTGTCGTACTCCACGTTTGCTTACAACAATATCTCCGTTCGGAGCGTGTACGAGGCGGACAACAGCACGATCCAGAAGACGAATGAGCCGTTCGAGGACAGCGACGGGAGCAACAGTCTGTACGATATCATTGCGGAGGTGACGGCGCAGGTGACGAACACAGGGAACGTCACTGCGTCCGAAGCCGCTCAGCTGGTGCGTTCTCGTTGTGTCTCGCACCATGGTAGCTACTAATCCTCCGAGCGTTCTCCTTGCAGTATGCTACATTCCCAGACAGCCCTGGGATCTGGCTGCGGGGCTTCGACAAGCTGAAGGCCCTCTCGCCTGGTGAGACACGCACAGCGACATTTGCGCTGCGGCGCAAGGACCTTTCGCTGTGGAGCACAGAGCGCCAGCTCTGGTATATCACCGAGGGGGAAATTCAACTGCAAGTTGGCGCAAGCTCGGCGAAGCTGTATATGGTGTGTTCGTCTCGCATCTCGTTACGCCAATCCTCGCTGAATGCTTCTGTCTATGAAGACGAGCTCATGGTCAAGTTAAGATAACACCGCTCGTCTGTTACCACTTCGAAAATTCATGTGTTTGTTAGGTCGGACTATGCACTAATAGTGCAGAAGTAGTGCAGTATGGGAGGACTGATGATGTTTCATTTGGACACTCAGCAGCTAGTCACTCAACCGTGACGCGCCAGTTGCGCTTGACATCATACACTAGGAGAGGCCCCCACTTGTCTATGTCTAGGCTACTGTGTCTATTCTCACTGTTGTACAGACAGTTAACGCACGAGCCTAGGGGTCGATTGTCTCGCACCTCATCGGATACCGGTGGCAGGCGCACGGTCATGCATGACCATAGCAGATGCATAGCTTACTAGGCGCGGAAGAGGGGTGGATGTAGATGGGTTGTGGCTACGCGGAAGGAGGACCGGCGCGTCGCGCGACGCGTCAGTCACGTGGTGACACCACTTCCGAAAAAGGAAAGTACTCAACTTATGCATCTCGCTTGTGTCTCGCCTCTCAGGCCGCTTTGAAGACTCCGTTGCCCTCATTTCTCGTGCTACACCCCGAGGAACGACGTGTGCAGCGTACTAAGCCAAAGCTACCTGCATCCTTGCGACTCTCACTCATAACTCCCTCGGGCGCCAGCAGAGCCGGAGCATCCAACGCGCCAATTCGCTCAGAACTGGGAGGAGGAGGAGGAGCTGGAGGAAGAGGGGATTCCAATTGAACACTGCGGCCTTCCCCATCTTCTTGCTTCTATATGTCTTCACAGAACGCAGCACAGTCGAGCCGCAAACGTCCACGACCGGACGATTTGGACGGCAACACCGATGAGAGCGCGGTAGTCGAGCACCCTTCGCTCTACTACGATGACGGCAATGTCATCCTCAGCTGCGAGAATATGTTATTCCGCGCGCATCGCTCGGTTCTGTCCAAGAATTCGCCGGTACTGCGCGAGATGCTCGAGACGAACGGGGAGGAAGACCGCAAGCCAGACGTCTTGCGTGGGTGTCTCCACATCGCGCTGGACCATACAAAGGAGGACGTAGAAACGTTGCTGAAGATCGTGTACAATGACCTGTGAGTAGTGCTAGTTCACTGCTCGTGGGTGTTGTGGATCTGATGTGCCTGGTGTGAACTGCCGTGCAGTCGCGTGGATCGCCTCGAATTGGTCGCCGACGAGCTCTCATTGGTGACAAGCATATTTCGCATGTCCACGAAGTATCGCATCGAGCGCACCCTCACGGAGATCTATACTCTGATCAGAGGGAAGTGGCCTGCCGATCTGGATGCGCATGACGCAAAAATTTTACTGGAGCAAAGGAACGGTCTCAGTCGAGTGCCCAGACTTTTCGGACTTATTGGTGGTGGGGGTGGTCCAGCAACAAATGTCCAGGGAGATCCTACCGCTGGTGCGAAAGCCTCGCCGCTCATCCACCCTGCTCGCATCATCATATTGCTCAGGGAAGACGGGTGCAACGACGTGGAGGTTCTGACACCTCTGTTCTATGCATTGACGTGCGCCGAATTCAAGGTCGACGAGTATGACCGTGTATTCGAGGAACTTCCGCGAGCTGACATCGCGCGGTTCGTCCGCGGGCTCGAGCAGATACGCGATTTCCACAGCAGGGCGGTGCTATCCGTCCCAGCGGTGGACGGTTTCGGCCTTTCGGGCGATCATGTCGGTCAGTGCTTGCCGGGCATGAGACTACTCTGGGCAGACTTAGGCAGAGCGTGGTGGGAAGACGGACGAATGTTGGTGTCGTCGCGACAGCCTGTTGAGATGTGGGGACGAATATTGAGATGCATCCCCACCCTGTGTACTAGTACCAGATATACCATCTGCGGCGAATGTTCTCCGAAGTTGACAACGAGGATGCACGCCATACAAAAGGGATTGTGGTCGAAGCTTCCCTCATACTTTGGGCTAATTTAGCAGGGACTCTGGACACTTACTCATCTTACTATACTAATGGGCCTTATCACCTTGTCATACTATAGTGATGCTACCTACTGCTGCACAACATACCTAATCTACGTTGAGTGCATATCACGTTCCGCTGCCGATGATGGTCGAGGGCCGTGTGCGAAGGGATGTAAGTAACTAACGATATCGATTCAGGCTGACTGTGAGTTGACATCTGCTGCACAGATGACCAACAGGTCCCACTCGAGCGTGCCAACGTTCTCCCGAGGCGACTACAGCGACTACATTACGATGCACCATTGCCGTTCGGACCTTTCTTTGGGTGAGGCATGTCGCACGAGGGCGAGTATGGCGGCCAGTACGTCCTCAATGGCTTGCTTGCGGTGTGTCTTTCATTTTCTCATTTGTCTTTGCTTTTTCGCGTTCACCGCGACGCCGACACAGGATCAGGGCGTAATCATGAATGTCACCGGGTACTACCAGAACATCAGAGCCCCACGCTCGACTACCGGCCAATCCAGGCTGAGTGTATACGGTGGAGGATGAGACGCTCCGATTCTATCCTACGTCGTCAAGCTGATAACAAGATACACGGATTCTAGAGCCAATATCGCTCTTGAGGCACCTTCGTGATATGTCGCCAAGTACTAAGTACCGTATACACGATGATCGAACAACTCCCAACTTGACCGTGACTCGGGGCTGACGCCCACAAATCCACACACAACACTGGCACACCGTTCTGAATGCGACGGCCCGAGTAGACTCAAGCTGGTCATGCCAAGTTTGTATGCCCGAATGTGGATTCGTGGCTCGTAAGTTTTGGGTTGGGTTGAGTCTGAGACAAGCTGATGAATATCGATGCGCAGGTGCTTGGTGACTACTTACGCGAACATAGAACGTATGTGTTGTCTGCCATTGCATCGAGCTAGTGAGCATGGAGAAAGAATTGATGAATTCTCCCCGGCGCTCTAACGTCATTCTCGAATCGCACGACGCCTAGAGCAAAGATTTGGCAAACCGCATAGTATTTGACACAGGTTTGTGAGAGCCTTCACTAGAAGATCACCCAACGCCTCTCGGTCACATGTAGCGTGTATACATACACATAGTACATCCGTATATGAATGTCCGTATCGATAATAGATGCTCCTTCCTGCTCACCGCACAACATCGGGCACCCAGCTCAGACTCAAGCCTTGACAGCGTTGACCAGGCGCGCCGCCAGCGCGGCGAGCGGGCCTTTGCGCCGCGGTGCGGGGGGCTCATCCTTCTCGACGGTCTCCTTGAACCACTGTCATGTTCGGGTGGACCACGTTAGCGAGCTGCAAGGACAAACAGTGGGAGGAGAAGGGGTGGGCCAACCTTGCAGATGAAGCGCGCGGAATCCTTCGGGTAGCGCTTCTGGCTGTCGTAGTCGACGTAGGTTACCCCGAAACGGGTGGTGTAGCCGTCCGCCCTGTGTCATGTACGAAGTCAGCCCAACTGAATACCTATCGGAGGAAGCGTCAACCATTCGAAGTTGTCAAGCAGACCTGCGACGAGTGAGGTACGTCGTCAGCGACGCGCATCAACGAGACGATGCGGTGACCTACTCCACGCGAAGTAGGACCGGATGTCAACGCCGTCCTCGTTCACGGCAGCGAGCAGCGAAGATGTCGTGCCCTGGAAGTAGTGCACGCGGTCTTTGTCAGACAACGCCTCCTCAATGGGCTTGCTCGTCTCGTCTTTGACGGCGAACCCGTTCTCGGTCACGCTAGTCAGGGTAGTTAGCCAGGGTACGTTTTGAGACAAAGCAACGGGACATTCTCACTAGATGGGCTTGCCATAGCGCTGTGAGACGCAGAATCGTCAGTGATCAACGGCCATTTGCATTAGGGAAACATAGATACCTACCTTCCAGAGATAGTTAAGTAGATCGCGGAACCCGGGCCCATCTATGAGCGATTGAATTAGGATCTACTGGAAGCAGGCGATCCGGAATCTTACAGTCTTGGAGCCAGGCGCAATGTGCTGCGTAAATCACGTCACATCGCTGCTTTCCGCGTTGAAGCAATGCTGCTCACCTTGGGTACCGAGCTGCGTCCCGTCAGGCCGAGTAAATGTGTATTGGACCTTTCCCTGGAACTCGTCTTCTCCACCAGCCTCTGGGCGACAGGAGGGTGTAAAGCAGGGTTCACGCAGCGTGATGATGTAAAAGAAAGGACTGACTGCAAAGATTGGTGGTGTATGTATTCATGCCATAGAACTCGGAGGAGCCTTTCACAACGGTGAGCTCTTCGGGCGTGAATGTCGGGAGCCGATCGCCCAACATGACGCCGAGATACTCCGGGTAATGCCCGAGATAGATCGGGTCCTGAGAGCAATAACACAGTCAGGGTCTCGTCCATTGTACATTCTAGGGAGTGAAAGTGGGTAAGAGGACAATATGATACGCACAGCAAACCATCCTGTGAAAAGTGGTCAATACGATCCGTTAGGAGAGATGGTACATAGACGAACCGATTGCAACGTCCAGTGCATGTTGAGCTGCTTCTATATCTGCAGAGCAAGCACATATCAGCACGGTAGCACCATCACCTCTTCAGCACGGTGAAGATGCGCGTACTCTCTGGGGTATCATCATATGGCATCATCCAATCGCCATTGAGTGTGACGCCAATCTGGCCACCTTGCGCCTGCTTGAACTGCTCACGGTACAGCTTCGAGGCATAAGCGTGCGCCAAGATCACGCTGTGTCCGACTCTGTCGTGGCGACCAGCGGGTACATTGAGCAAATAGGCTCAGGTGTGCGCAGTATCGGGAGACGTACATCCACGGTTCAGTCGCCGAGTCGCCTTCGGGGCTGCGTACACGGTCACTCGAGCGACCCGGTGCGAATACACCACGGCCATAGCCGAGGATGGAGATGCACCAGGGCTCGTTGAATGTGAGCCTAAAGCCGGAGCTTAGCGTGAGCGATGTCTTCGCTTGAGAAGTATCTACATGAGAACGCACCAGTACTTCACGCGGTCGCCGAAGCGTTCGAAACAGATCTGTCGAGCATCAGAAGCTGCGCGGAGAAGTGAGTTGCAACGGCCTTACTTTCGCGTAGTTGACAAAGTCGGGTACGATCTCATCCTTGTTGAGCCACCCGTTGTACCTGTCTTGCAGAGCTTGCGGTAGATCCCAGTGGTAGATTGTCTGCGGAATCAAAATTATAAGGGGGTGTCACCTGCCAGCACGCTGCATACATACCACAAATGGTGTGATCCCCTTCGCCAGCAAAGTGTCAATAATTTTGGAGTAGAACTGTATGCCGCTCTCGTTCACAGGGTCATTACGGCCGCCGAGCGGTATAATGCGTGACCACGCGATAGAGAAGCGGTACGCCTTCACCCCGTAAGACACAAGCAGGTCTATGTCCTCCTCCCAGCGGCGGTACGAGTCTGTCGCGACGTCCCCGTTCCCGCCGTCAAGTGTCTTGCCCGGCTGACGCGAAAAGTCGTCCCAAATCGACTTGCCTCGCCCATCCGCATCTAAGGAGCCTTCGATCTGGAAGCTCGCTTGTAATATGTATAAGCCATTTGAACAGACGGGCGCCGTGCGAGGAGACCGGCTCACCTGTTGCGAAACCCCACAAGAAATCCTTGGGGAGTTTGGTTTTGGAGATTGTTGCGCTGCTCATGTCTGAGAAAGGTCCGACAGTGTCCAGAGACCAAGGTGCTGCCCATGTTTATCGCCCTGCTCTCTTATGTATGCTGCTGCGACACCTGCTCCAGCCGATTGGATCTCATACCCATCCGTATACCCGGTGAGGAGTCCCGAGGTTAATCCGGGTATAGTAGACTGGAGAGGCACATGCGGCAGTGGTCTTCGGGAGCGACAACATAACTCACAAAGCTCTGGGGCCTGAGGGAGGCGCTTGGTTATTCCGGGGGTGCACAGATTGTAGGGCGATGCTCACCTGCGCTGACATAAAATTTGGGAGGTTGAAGGCGATTGTGGACTTGGGCAGACTCAGATGCGATTCTCTTCACGACGTCCGAGTCCCCGCTGACACGGACCTTTTCCCCAGAGTTCGGCCAAGTCGCAGTAGCATGCGAAGGTTCTACTACTCATTCCTGGTCCTCACGACGGCAACCTGCGCAGCTTGCTCGTGTGTGTACGGCTGAAAACCCAGCGGGCCTAGATGGGCATCCCATCGGATTGATGAAACGGGCGAATACCTATGTGCACCGTGTAAAGTCAAGACAATGTGGAGCGCTCTCAATGAACGTCTACTAGCCCAACGAACGCAAGAGCCACCCGTGCAGTTCTCGCGATTTGCTCATCTTCGCCAACAGAACGTCAATTTCCGAGCTTACAAGAAGCCTCCTCGGTGCTCAATAGTTTCTTCCGAGAGATTCCAACAGTAGCAAGATAAGATAACGCGCAGCCATTCGACTGCCGCGCCGAGCTGCTCGCGACAGGTGATGTCGAGCTCCTCTCCGGAGCAGCCGACATTACCCCGCAGAGTGCAAGATTCTGGCATCCACGGGCCACGGCGCGCTTGCCGTAGGTACCTTGCATTTTCCCGCCTGGCAGCATTTGGCAGCACGCGCGCTGGCTCTGGTGACACGGAAGTACAAGGAACTCCGGCCACGTCGTTGAGATCGCTACAATCTTGAGCTGCGACATTGTATTAAACCTCAGCCTGTCTGCCCGCTTGGCACGACACGCAACTTCAGATCGACCACCACGTATAACTGAATCTCATGGCACCCACAGGTATCGCCATCCTTGGCTCGGGCATCTTCGCCAAAGAAGGTGAGCCCGATACGCTGTAGCACGGAACACGGGGACAAACTAACACTCACCTCCCATCGTTCCTGATCTTAATCAGCTCACCTACCTGCGATTGCAACCGTGGGCCCCTCGGTCGTCGAGTTGAAGGCGATTTACTCCCGCTCAGAGAAGGGCGCAGCCTCGCTCGCAGAGGAGGCGCAAGCAGCGCTCAAGCTCACATCGAAGCCAGACGTGTACTTCGATGCCGCCCCCAACGGGAACCTCGATGCGCTCCTCGCACGCCCCGACATCCAGGCTGTCATCGTCGTGCTCCCCATCACGACGCAGCCGAGTATCATCCGGAAGGCGTTAGGGGCAGGAAAACACGTCCTCAGCGAGAAGCCAGTCGCTCCAGACGTCGCGTCTGGCCTGGAGCTCATCAAGGATTACGAGACCGACTACAAGCCCAAGGGCCTGATCTGGCGCGTCGCGGAGAATTTTGAGACGGAGTCTGCCTACCAGGTGGCCGCGAAGGCGATTAGTGATGGCAAGATAGGGAAGGTCTCCTTCTACAACGCCCGCGTTGTGAACTACATGGACACTAGTTCCAAGTGGTATAACACACCCTGGCGCACCATCCCAGACGTGAGTAGACTCCGATTCAGACATGCGCAAGGGTCAAATGCTCACGACGATGTCCACACTACGCAGTATCAAGGCGGGTTCTTGGTAAGCCCCTCTCGTAACTTCAGGTCCAGGGTGCACTGTCGCTGACAACAAGGGGGGACGAAGCTCGATGGTGGAGTGGTGAGTAAGCCGTGGTTGCCATGTTTCCGAACCTTGCCCAAACATTATCCGCGATCCAGCACACCCTCGCGGCGTTGCGAACAATGCTCCCCAGCCCGATCAAGATCGTGTCTGGCTTCGCCTCGCTCAATCGAGAATTCCTCAAACCCGAGGACACGATCAATGCGATCGTCCAGTCTGCCGACGGGTCGCATGGTGTCCTTGACCTCACTTGGGGTGCACCGACCGCTTCAGCTTCTGAGCGCGCAGCGAAGGGCACCACGATTGTCGGTACCGATGGTTGGCTTTCTGTGGCCTCGGTCAAGATCGTTGACGGACCGAAGTCTGTGGGTGGCATGCGCGTCACCGTTGTCACCGCAAAGAAGGACAAACATGGGAACGTCACCGGAGAGACGGAGGAGATCATCGACAAAGTTTCCGATGGAGTGCCGAACGAGATACAGTTCTTCGTCAATGCGATCAACGGGTCGGATAACGGATTGGGGACACCGTTGGGCGCATTACGGGATGTCGCATTCATCGAGGCTTCCCTGAACAGTAAAGGCTCACCGATAGATGTCGAGAAGCTGATCAAGCTGGCGTAGGAAGGAGAGGGATGTAAGCACAGATAACATGGAAGTTCGTGTACGATAGCATACGTTCATTTGAGAGAGAAAGAGACACGAGGGGCAGTGTCCTGGAGTACGGCTGAGAAAGTCAACGATTATGCACCTGCGTTCCACTGTCGTGAAGTTATTATTCAGTGTGAGTGAGATTACTGCAATTGAACCATGGTCATTATGAGAAGCGATCCTCATAACTAGAGTAGATAATAGCAGAGAATGCTGCGGTTTCCCGAAGACTCGATAGATTCTGTGATAATTGCAACGTGATGAGCAATTCAACACTAGATGAAACACGGAGACATACGTCAACCATCTCATTCGGCAGTCCTTCTAGGGCCAAATGACACCACCGAGCAAGACCAGGTAGCATCGCCGCCAGCCTCTCGCGCACCTCTTCATCATTGTCTTCAAAATTCAACGGCCCAGAGGTGCCACTGAACACATGCTTCCGCAACCCAGAAAATAGCGTTTCGGTCGCTTGATCGAGGCAGGCTTCCAAGACATGCTGGAATGAAGCTGACATGATATGTGATCGCGCCTCGGATAGCAGAGATTCGAACTTCGGGTCTAATGCACCAACGATGTCGGCGGGAATGCCGCCTTGAGTTAAGACATGGTGGAGTGTTTCAGACGTGGGAGGGAGAAGAGTCGACATGAAGCTAGACGAGCCATTTCGTGAGACACGGACACAAATGATAGAGAGGCTTGCCTGACTTTATTCGTCGCTCGTGACCTTCGAATGTGACCTCATACTCGACTCGACGGCGCACGTCGCTGACTAGGCGAAACATATCATTGATGGTGAACTTGGTCTTCAAGGAGACGCTGCAGAGGTATCAGTCATACGAGTCATACGTGGACCAGTTGAACAGTACCCTTCAAAGACCTCTTCGACGCCACGCCTCACCCTCTCGCCCACATCTTTCCATCCTACGTGCAATATCCACCAGCTGAGGGTGAGATACTTCCTCTCCGTCTCCTCGCTAATGACTTCGGCACTCTGCGTCTCTGCTTCTTCGGAAACATCGCCGTTCCATAGCAGAGAGAAAAGAGAGGCATCCATCATCTGCTCTCGCAGACGTTCTTCCTGTTCCGCCTGGATGATGGAGTGTATATACTTGGAACGACCCAGTATACTAAGCTGCATATGCGTGAAGAGCGTCAGCAGGGTCATAGAGTAAATGATGGTTAATGTCCGTGTAAATGCTGCAAAGGGTGTCAGATAGGTTATATAGCGCACCAATCGATCACTCACTTAGTATCTTGACTTCTTTCCACAGCTCTGCCTTGCTCTTCGGCGGGGTATCAGTGGTATGTGCAGAGCCGTTCTCTGGTGGAGACTAGACTGGTCAATATCACTCTGCAATGGAGATGCCCGAAGCGGCGCTCACAGCTTCGGGTGCTACGCTTGACGATGAACTCGTCGATGTTGAGAGAACGGAGTCCGACAGACCCAGATCGGCACCCAATCGAGGCATTTGTAAATTGGTACCGTTTGGTGGCACCTCCGGCGCGGAACCATTGGCGACCTGAGATGACTGCATGGACGAGAACTGGTCGACCCAGCTGGCGGACGATGCGGACAGGTCCGTCGGCGTCGCCACTCCGTTCTCCTCGACCGACTGCAGCATTGAGAAGGAGCTGTTCTCGGAGTGGTCTGGATGGTGCGGTTTGGAAACCAGTTCCATACTGCTTGTGAGACTGGACTCCGACGCTGGCACGGCGGACGGCGATTCGGATGATGACTTGGCAGACTTGGAGTACGATTGGAGTTCGCAGGTGACTCCCTCAACATCCATACCCTCTAAGATATGTCTGCCAAGTGTTGGGAGGAGGGCCATGACAGTAAAAGAGATGTCCTGCTGGTTCTGCTCGAACCTCCGGCGTAGACTACGAAATTGCGTTTAGCAAGACACTGCGTAAGCTCAGCCGGTACACGCTGTTACATGACCTTGCGAACTCACTTGTCTCGTGCGGATCGGTCTTGCATGACTGTTGTTCGTACGTCCTCCAACCGTCCCAGGGCATACTGCCCCAGCAAGTACGCCCCGCCTACATAGCCTGCCGTTCTCTGCAGACCTGACCTGCGTTCCTTGAAATAACTGGCTAGGCCACTCAGCATGTTGTTGGGATGAATTGACGAACGCTCTAGAAGGGCATCTGGAGTAGAGGAAAGAGAGCGGCGGGGAAAGCAGTCTGCCGCTGAGCGCCTCACTGAGTCGCCCCCCGCATCCACGTGTTTGAGTACTCGACCTGTTATAACCGACCACCACTTCGTCTCCGACAATCAAACACAATGGTACGTCGCAGCTTTCATAGATCGAAGGACCGATAATCGAGGCAGTCTTCGTAGGGAGGAGGCGCGAGATATCCGTATCCCAAGCAAGTCTGGTCACCAGCTGGTACGTTGCTCCCCGCTCGAGTCCTGCGTTCAACTCATCGTCCCATCACACAAACTACACAAACTACACAATTTGTCACATATCGTAACACACAGGTGGCTGGTGGACTCGCCCCTCGAACTGGAAGTCCAACACCGCCGTTTCTTTCGCCGGTATCCTCGCGGTCGTCTACGCCGGCTGGAGTTATACCGCAGAGAAGGAGGTATGTTCGCCCTGCTATGCCCATGTCTCGTCTCTGAACAGTTCACTGCTAGGTCAGGTATATCGAGCCTGTACGGCCCATACCCTCGATGCTGGTACGACATCAGCCTATATTCCAGGTTCGTGACTGACATACAAGCCGAATTGTTCCAGTGGGCGAAGCAGTATCGGGACCAGCGGAAAGCCGAGTAGATATGGACTTCCAGGATGCTAGAATGAATTGCTTCGTGGCGCGTTGCTTGTCCCCAGCCACGCCTGACTGTCCGGACAAGACCAGACGACGAGGTAGCCATGGTTCCACATCACATCGACGACCGTGTCCTCTTACTAGCCAGCCCAAAATTATCTATAACCTCCAAAACCATGCTATCGGGTCGTTATAAGGTGGGTACATTACGAGCGGAGGTACAGTACATACATATCCAGGACGACAACCAGGAGCAAGCATAGGGTGACCAAACCAAGAGGAATGCGAGGTCATACAAATCAAGATATTGACTACCATCCCCATCTCACTCGCCTTCCTCATCGTCATCACCTTCGCCTTCCTCTTCATCGTCGTCGTCGGAGCTATCTTGATCCTGAATCGTCATCATGTCGTTGAGACTGCAAGAGCATGAGGCATGAGCACGACCCAGAGCCTGTAAAGACAACAGGGAATGTCTACCAATGCACGAACGGCTTGACGACCTGCACGATCTTGCAGAGTGACTCCTTAAAACCAGGTGCTAACACCTCGCTGTCCAGGAAGCTGATACCAGTGAGTCTCCACACTCGTCCATCCATCCCCTTTGCGAACTGTCGCTCACCAGTGCACTACAGCGAACGACCGGCACTTGAGCAAGTCAATATCCCTGAACGCAGTCTTCGTCAGCGACCCACACCCAAGTGTGCACGTTTGAGCGAACACGTACGGATGGTCCTTCGCCACGCCCTTGGGTGCATTCTTCAGTTCGTCTTCCCGCCCAAAGATACTGCTGCGCCCGCCCTTCGCGTCTGGTTTCGGGTCCCCGAAGTAGCGCACAAAGTCACGCGCGGAGATGATGTTGCGCAGACGCCTAGGTGAGCGGATGATGTTGTTCCTGCATGGCACAGTCAACTAGGTTGACAGGAGTACGATGCGGGAAGTGGGCTAACCTAATCGTCGCGAGCTCGTTCTTGCCTGGCTGCCATGCCCCTGCCGCGATCAGGCTTTCACCACCTGGCTTGACTGCGAAGCGGTGAGCCACTTCCACGATCCCAGTCGCAACAGCAAGACTCACTTAATCTGCAGTCCCGCGCGTCAGAATCATCGTCATTAGAGACAACTTCAAGACAGCGGAGAAGCCGACTCACACATGGTCTAGCCAGCCAAAGTGTCAATCGGCAACTCGCACACGGGGAAGACAATTGAACGACGCACAGTGGGCGAAGATGCCCTTCCGCCCGCTCCTCGAAAAGCTGGCAGAGAACCCGGTCTTGTACGGCGTCTTGTCATTGCTGAAGCGAATCTACCCACACAACGTAACTCAATCAGCACGCGCGTTCATTCAGGATGATCCCCCGCCCGAGAAGCGCGGAAGAATGGTGCCAAGACAGATGGGCTGAAGGGACGCGCTGGGAGTGTGAAGGGTGTACGGCATGGGTAGAGGAGAATACGAGGCTGGGAAGGGGATACGGCAGACACGCACGTCGCGGTAAATGCGGTGGATTACGTCCTTTGGTGGCAGGTGCGGGATCTGGGAGTCGACCTCGATGAGCAGGGGCGTGAACGCGTCGATGAAGTCCTTGAACTCTTTCTCCGCGAGACGGTAGACGGGCTCTGTGGGTTCGCACGCGTCAGAGTTGTAGCGGTGTGCGAGAAGGCGGCCTGCGCACCGTGTAGCTTGAACCTGGCAGCGTGAAGGGGATCAGTATGAGTGAACGGCGAGTGCGGAGAACGTG
Organism: Fomitopsis serialis; assembly: GCF_022376445.1. Taxonomy (NCBI): domain Eukaryota; kingdom Fungi; phylum Basidiomycota; class Agaricomycetes; order Polyporales; family Fomitopsidaceae; genus Fomitopsis; species Fomitopsis serialis. Next base: position 417,504 of record NW_025954973.1, read on the forward strand.
GCGTATGTACCACTCGCGATCGTTACACTCTGGGTTCTTGAGCTCGGTCAGGAAGTTTAGCGTGTTCTTGGATATCCGGCCTGGCGGGACTGCAGCAGACAGTCAATGCGCGAACTGATTTGTCCCAGGCGCGAACGACACGAAGTTGGCCACGCACCTCGCCCAGTCTTCGGCGCCTGTACAACCACACCGACGACCTCCTGGCCGTCCTTCAGGTCCAGTCCGTCGTCCGCATCCTCGTCCCGCTCTCCTCCTGCTTCCGCTTCTTCGGTGAGATCTTCCTTGGTGATCCCTTCTTCGGCGTGACCTTCTTCGCCACCGACGCGCGCTTCCGCGTCCTCTTCGCGCCTACGTCGTCGTCCTCATCCAATGCGTCGCTGTCCAGCGAGGGCTCGTCATCATCATCATCGCGTTCATACTTGTATGACTTGTCTGTGACGCTCCTGCGCTTCTTGCGAGTAGCCTTCGCGCCACCAACCGACTCGCGTTTCCGCTTCGCCCGACCACAGGCAGCTCGTCCGGAGAGTCATCCAACGCGTCACTGTCCAAGACGGCCTCGACCTCCTCTTCCTCCCCATACTCCTCCTCCGACCCCCCGTCGTCATCCGCGGCACCATCGCGAGGCCCCTCATGACCTTCCTCGGGGTCGCTGGCCACCCCCTTCCCCTTCCTGCCGGATCCGCGGGTTCCACTCTTCCTGCTTGTCTTCGCGGGTGAAGCCTCTCCGCCCGGAGCAGCGGCCTTCCGACCTGTACTCCTTGCGGGCTTCGCGCTCGCCTTGGTGGGGCTCGCTCGGGGCATTCGGCGCACGGGTATTGCGGGGCCGGTTCTACGGTGAGTATATGCGGCGACGGACGCGTTGCTGTGTGAAGGTTGTACCTTGTGGGCTGTGAGGTTCTCCGTCCGTCGGGCTCTACTTCTGCTTCTACTCCGAGCTGAGTCCGGACTGCTGGAGACGATGATTGCGAGACGGCAACTTGAAGTTGAGGTGAGCAGTAACCATACAACGCGTGGCACGTGCACTGGTAATGGCGCGTCGCGTCGCGATGTGACGTCACGGTCGCAACTTGTCACGGCAAGCGCGTTCCCCATCATCGACACGAAGAATCTAAAGTACACAATAATGTTTGGTACTGTTTTACAGTAGCTGTGACCTGACGGTATCGTTATGAACCTACGTTTTGGTCAAGACTTTCGTGTCGGTCATTCGAAGTGTAGCGACTTGATGCGTCGTATGCAGTCCGTTCGTCCGAGCTTGAGATCTTCATGAGTACTCCGTCGTCAACTTCAAAACGTGACGACATGTAGGCCGCAAGACATCCCGCGGTCCTTCGATTGGAAGATGGTTTACTGAGCTATCATAGTCATGAAACTAGTGCTCGGCGACCACTTCTAGCGACATGTCAGCAGCTGACATGCTGTCAGTGTTTCTGAAGCTGCATCGCAGACGGTCAGACGACCGGAGTGTCTCTCAGGTGTCGCAGATGCGGATTTGCACAGTTAACAGTCTGGGTGGGCCACCGAGTACGCCAATTGGGGAGACTTACCTGATTTGGCGATTTTGTGGCTGGATCAGGCAACTCGCGATACATCCTTGACAGCAACTGTTCTAGGATAATTCGACTGGACTGGAAGGCGGAGCTTAGTATATATGAATGGATACCCTCGTTGCACGGAACGTCCCTCTTGACCTTGTACTACCATCTTTGAGCTGTCCCATGAACGGAAGACTCAAAAACGACTTGCTCGTACCACCTATAGTTTGACAGCGCTGCACTGGGATGGCGAGGTCCTGCCGCATCAAGCCCATGGAACGACGAAAATGTCTGGGCAACAGGGTTCGATGTCTCATACAGCGCCTGAGGCCTTACGGACCTGACTGTGCTCCGATCCGATAGGGGTCTCCCCGACGCGGACGCCTGACGTGCGTACTTCTCCTACGTAGGATCAGGTCATCGAAAGCTATACACTCACGCATTTTCATTCAGCTCCCCTTCTCCGAAAGCAAGGTCTCCGAGCGGATTGACCCTTCGCGGAGCATCCTGGCGACTTCCTCGGTGACCGGTATGTTGTAGGCCGGTACTATGATGCCCGGGGCCAATGGGATTGCGTGCAAACGCTGCTGACGCTGTGAACTCGGCAGGATGCGGGGAAGCGGGGAGGGGTGCGCATGGGACGCGCTAAAATGCGGGGTTAATGGAAATCGCGCCACGGCGACGACTGGGCACACCAGGGGCACACGCACAAAAAACCGACTCCGTCCTGGGCGTAGCCCAGTCGGTACCCGGCCTCTACGCTGCCCGTACGCGGAACGGCGCTGCCACGAAGCTCACACAGGGTCTCGCGGGTGCATGACGTCGGACGGTCGGCGTACATGGTCAGAAGGTGCTCTCCTCGGACGTGTCCAGGCAAACGGCGACGGGTGTCTCTGCTTGAGGTTGCGCTGGGTAATCGTATTCGAGCGAGTGCCCCCTGCGCTGCTGTCGACGGCGTTCCGCTTGGAGTGGCTGCTCAGCGCACTGGTGCCGTGCGCGTCGGGAAATCCCATTCAAACGCCCGCCCTTTCCCCAATGAGATGCCATCGTTATCTGTTCCTGGAAAGGCAACCACGCCGCGTCGAGTTGGCAGGACCGCGGTAGACAGACGCGAGCGGCCAATCGTAGGGCGAAGCATGGGCCGCACTACGACCCTTGGAGAGGGCCGAGGACGTCGGGCGAGGAGGGAGTGGCAGGCTTCCTGACGAGACACCGCGAACGGGCGACAGGAGGATCGCAGACACCGTCGCTACCGGTCACACTCATGATTGGTCCGTTCGATCGTCTGATCACGCGCGCACCATTAACAGATTAGGCTGCGATGTCCCCTCATATATAGCGCCGCCCACTGCATAATGCCCCGACATACCCTGTCCGCTGCATTCCCTCCTAGCCATGTCCGAAGTGCCCCACGAACCCGTCCCGCTGCACCCCATTGCACCCCGTGTCAGGATGGGCACAAAACGCCGCACGTTGGGCCTCACATTCACGCGTATAGGTGAGTTGGGCTCCCTTGCGCAGTGCTCGCGCTCTCACCAGATTCTCAGGTCACTGCACTCGCAGACGCTCGGTCATGAGAGCGACAAGTGGTGGGCTAAGGTCGGTATGGTTCGTTTGCGACTGCAGCCAAGCTGACGCGGAAACGAAGATGGCCAGGGAGACAATCCACTGGGACAGGCCCTTCCATACCGTCCGGGCGGGAGGTTTCGAGACGGGCGACATCGTCTGGTTCCCAGAAGGTGGCCTGAATGCGTCATACAACTGCGTAGACAGGTGGGCGTTCAAGCACCCAAACAAGGTGCGCTTCTCGCCTTCTTTAGAACCCGCGAAGCTCACGCTAACTTCGTGCTACTCAATTCACTCTCAGACCGCCATCATCTACGAAGCGGACGAGCCAAATGAGGGCTGCGAGATCACATACGCAGAGCTGCTCCGCGAGGTCTGCGGGATCGCGAATGTGCTCAAGTCGCTCGGTGTCAAGAAGGGCGACACCGTGTCCATCTATCTGCCCATGACATGGCACGCCGTGGCGGCGTTCCTCGCGTGCGCGCGCATTGGCGCGGTGCACTCAGTTGTCTTCGCGGGTTTCAGTGCGGAGTCGCTGCGAGATCGTATGCAGGACTGCAAGTCGCGCGTGCTTATCACGAGCGACGAGGGGCGCCGCGGCGGCAAGACGATCGCGACCAAGGTCATCGCGGACGCGGCGGTCAAGGAATGCCCCGTCGTGGAGCATGTGCTCGTGCTCAAGCGCACAGGGAACGAGGTCCCGTGGACGCCAGGCAGGGACCGCTGGTGGCACGAGGAGCTCACTAAGGTGCCGAGCTACTGCCCGCCCGAGGTCATGGCTGCAGAAGACCCGTTGTTCATTCTATACGTGAGTCTATACACGATCTAGTCCGATCAGGCACCCCTGACGCTTCCCCCTTTCCGTTCCGATCCTCCTCAGACCTCCGGATCGACCGGGCGACCGAAGGGCGTCGTGCACACTACCGCAGGTTACCTCCTCGGTGCTGCGTTGACGGTGAAGTATGTGTTCGATGTGCACCCGGACGACCGCTTCGCATGTATGGCCGACGTGGGCTGGATCACGGGCCACACGTACATCGTCTACGGGCCGCTCATGAACGGTGTGACAACGATGGTGTTCGAGTCGACGCCAGTATACCCTACGCCGTCGCGTTACTGGCAGGCTGTTGACAAGCACAAGATCACACAGTTCTACTCCGCGCCCACTGCGATTCGCCTCCTCCGCCGCCTTGGTGACCACCACGTCAAGGACCACGATCTGAGCTCGCTCCGTGTGCTCGGTAGTGTCGGCGAACCGATCAACCCCGAGGCGTGGCACTGGTACAACGACCATGTCGGCCGCCGCCAGTGTGCTATCGTTGACACGTTCTGGCAGACGGAGACGGGCAGCATCGTCGTGACGCCGTTCCCCGGCGCGATCGAGACGAAGCCCGGTTCGGCGACCGTGCCCTTCTTCGGCATCGAGACTGCGATCCTCGATCCCACGACTGGGAAGGAGCTCGAAGGCCCGGACGTCGAGGGCGTGCTCGTCCTCAAGACTCCATGGCCGTCGATCGCGCGCACGGTCTACCAGGACCATAAGCGGTACGTAACTTACTCTAGAGTTGTTGCTGGGCCGTGTACTGATACGATCACGTGTGTCTGCCGCGGATGACTGATTCGACAGGTATCTCGAGACTTACATGAAGGTAAGCTCGGGCTCTCCAACCGTCGTACAACTCGTGAACTGACGCCATCGTCGCCTTTTCTGCGCTGATGTAGCCGTACCCTGGCGTGTTCTACACGGGCGATGGCGCCGCGCGGGACGAGCACGGATACATCTGGATCAAGGGCCGTGTAGACGGTGCGTCTTGTCTTCTTTTTCCGCTGTGGAGTTCCCACTGCCGGGGAGAACCCGAGTGCTAACGCGCTATGGGTCGGGATGCATGACAGATGTCATCAACGTGTCTGGTCATCGTCTATCGACGGCGGAGATTGAGTCTGCGCTCATCACCCATGCTGGCGTGGCTGAGACCGCTGTAGTCGGTACCGCCGACGAGCTGACTGGTCAGGCTGTGTACGCGTTCGTGACCCTGAAGCCGTACGTACCTGCCCATTTGCACTTCGTAGATGGTCTTAGATACTGATTCAAACTGGCTGTTGCAGGGAGTTCAAGTTCGACGGGACGGAGGAGGCTGCGCTGATCAAGGAGCTCACGCTCCAGGTGCGCAAGGTGATCGGCCCCTTTGCAGCACCGAAGAAGATATTCCTCGTCTCAGACCTGCCGAAGACGCGCTCGGGCAAGGTATGCGTCCACCCTGTGCTGACTCTGTGTGAGAGCGTACTGACGAGACGGACAGATCATGCGCCGGATTATGCGCAAGATCGTCGCGGGCGAGGCTGACCAGCTCGGCGACCTCAGCACCCTTGCGGACCCTAGCGTCGTGGAGCTCATCAAGACCAAGGTCGCCTCGTCGTAATGCCCCGTCTGTTCCCGCGTCCTCCTTGGATCGCAACCCGACTGAAACCGATATGATACCTCTCGCTGAGCCCGTGGTGTCTTCCCCCGAGTCTACATGCGTGCGTTCTGCGCGCGGTGACGTCTTGCTGTATCTTATTAGTGATGATCTGTAGTTGGTATACCTAGTGATCGTATGACGTGTATGTCTATGTATCTGTACGCTAGTATCGCAGCGGCAATGCGAAGTGTTTTGACTTCTTCTGACTGGGTCTTACTGCGATTGAGATGGAAGGTTGAGACTTTCCTGACGCCGACTTGTGTGGGTTCCATTAGGAAATTGGGAGGGTCGCGAGAACTCGACTCACAGATGGATCCAGCCAGACGCTGCTGCCCGACAACAGTCAAGCGTTTACCAAAGGCACGGGCATGGATACATATGATACATTGTGTTCCACTAACTTGAGTCTGGCTCTAGGTACGGTGAGGGGGAAAAGAAGAGAGACGAGGGATTTGGTGGTCCGCATTCAAGAAGCTTCCACGACCGCCTCCGAAGACGAAGTCGACCGCGACGGTCCTGAAGAGGTAACATTGTGTAGCTCAATCTTGCGCTTGGACGGGATCGGAATGTCACTAGTGAACAGGGAGGGCAAGCAGCGAGATATTGAACAGCATCCCGGACACGGTTGCAAAGGGCCCGGGTGCGACGCGGCGAAAGGACGAGGAAACTGCTTACTTCGATGCTGCGTCGTCCAAACATAAGAATCTGATTCAGAGACCTTCACAGGATTTGACAGCAAGACAGTTGAGATGTGTGGATCCTGCGAGGACCAGGACGCGATGGTACGTTCGCTTGAGACAAAAGTGCGCCATCCATCTGAGACTGAATTGGTGCACACCTCCGCATACGGTCGGATCCTCATTCTTCAGAGTTTTATGTCGGGTCGGGATCGCTGATGGACGCTGAGGTCTAGACATGAACGAGCAGCAACGGCGTTAACATGGATGCTGAGGTCCCTGCTCCTCCGGGAACAACACCCATGGTGACCCCGCCTCACCTACACCCTGACTCACGTCCTTCTACTTCACCCAGGCACTCCCTTGCCTCCTCCCTCACCGTCTCCGCGCGCCCATCACCTCCCTGCACCGCCTCGGGTGCTCCTCCGCCTCTACCTCACCAGCCCTCGCCCGTCCACAGGCTCTGGATCATCCTCTGATTCACCAGCTCCTCCGCGCGTTCCACCTCTCCCTCAGCATTGACCACCGACTTCTTTCCTCGCGCGACGGACACGCGCTTGCGCTTCCTCGGGAATGCGGAGGGCGAGGGCACGTCGCCCGCAACGACGGTGGTCGCAGTGCGGCGTCTCTTCTGCTTTGGCTTCGACGGTGCCTCAAGTTCCGTCTCTCCGTCAACATCGCCTCCCGCACCTCCATCCCCAACGGCATCCTTCCGTTCCGCCCTCGCCCTCGTCCGCCTCCTCGGTGTCCCATCCACAGCCTCCGCCGCGTCCTCCCCAGCCGCGCCTTCGCCGTCCGCGTCCCCGTCACCCGCAAGTGCCCGGCCCTTCCCCCGCACGAACGGCTTCGGCGGCTTCTCCGGGCGCAGATTATCGTGAGCCACAGGCTCAAGCCCATAAATCCTGAACAAGTGGAACACTGCCTGCTCCTTGTCCTTAGCCTACGCGCAGCCACGGACCATCAACATTAAAAAGAGAGAGACGCGACCCGAGGACCCACCTCGATCATCAGGTCCACCTCCCCGCCCTCGAGCACCTCTGGCAGCGTCACGCACCGGTCCGCATGTGCGCGCTTCTCCATGACGCTCTCTGCGCCTGGGCGCGGCTCGCTCAGGTGCTGCTTCTGCCGGATGCCCTTGCGCGCCCAGCCCGCCGCGACGAGCGGGAGGAGGTCCGGTAGCTCGTGTTTGGATGGCTGCGGGGAGTGTGTCTCAGTCCGAGTTGCCAATGAGGAGTCCAAGCGGTGAGCATACGTTAATCCAATTGTGATGATAGTCGAGTACCATCGGGATCCTGAGCTCATCGCACACGGGCAAGAGATCGTCTGGGCTGTAACATATCTATCGCTCTCGTGAGCTCACAAATACGGGAACCCGCAGTCTCAGAAGCGTACCTCATCGTTCTCAAGCACGAGCCGCGCCCGCATCTCGTCCGTCAGCCGCGTGCGGTAGTTCTCCTTGAAGCGTGCGAGCGTCGTCTCCTTGTCACCGTACACGCCCTGCCAGCCCCGCCAACGTCAAGTCGTGAGCAAAGGGCAAGTGAGGCATGCAGACGCACCCCCATGTGTATGATGATCACGCTGTCTTGGTCGAGCTCCATGTAGCGCATCATCTGGCAGTGATCTGTAGGCGTGTGCAGCATGTTAGCGTCGTGAGTAGATTTGACATGGTAGATGCTGACATTCGAGCTCGCGCACACTCGCAGTGACCACGTCGTCCTTCGGAGACGCTAATTGGGTGAACTGTCCCGGGTGCGTCGTCAACCTGTGACCATATCGTCTCGCGAGGTCTCCAGCTGCCTATATGCGCGTCATTCAAGGTCAACTGGTCAACACCAGAACATATCGCAGTGAGACGTAAGTTACCTTCAACTGCTCACGCGCATACTCGAGGTCGTACCCGTGAACCTTGTGTGACGCGAACGGGAACATCTCCGACGAGATCCGGAAGAAACGGATCTTGTTCTTCTCGTTCCACTGCCAGCAACGTCGTTACACTCTGCACACCTTATGCATAGGAACCAGTAGCGCACCTCGATCATCTCGCTGAGGTCCCGTGCGTTCCTCAGCCCAAGATCCTTCGCAAACTCGATCCCATTCTTCCTAATCGTCTCGAGGCGGCACGTCCGCGAGCAGAAGATCGGCTCGGGCTTCGTCGCGCGCAAGATTGTGTTCAGGCATGCGTAGCCCAGACGGCCCGTGAACTTCGTCTCCTTGCGCTCCACGGGCGGGATGTCGTACACGACCGGCTCCGTTGCTTTCGTCCGCCTTGCGCGTTTCTTCTTTGCGGGCGATCCCTCACCGTCCTCGAGTCCGGCGAGCGGCTCTCGACGTCTGCTGCGTGTCGCTTCGCTTTCTTTCGAGGTGTGCGCTTCTTTGTTACTGGGAGCTCACCATCGAGATCGCTGAGCGGGCTCTCGGGCTCTACGGGCTTGACATCGGTTGATCTGCGTGTCCGAGTGGACGCACGTCGCGGTGAGGCGGGAAAACCTGCCACCGGGTCGCTCAGAGCTAGTACGGCAGCAGTCGCCGCTGCGATGGCATCTTCGCCTGGGGCCGCTGGCACATCTACCGCGGTCGTCACGGCTGCCGCAGTGCGTTTGCGTTTCGGCATCGTCAGGAGCACGTAGTTGGGGCTGGCAGGTGGGAGGCGAGACTGCAGGAAGGAGATGAAGTGGGAGCGCAGGGTCAACGGAGCTCGTCGCAGGGGAGAGGCAAGCAGCATTGGCCGTCCCTGGGCTTTGCGCCTCGACATAAGATTAGAGTTCTGGCCGGTGACGGCGATCGCCCCACCTTCCGCCCTCGACGGCTGACGATCGCGCCTGCCGTTCCTCCTGCTATCATTCGTCAGCCACATCGTGACACACTCAGGAAAGGGGACTTAAGGCGATACCACCCGAAGTCGTTCGTCCAAGGCCAGTGAGTAAGCGACCGAATACCGCGGTTCATGTTGGTTACTCCGAACTGGCAGACCTCGCGGGCACGATGTTTGGTAGGCGATGTCTTCTGCGAGATCACTGCACGGTCTACTAATGCGTCGCGGATTTGAGCCAGCAGTGAGGTCTCTAAGACTCTCAGGGAAAGGATGACCCCACTGTTTGAAACGTTAGGGGCATCCTTGACCGCAGAGTCCTTAGACCGGCCCATGCAAGGCCGCCAGCACTGTCCGACGAAACGTAAGGCGGGCACACCAGAGAACGTCAAAGGAGCCTGATACATCTCCGAGCGCACGGTCCAGTCAATCACCGCGTCGATGGACCCAAGTAACTGTAGACCCCTTCGCAATGTGCACGAGTGAGCATTCTGTCAATCATCTAATGCATCCGTGGCTCAACCTTACCCGACGCATAACGGGCTATGTCGACCAGAAAGTCGAATTTCGTTGATGTGGGTTCCGACACGTCGGGTGACACCAACCGAGTGCTGCGACGAGCTGGCCAAAGGAGCATCAAATGACAGCCAGCCAGAGTTCGTATCATGCGCTATGGCTTGTGCGGGCATTGAAGATCGCACCAAGGTTGAGTAGATCGCGCCCACTCGATGCCATAGCCTCTACAAAGACGTAGGTGAGTATCATAACACCACGATCGAGAACACTTGGCTGCTTCGCAAGGCCGAACACAGCAATAGCGACACTGCTCGGTCTCCGCAGGTTATAAATCCTGGCATCATACGCTGTATCTGCGGGGCGGAAAGAAATCCCGTGAGCATATTCGCGATTGTTGAGGGGACGAACAAGTGTCACAGGCAAGTATGGCCGTGAATTGGCCATGAGGCATGTAGATGAGGACACCGGCGCGGGCTTGGATACCCATCGATCAGTGACCTGAAGGCCTTGTCTGTTCCTCCGCATATAGACAGGCTACTAGTACTAGCGTGGGTAAGCGCTGGTGGTACACACAACATATCAGAGCGCAATCCGAAGTCCCGCCGCAGTAGCATTTAGAGTCGTGACGTCGTTCGCCGAGTCTTGTATACAACAGGACTCGGCGATAAGTAAGGATGCTTGTCATACTTACTGCATGTGCCCATCGGGCTGATGAGTACGCTCGCCCGTATGCCTCGGGGATGGCAACTAACATGAAATCAGGAAGCGTCACGTCGGAGCCTCCTCGCAAGTATAAATGACAGTTGAAGGAAGGAAATTGCACAACACGAAGGGCGCTCACCACCATGTCAAAGACAGTCCACGACGTCCATGCGAAACGCATCATCTTCGACAGCTCGCTGTTGTTCGACGAGGTGACGGCGCGGCTCGACAGGGAGCTGAGCAGAGAAAAGGCGGGGCCGAAGGTGTTCGAGCTCCTCGGAACGGTGAAGAGCAAAGAAGACCTTGAGCGAGGGATGCAAGCCATCATTGGCGAGAATGACTTTATGTGCGTTCTTTTCCCGCCCTCACCTCACCTCCCGCCGTCGAGCTGCCGTCTTTAGGTTCTTCGCAGCGTCGTCCTTCCATAGGTGGCGCAGTGCATACTATGATCAGACGGTCCAAATACCGAAAGCGACCCAGTACATACTGGGGAACCCACTCATCGCCGAGACGATGATCGCGCATGACCCATACGTCCCTCTGAACGTCCCGCTACGAGTCCTCGTGGTGGAGAAAGCGGACAAGAGCGGTACGCAGGTGGTCTATTACCAGCCATCGTCGATAATGCAGTGTCTGCCGATGGGAATATGAAGCCGGAGTTGAAGGCCGCTGCTGATGCACTAGATGAGAAGCTAGAGGCGTTGGTGAGGAAGATCACAGTGTGAGCTGTACGTTACCTCCAGAACTAGGGCTGTCTCGACTCGCTCACCGTGAGCCAGGCCGCCTTCGAACACTTCTTTGCTGTAATGTCAATGTCGAGACTCGACGACGACTTGTCAATGCGACTTTTCTCATGAGTCGTGCTATCGATAAGCCTCGTGTCGCGAGATGGCCGATGCTCTGAGTCTGAAGCTCGCCTTCGATTTCTTGCATTGCATGGCACGGTTTGCGCCGTGACAAGGTTCGGACCCGTCGACGAGAACACGGAAGGTGCATAGAGCAGGCGTATTTTTTGAGGAAAAGCGCGCACGACCGTTTCGCCCCCGATTTGGAAGCACGGACATTAGATAAGATTAGATGGAATTATCACGCCAGTCCAGCCAGAGCCCAGCAATCCGCTTATTTGGGCCGCGTTTCAGCTTCGACCCCTTCTTGACCATCTACTTCGTACATCGACTACTTGTTCTTGCACGACGACCATCTCAGACCAGCACAGGATAGCGAGGATCACCCAATGCAGCCGGAAGGCCAGTACGAACCCGGGACGAGCGCGTCGACCATCCGCGGTCTGCACCGGCTAAGCACCACCGTCGCGGGCGACCTCGTCATGTCAGTCTCGTCGGGGTCGGACGACACGACAGTCGACGTGCCGAAAGGACTAACCACCACTCACGGCCAGAGTCGCCGCACAGCGCACCCCCATCGCCGAGCAGTCCTTCAGGCGACTCCGTGTCCTCCTTCCCGTCCGAGATCTCCTCCTCCTTCCTCTTCTCGTCTGGCCCCGGCAGCCCTCCGCATTCTGAATTCATGCGCCACAGATCACTTCCAGGAGAGTCCGACGGCGAGCTGCACGACTCGACACAGGGGCTCATCATCCCTTCGTGACGCTGCCCGCCCCAGCGAAGCGGCCGACGCCCTACGGCCAGACGCTGGGCGATCTACGGCTGCTCGTGCTTGCGCCTCGGCGCGCCGCAGCATCCACCGCCTCCCTCATAGCCCATCTCCTGGAGAGAATGACGACATCGTCGAGCTCGGCGCGTGGGAGGAAACCCACGGTGCGGACGATGCTGCGCCGACGGTGAGCGTACTGCGTGCGTCCACGGACTGGGTAGAGCACCGCGATGCGCATGGGCTGGAGCACACCGAGTCCGCCCGTAACGTGGAGATCGTTGAGCTGCCTGGATACGACCCCTCAGACGACGTGCGTGGTGCTACCACTGACCCATACTATACCCGCTGACTACTTTGCAGGCGGAGACTGTACTTGAGCGTGCCCTGCCTATCATTCACAGCCCATTCAAGCAGGTCTCTGAGGCTCTTCACCCTGACTATGCGCCCAGCGCCGTGCTTGCGAATCTGATATCGTCTGGGTCGACGCCCCTGTACACTGCACTCATCCTACTCTTGACGTCATGTGAGTGTTTATCCCCGTAACTCTGTGTGCCCATTTGCATTCGAAAGTCGAAACAACCCTGATTATCAATGGGGTGGGGTGCACGTCCATCAAAGGAAATATTGGCGGACCGCTCTGCGCAATGCATTCGTGCAGGGGTGAGCAGTGGTCAGTCGGCACCAAGCAGGGCCCGACCAAGGACTCTTAGCCACCAGGTCACCATAACGGTGGCTTTCTGAAACTGCATTCTCCGAAGTCTAGGTGCAACGTCAGGATGCTCGCGCCTCTCCAGCCCGCTTGGGGTCTGCACAGAGAGTTTTGGCAACAATTCCGAGTTGATGCTAAAACTATCGTGGGAGTCCGGTGATACTTCTTGCAACGTCCTGGACACTGGCCGGGTACAGGGCGTGCGCGAGCACCACTACCGCATAACTCATTCTGACAGTCATATCTCTACAGCGCCCACGCCGTTGGAGAAATCGTTCCTCAATGATCTGAGCCCCCACATCCCGGTCATCGTGCTGCCACCATTGCCAGCACATCCGACATACCCCTTCCAGACGACATACCCGCTCTCCAACGCCTCCTCTGCGTATTCGTCGCCGCGCTACCCCGAAGGGTCCAGCTCCCCTCACACAGCTGCAACTGTCTCGTCGTTCCGACCCGCGACCCCGCACGCCCTTCGCACGGGCCTGTTCCGCGCGCCCGAGACACTTGCGCGCTTGCGTTCTGAGGCGGCATCCCGCTTCCTGCGCTGGCGCGAAGTCGAGCGTGCCGTGGAGAAGATTAGCCCGAGTTCATCCGCAGACACAGTCCGCGCATCGAAGAGTCCGGTCGTCGCTCACGCGAGAACGAAGAGCGGCTGGGACAAGGCACAATGGGAGGCAGAGTGGGAGGGCTCGCTCTCGCAGGAGATCGCAGTCGGACTGCAGCAGCGCCGGCGTGCTGATACCGCGCTTCCTGCGCGTCCGCGTGAGGAAGAGGAGAGCCGTCCACCTGTGTTCTCGGAGTCGCGTGTACGCCGTGGGTCGCAGTGCGCCCCGGCCCCGTTCGACCCGCTGCACCTCGGATCGCTGTTCATGTTCTCGCTTTCCCTGCTTGGCCCGCTGAAGTCACACATCGCGCGGTCATTGTCCTTCGGGAGACGGGATGTCTCGAGCACTTCGCGAGCGAAGCCCAACCGATCAATGGGCTTCGGACTGGGTTTGGCACTCGTGGGTGCGTTCTGTGCGGGGATAGGTTTGGGTCTTCTCGTCGCTAGAGTTTGAATACCCTCTCGGTGTGGTTTTGTACGTATTGATCGCGTTCGTCGCTGTATTGTTGTAGCTATTGGGGATCGATCAGTGCTTGCTCATTACTGTGTAGTCGATGCTGCACTGTCACACTTACCACGAACTGCTTATACCACGCTCTCTGTTGTATCTCCTGCAATGTCCCACAGAATAATGTATCTTGCTCGCTGAACACTTTGCCATTCCTGATAATGGTTTGTTCCCCCGCAGTACCGTAGCCTGCTGTTTGAGTGTACTTCTTTGCGCGGAACATCATGTCGAATGTCGCGTGTTCGGCTTTCCCGAAGGTCTAGCCGATCTGTACCTCGCTCGTGCTTCCGCAGACTGACCCGAAAGCGGTCGGAGAGTTGTCCGCCTGACCAGGTCTGCTGCACCACCTCCGAGTTCCGGTTCAATAGCGAGGCCAGTGCTTCTTGCCTCAAACTCTTTTGTCTGCAGCGTGCTGCGAGCTGCGCGCCCTCCAGCTTTTGCCTCGCTGGCGTCCTAGGTCCACGATGCACCAAAAGTCGAGTGCTGAGCGGCGGCGCACCGCACCACATGCGAAGCTCCGCGCACGAACAACGCACCGCGCACGGCGAGCACGAGCATCCGGGTCCGAGTCGAGGGCGCCGCTGAAGACGAGCCGCACTCGCACCCACCCGCCGCGCGCACGGTCGACCCCGAGGAACGTCGACCGGAACTGCATCAACTGGCCGTCGTTCACGCTGGCCCTCGTCCGCGCAGCGCTGCTCTCGAGCGGACACCCTCTACATCTACCCGTCCTCCTCGCGCATCTTCAACACAGGTTGAGACAGCGGATACGGCTCGGGCTCGACTGTGGCTTCTACTTGCGGACCAATTCCACGTTCCTTTTCACCCTTACCGATCCTCGAAATGTTCATGACGACACTCACGACCCAACTCACGACCTCTCGTCTGGACCAGTTGATGCACCGCTGGCGGGTTCATCACTGGATAGCGCTCAGTGGTATCGAGTACGTCCATCGTATGGCCCGTTGAGGTCGTGCTGATGATGGCTGTCCGCAGAGCCCGGCACCACTGTGTGTAGGCGACTCACCGAAACAATCGAGCAAAAGCGAACCGAGCATATCCGTCGACGTCGAGTCCCTGGCGGACAGCAGGACCCGACGAAGAAGCCGGGCGTTCTGTCCTCGGATGATGGTGATCATGCGGACGCTGGGCTTCCGCTGCCTTCGCACCATCATACGCTGTCCCTAGAGTACGGCACACGTTACCCCTTCCTTCCCTGCATTGCGACCTAGGCCACATCACGGACTTCAGTAGACAGACACATCCATCATGAGCACGCAGACACGTCGTTCAGGTCAGTCACGCATAGAATGGGAAGTGCATTCTGACATTGAGAAAAGTGCAAACGTCCGATTTTGTAGCAAAGCATGGCCGGGGAAACGGTACTTAGCCTTGAAAGGCGACACCTTTCTTTGAAGTCTCTGCCAGGCCTCCAGCGGCGAACCCAGTGCCTGAACGTACGTGAGATGTGCGAGCAGCCATGAACCACCGAGCCACATACCTTCTCGAGTAAGCTCAATGATGTCTTTCTCTGACAGCTTCGCATCGCAGTGTATGCATTGCTTGCCGGGCTTCACTAGCGTTTCTGTACAAGTCTTGCATACGACATGGCCGCAAGGTTTCATGACTAATAGTGTGCAGCGTCACAAAGTGATCGGAGCGCGAGGAAGGAGGATGACTCACGGTACATCAACGCGTTATTTGACAGTGTCTTCTTACAAGATGGGCATATGGCAACTTTCTCTTCTTCGTGCTTCGCCTTGGGTTCTTCGCCGCTCTCCGTGGCAGGAGTCGATTCTACAAAACGAGCCGCAACGGTCGAGTCCTTTTCAAATATAAAATTCACAGGGATAAGATTCTTTCGTCTACAGCGTGAAGGGTGTCAGTTCATCAGTAGACAGCTTGCGGTGACGTTGAGCGTACGCCAATGGATGGGCCGGATTACCGCCGTGACATGTTGTCTGCAGCTTCACGTCAGTGATCGACGTGGGCGGACCGCTTGAAGTGTACGTAGGGGTGAGCGACGGTAGCCAAAAGTCGGGCAGCTTATGCTTGAGCGCCTCAGCCTGTTCCCGCTCTATTTGACGAAGCGCGGCCTCTTCCGCCTCCCGCGCAAGGGTCTCGACGGTGGACTCATCAAAGTCGAACTTCCGCTTGGTACCCCGCGCTGTACGCGCATGTATCAGAGCTGACAGAAGGAGATGGCGCGAATGCCTCACAGTCTTTGGAAGCGGTGCCCGATGTTGTAACAGTCGGCGTGCTCGCCAACCCAAGCTGTCCCTTCTCGAAATCGAGCAAGACGCGCTCCCGAGCGGCCTCTCGTGCCCTTTGCTTCTCCTCTTCTACTTCCCGCTTCATTTTCTCTAGTCGCACTTTCTGACGCTTGATGTCCTCGAGCTGCGTGACTAGACAAGGATTTGTTGGTGGCACCTGACTCCGTACGCAGGAAGCCTAACGCACCGAGATCTGTGTAGACGCACTCCTTGCAGAAGAGATGCCCCTTCTGACATGCTACGGGTTCTCGTGCCTTCTGCAGGCATAGTACACATGCATCGAATCTCCTCATGGACTCGTTTCCTAGACGTTGCTGCGACGTTCGCCATTAGCTTCACGCGGAGCAAATGCCATATGTGCTCACACGCCTCGTCCCATAATCCAACTTCTTGTACTCCGCATATGAGAATATAGAAGATGCTGTGTTATTTTTGCTGTGTTTGGTCATGATGATGTCCACGAAGAGGTCGTGAATGTCAGAGCAATATGATTGAAAGGACGAGGGGAACGCGACGAAGGTTATGTAGCGGGTTGGATTTGGATGGAGCTCTTTGCGTTAGTGCTAGGTGCCCATGTTTGTAGGTATATTGTTTGCATTAGGCTTGAGTATCAATGCCCCATGGCTGAGTTGGTTACAGCGTCCGACTGTTAGGTCGAAGAAAATGTCTTCACTTGCCATATCGGAAGGCCCTGAGTTCGAGCCTCAGTGGGGCAGTTAATTTTTGTTTTTCTACTTTTTGTGCACCGTGCAGTCTTGTCCGCTACGTCGTCGAAGGCATTTGACGTAACGCACAGACGTCCGAGATGTTGTTCGGGATATATATCACATTTTCTCCACGGGTCGATTGCAGAGGAGAGGCAGGCAGCGGGACGGATGGCGCCTCGTGGCTGAACGCGGTGAGGCACATGGATTGGTTCCGTAGATGTTCAACTTGCTCGTCTTTCTCCTCACCACCACTCCCTCCTGCTGCGTTGTCCACTCATGTCCGGGAAATCAAACCCAGCCAATCAGGCACGGTGTGTAACAGTGATTCAGCCATGGTTACGAACTCTGAGATCGCCACTTTCCCCGTTTCAACAGGTATATCAATGACTTCAGTAAGGCTCTTGCGAACGAGGTCCGCATTCTCCTCCAGGAGGTCGGGAAGCTACGTGATGAGCGCAGGCAACTGCAATAGTACGTTCTCTTGTTTTTCTGTCCCACCGAAGGTGCTAAAGGGTCCACTGTTGCACGATCGCTCTATTGTCGCCCCGCCCCAGCGAGATCGCGGAACTCATGAGCGTGAAGTCGAAGCATGGCGCCGGAGGCGAGTACACTCCCGACTGGCAACCACCTGTCAGTCCCATCCCACCCTACAATTTCCCACTTGGTCCGTGCTGATCCCGGGTCCCAATAGCTTGAACAGCCGCCTCCACCACCCGCCGTTGAGGCACCACCCGCGCCGCAGAGTGTAGCTGGCGACGGCCCTGCTCGCCCTGCGTGGCGCACTGTCAACGTCCGTCAGGAGCGCCGTCAGAAGGCGAAGGCGAAGGCACTGCCGGCGCCCCAGATCCCCGCGCCCATCCCGGAGCCGCCAACCCCGAACTTGCCTGCGTGGGCTCAGTGGAAACGTGCGTGGTTATGAACTTTCATGGTCGAAGGACTGGTATTAACCATGACGTTGTTGCAACGTTGTTTTCACAATGTGCAGCGAATCCGCTCCTCTCCCCGCAGCCCATCCCCGGTACAACGGCTTCGCCCCTGCCTACTGAGATGGCACCGCCTCGCATGGGTCTCTTCGGTATGCAACAAACATCCCATTGTCTACGACGCCCCTGACACCTTGCGCAGGACCTCCATCGCCTCCCCCTAAGTAATACAGCCTGTCATGTCCTTCCCTCGAACATCGGCTGCATCGGCCGACAATGGTGCTTGACTTAACCTCAGTCACGGCAATCCGCTTCCTCCCTTTCTCTTTGCAGCTATCATGACGTACTTCGTTTCATTCCTGTCCCTTCGGTCTCCTCATCATCCAACGCGATAGCATTTGCTATGTCATCCGAACGAAATCTCATGTCTCCGTCTCTTGGATCCGTTATCACACTGTCTTGCCCAGGCTGGTAATATGTTGAACTAGGGTGTCGGATGTAGTATTGATTATGGCATATGTGTACGACGACTGCCGCGAGATTCGGATTGTGTTGGAGAGATGCGATGGATGGCTGGCCGATGGTATAGTACAACCTGAGATGAGCAACTGATGGTTGAAGATGCGATGGAGGGTGAAAACGTGGTGGGGTAACAGGCGAAGCCAAAACAGAAAAGTGGCTTAGGTTAGAACGAAGTGAGTGCGATGTTGTACAATGGTCGAGCCTCCTATGATGGGTTGTTGCGGAGTGAGAGCGGATATAGAGCAATTGAAAGACGCGAGCGATGATCTAGGCGTCGAGGATGTCAAGCTTGACGAAGAGCGTAGAGAACAGGTACTGCGAGAGTTGGGCGTCGTGAAGCGGCAGGTGTCGATAGCCTTGAGATCACATTAGCCACAGTGATCCCATCTCGCGCCAGCACAGTACTCACCCATATTCAGGCTCCCCAGACTCGCGCAATACACCGCCAGCGGCTCCTCGTCCGCGAGGCCCTCCTGCTTCACGGCGAATCGCACGAAGATCAACTCCTGCATCTCGCCCGTCACGTCGAACGGTATGCTCAGCTGCTGCTCCCACACCGGGTTGAACCCGTTGTTCTTCACTACGACCGTCCGCTGCACGACCGTGCGCGCAGAGGTAACCGCCGTCAGCGGGTCCTTCACATCCGCGGGCGGCGTGTCCGGTGCAGTTTGCGACGTACGCCGGGAGCGTGGCAGCGGCGGCGGGGGGACATGGTGCGGTGCCTCCGTCCAGTCGGGGATGTGCAAGGAAACCTCAATGAAAGGGTCCACGGTGGACCGGTCGATGACGTCGCGTCCGGACGAGTCCTTCGGCCGGGGTAGCTGTTGCGCAGAAATGATGGTCACCTCGAGACGGTGACTTGTGTGTCTTCCGAGGAGGTGCTTGTCGTTCGAGCGAAGGGCAAGCGGCTTGAGGACGTAGCCCGCGCGCCCGTTACGCTGGAACATCGCACGGTTGATCATGTAGCCCAGGTCTGCAACAGGTCGTCAACCGCCACGCTCTAGTAGAGCATACGTGCTGTCACTAACCGAACGTCTGCCAGTTGATCGCCACTAGCTGGCACCCCGCTGACCAGAACCGATGGGGCTCAAAGTTCGTCGAGCCAATGCGCGTGCCCTTGGGATAGATCCTGACTAAGTGTGTGCGATTGTGCTTGATCAAGTCTAGCATGCCCTGCTTCATGATCCGGTTCGTCGTTCCCTCCGACAGCGAGAACAGGTGCTCCGGCGCGTACACTTCCTTCTTGTTGAGTCCACGACACTTGACGCCGACGGTGTAGACGAGGAGCGCGACGAGGGAGAGCGACATCTTCACTTTCTGCGGAGGTTGATACGGGGGAGGGAGCTGACGCGCGTCTGCACGCGGAGAGCCTCCAAGGACTGCACGGGCTTTCTTGAACTCAGACCTGAGCTCTGTAGATAGTGTCGTGGACGTCAGCCTCTAGTCACGAGGAAGTGCGGTTGGGCATACCCTTCATGTGCGTAGTCCGCCATTCCTTCAGCTCCTCCAGCTCAGAAGCGGACGATGTCTCAGTCGAGGACAACTCAGCATCTACTACAATCTCCTTCTCCTGCATACCCTCCTGGTCCGTCGTCACGAACAGGTTCTTTGCCTGCTCGGGAACAATTGTAAGCGTGCGGGTAAATAACATCGAATGTCCGCTTACCTTCAGCAGGATACACCCTTTCAGGTCTTCCGGGCTGGGTAGATATTCCAGTCTTGGTCTCCCATCAATTGGTGCGCTCACGAGTGCGGTTCCAAACTCCTCTTGCATGATGCTCGCGATGAGCTCTTGCTGCGACAACGAGCAGTGTACCTCTGCCGAGATGATGATCGGGTACGGCGAGGCGACGAACGCGTACTTGTTGATCGCAGCACACGCGTCGCGCAGAGACACCTTCGAGACGAGCGTATGCTTGTGGTACACGACGGGCTCAATGTCGCCGTCATAAATGTCAACTGCGATGGAAGGCGACTCAGCATGAAGGGTACTGTGAAGATGGGCGAGGGTATTGACTCACGCTCGACACTCCTGCAGCTGTGCAGCAATGCGCGGATGTACCCTTCAATCGTGCTCTCTCCTACGAGTTGATGGCCAACCAGGTACGTGTTATGTGATGATGAAACATAATAGTCAGACAGAGGGCGCGTCATGTCATGGTAGATCTTTCCGTGCTGGTCCGCAAACGCCGAGTTGTCGGTAGACAGCAGGAAGGTTGTGAAGCCCTTGAGTGACATCACCGCAGTCTCGACAGTAAGCCCAGAGTTGGATGTCGATATCCCGGATGAGGGCGTGCCGATGGAAGATGAAGGGCGTGGTGAGCTACCTGTAGGGTCAGTGTGTCCGCCGGACGGCCCGGCTTCCCTCATCACCGAGGCAGATTGCACGGCTAGTTCCAACGAAGTCTGGAAGGGCGAGGATGGTGGAGAGGTACCGCGGTCGTCTATCGACGAGGCGTACCGCAAGAAGATGCGCTGTAGCTCGTTGGCACTCAACGATGACTGCATAACGATGAGCTGCGTGGGTTATAGGTTACAAGATACACCACACACCTTCTGACATGTACGCATGAACCTCTCGAAGGCTTCATATGTGACAGTCCCACCACTACCACCTGCGATCCGCTCATACAAACTGTCGATCTCAGGCCGCGCCTTGAGCGCCTTGACAAAACGTTGGAAATCGGCAAAGTCGAGGTAGCCTCGGCCCTGAAGGTCGACTTCCTGTATTGCGAAGGTCCTAAGTATCGAACGACACTACAATGCGAAGACACACCAACCTTGAACCTCCGCAACAGATCATCTCTGCTCGGGTTGATATTCAGCCTCCTGCACATCCGCTCGACCTCCTCAAACTCGAGCCTCTGGTCCGTGCCCGACTCGCCCTTCCAGAACTGCTTCTCCCAGACCGCCTGGCGCACCTCCGTATGTCCTAGGCCGCTCATGAGCTTCTGTCGAATCGCATACAGCCGGCGCAGCGTGAGGTCCCACATCTGGAAGACATCACGCGTCGCCGCGAGCAGGTGCAGCGTCTTGTAACGTCCGTCGAGCACATATACGATGGTGAGCCATCGGTCCTCAAACGACGGCGATATCTGGAACTGCTCGCGGTAATAGCGCGCGTCAGCGCCCTCCCGTAGTTCCTTGATGTTCTCGATGTAAACTAGCATTGAGGACATGTAAACGAGAGACTGTGTGGAGACAGGCGCGACTCACTGATACGCAGCTTCTTCGACTGCCAGACAATCTGGCCTTGGTCGGGGTCCAGCTTGAATACGTACCGTTTCTGTTTCTTAGCTGACACCTTCAGCATCGGTACACCTTGTTGCAGCAACTGGGGGACCGTCACATCCAACATCGAGGAATCCTGTGCGACCGGAGAGGCTTCTTCATCCTCCAGGACAGCATTGTCCGGCTGTATTGGGTCGGTGGGAGGCGACGCTGAGAGCCGCCCCGCAACCTGGGGTGCAGCTCCAAACGACGGTCGACGCCGGTCGTTAGGCGAGAGGGAGCGCATGGGCTCGGTATTGCTATAATGAACGACTGGCCTGGACGAACGCACTTCAGACTGCGAGCGATGCTGTCGTTTCGCTTTGTCCGTCCAGAGCTCGGAGGGACCGTTGATGTCTGGACAAGCTCGTAGTCGGAGATGGACTCGCGCGACGAGGGTGAGCCAGATGCCGAGCTCGCTCGCCGTGCGAAGCGATGCGCACGAGCGATCTGCGTGTCCTTCACCTCGCGTAGCTTCCTTCGGATGGACCCGCCAATCCCTGCAGAACGATGAACAATGTCCGCCTTCAGATGAAACGATCGCCGCGCGTAACGCACCCTCAGAGTTGCTGCCTCTCCGCAGGCCTGGGCTCCCTAGCTCCTGCTGCTGTTCGGTCTTAGAATCGCGCGCGGGAGGCGAGGGGCTGCCGGGTTGCGACATTACTCGTCCTGCAGAACCGTTCAGCGGCGAGGATGTCTCAAGCTGTGGAGCCCGGCTCTACGAGCCTCGCGTGTTGTCTGCTGCGGTGCCTTGGACAACGCTGGAGAACATGCAGTCTATAAAGCATGTCGTGATTGGTCATGGGCACATATCTCTATCTCGAGGTCCGAGAGCGGTGTTGATGAGATGGGGACCAAGGTGAGCGCAGTGCGACTTCCCAGCCAGAAGGTGCCCGTGAGCGACTAAAGAGACGTGTTGACATCGCCTTACATCGCGCGCACCGGCACAGCGCCAAGCTCGGCTCAAAAACTCACTTCGCCGGCACGAGGTCACCGCGACAATGCCATCGACACTAGCCGCGTTGCATCCTGCAGGTCACAACGAAGGCACTATGCAGTAATCAATAATATATGGAGATGTACAACATTGTTCGGACGCTCATGAGACCTGGCGTTAGTGTGTGGCTACTGTACAGACACCCTTGACAGATTGCAGAAAACGAGGATGACGAATTCAAAGCTCAACACTTGATGAAGTTCCCGACGATCAATGTCGGAATCCCGTAGGGATCCCGCCGGATGGTGAAGGAGAAACAGCAACTTATGAACCCTTCCTCCTTTGGGGGATCGTCTTTTGGCTTCCCGCGAGACGGCGTCAAGGCACCGGACGAGGGCAGTGAAGGCTTGTAACGCAGCACGCACGATGTGAGCACCGCCTTTTGGTTGGAGTCAAAGGCAACGTTGCCGTACTTCTGCAGTGATGGTCGGACTTGGCACGCAATCTCAGCACGGCCCTGCTCACCTCCCAGTAGTTCACGGCTGAATCTTCTGCCATGAGTTCGTAGATACATAACCGCCCCTTCGAGGATTAGAGTTAGTCAAAGTCCGCGTCAGAGTGGAGGAACCTACGTCACGCAGCATGTAGCCGTCAACACCCACGAGTTCCGCAAACTCGCGGTTGGCTTTGTAAATTTCTCCAGTACGTCGCCATAGACATGCTGGGATAGCCATCGCAGAGAACACGCGGTCATAGTCGAGCAGTAATCGCTCGAAGGCTTCCTCGATGAAGACCAGGTCCTGCACAGCAGATCAGCTGTCATGATCATCACTCTGCAGGACGCCACTCACAATGTCCGTTAATGATTCAGACTGGGCTATTGCTCGGAACTTTGGTCGTAGCACAGATAATGGCTGCAAGATCTTCTGCTTCGACTCCAAAGAGACACTAGAACACCCGTTAAGCTTTCATTGACGACACTCCGGCGTAGTCCATACGATGAAGCCTCCGTACTGAACTGCTCTGCCCGGGCCGCTGTGGTCGGCGTTGTATCCGCCTGTTCAGTAGCGACGGACTGCGTGCGAGCAGTTCGAGGTACGGAGGCCCCGCAGTATGGACTCGGCCGTCAGAGCACTCGATAGCCACACACTTTCTGTCCATCCACCGTGACAAACGTGCGTAGCCCTTCACGTAGTTGTACGGCTTCAGCAAGCCCGCTTCGTACTTGCTTCGGATGACCATGTTCAGACGTTCGTTCCGTGACCCAGACGCTTGATCTGCTGCTGTGAGGAAGAACCTCTCCGTCTTCGTCGCTGCGGGAAGCACGACCGGTGCGGGCTCTTCTGGAGGCCTCTCCGGAGACGGAGGCGCGATAGCTTCAGCGGAGCCGGAGGATTGTGGAGGGGCTATGTAAGGGTTGTCGACGCCGAGGGAGACAGAGTTGCCGTACGGTGTCGGGGACATCAGGGACGGGTTCACCCCTGCTTGCTGGCCGAAGAAAGAGCCATCGTCTAATGACTCTAGGAAGTCCCTGCGAGTGTCATCAAGGAGGGGTCTTCGGGCGAAGTCGTAGGGGGGACAACGTACGAAAGCACCGAGAACTCGTTCATCCCGTCGGGCGGGTACAGGAACGCGCCCTGTGCCATGCTCATTCCCATACCGGGCCAACCAGTGTTCATCGGGGCAGCAGTCATGGGTGGTGCGAACTGGGAGGGGCCTGCAATGATCCGCTTTCGGTGCACAGCGGGTACGGTCTATTGTAAATTCACACACCAGGGAGAGGTCTCGTAGCGTCCGCGGCAGGATTCGGTATCGAGCTGGTAGGGCTCGCGAGCGCAGGGTCCTTGCCCGCAGAACGCCGTTCGTCGTGACAGAGATGTCCAATCTCACGTTTAATGCTGCGCGTCCCGGGTCCCGATTAATCTTTCATTTCCCGTGCGGATGGATGGAATACGCACCAACGCTGGCATGGACGACCCTCGTCGCAGGTCATATGGCTGCGACGACAATAGAGACAGGCATGGTTGACCTTGCGGCGTTTGGGCCCTTTTTTCTTCTTTCCCGTGCCGTCCTGGTCCTGCTCGCCGTCGAAATGGTGCGGCTCGGTTGAGGCGGAATCAGGAGTGGTGGTATCGGCGTGGCCCGGATCGTTCGCAAAGCTCGACATGGTTTGAGGTCGGGAGTGTTCGGTGCCAACGTGTAGTCTTTCTTATGCGGTCTCACCCGATGTAAGTACTTTTGTTATTGGCCCTTGTAGAGTTTACTTATGTCCTCACAAAACTACTGATATATATTGTTACCCGCATTATCAGTCACGCTGTACATAAGTACGTCTACTTATAGCCAGTGGCAGCTGCGTGCGGCGGATCACAGAAAGTCCCTTTCTTGGGTGCCCTTCGTTCATATCGGATGATGAATGTATACTAGAATACTCGATTGACAAAGCTGGGAAAACCTACACAACCACGATACGAATAGTGATCAGTCAATCTCAGAACAGTAATGATATAAGTAAGGACAAAATCAGTATGTTACAACAGCGTCCATGGCATTGAGATACGGATAGTTGCTCAATCGACCGGACGAACGACCACCAGCTTCTCAGCGCCGAGCTCATCCACCGTAAATTGCCTTGTCGTGACGACCATGA
Organism: Fomitopsis serialis; assembly: GCF_022376445.1. Taxonomy (NCBI): domain Eukaryota; kingdom Fungi; phylum Basidiomycota; class Agaricomycetes; order Polyporales; family Fomitopsidaceae; genus Fomitopsis; species Fomitopsis serialis. Next base: position 442,485 of record NW_025954973.1, read on the forward strand.
GACCGCCGGCTTCGACCATGTTAACCCTCGCTTGCTGACCCTTATGTGGACCGTGAAGGATGAGGACTTCCGTACCGTACTTCTCAGGGTTGACAGGCTTGAGGACCTCGACCGGTACCTGCAACGAAGGTTTGGCGGGGTCCAGCGGCTCGAGGAAGCGCACGTTCGCCGTTGCAGCGAAATTCGCGCTCTTCGTATCAAAGACAGACACAACGATGCCCTGTTTGCCCTCGTAATCGCCGTTGAACCACCCGCTGGGACCGAAGGAGCCTTTGACATCGACCAGCATGCCGCGCTGGCTCGAGAACTCCGGTTCAAGGAGCCATTGGTCCGACAGTTCTGAACAGATATGAGACGAAACCGCACTCTGAACAATTAAAAGACCTACCGAAGGGAGCATTGGATGCGACGTTGATGTTGAAGTCAGCTGCAGAAGGACCAGGAGTGACCATGCTGGTCGCGATGTTAGGTGTTCGGAAGTCATTGTACAAGTCGTGAACACCAGGCGTCGGTGCACCGGTGTATGGGTTCGCGGCAGGGGAGGTCGCCTCTTCACCAGCAGGACGACGGAACTGTTGAGGATTGTCGATGTAACTGAGGTCCTCCTGTCGTATATTATGCATGAATACGGTGTGCAAACGGCCAGATGGCATACTCACCCATTCGGAGCCCCAAGCTCTGCGTGGGGTCTCGTGGCCAGATCCCTGTGGGCGTTCTGGAGACTTGGCTTGACCTCCTGTGGGCGACTGTGCTGATCCGTCCCAGCGTGGCGTCTTCGGCTGGTTCTGCGTGTACGGGTTCGGTGTCCGTCCCGCGCCAGGCCACGCCGGGGTCTTGTCGCCAAACTGATGCGGTGTGGCCCCTGCACCTGGCCATGCAGGGGTCTTCTCCCAACCAGGCGTCTGTCCTGAGCCCCAATGCGGTGTCTTTCCCCCGCCATTGGCATATGGATTCGGTGTCCGTCCCACCGCACCCCAAGCAGGCGTGCGCCCGCCGTTGCCCGCGTATGGGTTCGGTGTACGGCCACCATTAGCGTTGAAACCGCCCCGCGGCGGGCCCATATTGTTGAGGCCTTCAAGCGGTTCTAGGGCACCATTCTGACTGTGGACACGGTCAACAAGCGCATCAGTGGAATAGCAAGATTTCGCACTTTCTCCGCATGAGCTTCGCCTTATCGATCGAGATCACCTTGTTACCAGTGACGAGTTCGACTCGAGCAATAGGTCCATTCGTATCCTTGATAGTGCCGACGTAGCCCTTGTTTGGTCCCTTCGTCACAGTCACAGTGACACCGATCAGACGATCTCTAGGACCGCGACCCATGTTACCAGAGCCGACCATGCCTCCTACACCACCATTTAACGCAGGATTCATCTTGGAGAGGTCAGTGGTGCCAAGCTTCATGGCGTTGCCTTTGGGCGCCAAGGATACCAGGGAACGAGCACGGGTGACGAACACACCACCGTTCTCGTTGTAGTCCCGGTTGTGCAGGAACGCGAAGAACGATTGGTAGGTGTGCAGGACACGGCCTTTACGTGCCTAGACCAATGCAATTTAAAACCGTCCTTTCCATGTATGAGTTCCGCAATCTTACCTCCCCGTCGATCTCCTTGACATTGTCGTTCACACGCAATTCGTGGCCTTCTGCATCAGTGGCGATCGCTCGATTCGAGTCTCGACGCATGGAGATTTGATGTGGCTGCACGAGTCGAACTTGGCCATTCTGGTCGAGCACTCGAAACGAGTCCCTCTCCGTCTTGAAGATGACACCGACGGTCTGCAGACTGAGTTGCACAAATCAGTCACAAGCCAGAAGTCCAGTGCAAGAAACTCACTCGAGCTGAACAAGATCGTGTAGCTCGTAGTTGCCAACGACGTTTGTTCCCGTGCCGACCTCAGCTGCTTCACGGAGATCTTTCGAGAACACAGAGACCTAATGGGGTTGTTAATCCAGTTGGCGAACATTGGACAACATTACTTACCTCTTGCATCGACATGTCAGATAAGAAAGTCACTACATTGTCAACAACCGAGACGACGAGACCCGTCTCATCGGCATTTTGCCCTGTCATAACCTTGACATGATCACCGGCCTTGAAGCGCTTGCGCACACTGCGCGCGGGGAGCTGAATCCGCTGCCCCTCGAGGTCCATACCTACAGACTGGATTGATACGATGTCCTGCTCAATTGAATGGACAGTTCCGTGCACGCCGGCCTGCTCGCCCTCGAAGACCTCGACATGATCACCGGGCTGCAGCACGGAGATGGCAGCTTTCCGTGACGCCTCGGCGATAATCGACAGGTCTACGTTCGCGTCGTTTTCTGTGCCATCCTGGCCGCGCGTGAACCGTGTGATCTCGTCCAGCGTGGGACTGACGTCATCCAGTTGAAGCGCGGTGAGGCGGAAGTCCTTCTCGATGAAGCCGTCTCTGTAAGTGTCGTTCTGGAACACATACACTTGGTTACGCTTCGATACGGCCTTGCGTCCGTACACCTTGACCGCCTCCTCGTAATTGAAGAAACGTTGTGGCGGACGCATGCTGAAGGATGATAGCCCAGACGGGCCCTTCTTGCGCTTCTTGCCCGTCGCGTCGAGCGCTGCGTCGTCCTTGGGGTTCAGGTCGATACGCGGGATGAACTTGAGGCCAACCTCCTCTCCGTTCTCCGTGATGTCCATGACCTGCGCGAGGTCGCCCTGGTATTTGCCACGCTTGATGCGAACCCAGCTTCCCGGCGTGACAGTAAGGTCCTGTTTCTTGATTTGCAGCAGACTAGCCATTTCATCAATAGGCACAAGCACGATTCCTCGACTGGGGAACACGCCGACGAGCCCGTTGCAGGCGTCTGAGACTTGCTGGCGCTGTGGGCCTCCACATAAATCATACCAGGAAGGGAATCACGTTGGAAGGCAGATAAAACCTGGAGTGGCCGGTTGGAGAATTCCAGGTCAAGGGCCTTGCGCATGAGACTGAAGACGAGGTCGCGTTCCTTGCCGGGCTAAAAATGATGCATCAATGCGAGCTGAATACACACACGAGTATCGTATACCTACCCTCACGCGGACTTGCCAAAGGCTTGGGTCCTCCACGGACGGCATAAGCATTCGTTGCGGCAGCTCTGCATCACTGGTGAACCGCTTCGCAGTGCGCTTGTACCGTTGATTCAGGTTTTCTGCAATCTTAGCAAGATCTTGGTCGTTGAGCTCCCGCTCTCGTCTGTCGAACCGTGCATGATCCGCTGCGCGGCGCGTAACGTCGTCCTCCTCCGCCTCTCCGCCGACGACGAACTCATCTGGGTGGCATGATAAGCTATCTTTCCCCGACAGAGAGAAGCAGGTTACTCACCACGAGCATACTCATCCTCGTCCTCCTCTTCGTCTTCGTCCTCATCCACCTCGGCCTCGACATCGAGGAAACGATTTACGGCAGGGCGTTTCGTCCTCTATATACATCTTGGTGGTGAGTCAGTGCGGCTATACCATATTCGTTACGCACTCTCCGTTTCTTCCCCCGGTCTGCTCCTGGGTCCTCTTCCTCCTCATCTTCCTCGTCCTCATCCTCGTCGTAGTCCCTCCGAGAGCTCTTGCGCGGTCGTTCCTCCTGTTCCTCCTCGTATTCTGCTTCTACCTCTTCATTCTCCTCCACAGCTCCGCCGCTAGCTGGTATGTCGTCCTCGTAATCAGACATGGTGAGCAATGCGAAGAAAGACGACGTTGCAAGCTGTTGCAAGTCAGAACGCGATCGTCCACTGGCACGCTCGGAGCCACAGGGATCAACTGCCATATATGGATGTCACATGACTTAGCCCGTCTTTGTAGTCTTGAGTCGGACTCGGATGTGATCAGTGTGAGCTACAAAATCTGTCGTTGTTCAAACGTTCAATTGCAATTTTGGGTGCTTTGGAACAGAACGCTGTGCTTGTGAGTCCGCCGGAAGAGAAGTCTTTGTCTTTGGCCTCCGTGATATTGATTTTTCGTCCGACATTTATTGACAATGCTGTATTCCGAAGTTGGCCTCCTCGCTTGCTCCTCGCTGTAACTTGAATAGGCACCCTACGGTGTGATGTTCACAGGCACTCTATGTCGATAGCCACACATGTCAATTGTCAGCCGTCTTCATACCGTGCTGAAGACACTACGCTGACTTGAACGGATATGAGGAACCCCGCCCTCCAAGAAGGTTTGACAATTGCCGGCCATATTATACACCCAGTGACATGCTCTGATAACCAGGATGGTGGTGTTCCCGCGAGAGGGCATCAGGGTGAATGTTGCTTTCGGGTACGTTAATAAACTCGGCTTCGCTGGAATGGATGCACCACAGCTGTTTCGAGAGGCTGGCGTGGAAGGGCCCATTACTTATGTACTGAGTGTCTCTTGCCCAATCATAGCATCGAAGCCAAAAGGCCCGCGGAAGGAGTAAGATATCAAACAGTGGATAGGCTCACTAGGGGTTCTTGACGGTTCTACGACATGGGAATCCCAATCGTATTGAGCCTGAGTTCACTCACTCCATTCTTCCTGAATCCCAGCTGACCCTTATCGTGTGCAGAAGTTGATGGAGCGCAGCATATCTCGTAGGGCCGTGGCTCTCTCGGGGCCAGGCATTGTCTGGTGAGTTTGCGGTACCAGTGACTGCTTCGTTCCTTGAGGCTATTGCGCGTCACTTATGAATATTTAAGGGAGGGTGTCTGCGAGACGTCCAAGCAGTTCCCGACAATCCCCTTCAGACACAATGCCGGGTACAGTCTTACCACCTGCACCACGTTGGGTCCCTGCCCCACTTACAGGGGTGAACTGTGAGTGCACAATGGATAGACAGTAGTCGATGTCTCATAGCTACTCATCAGTGGAGTATGCCGACCTACCCATCATCGACTTTGCGAAGTTGGCTACCCCCGGTGGTAGCGCGGAGTTGGCGCAGCAAGTGCACGATGCAATGACCACCTCAGGTTTCTTCTACGTGGTCAATCATGGTCATACACAGGCAGAGGTCTGCGCACAGACTCGGAAATTATTAAGCTGATTGTTCACATCTTATTGGGTAGACCGACAGGATGTTCGACATTGGGGATGTTGCATTCAGTCAGGTATCTGACCAGGAAAAGAAGGCCTACGAAGGAAATGTCAAGGAGACAGGGACGTACCAAGGCTACAAGTTGCGTCAGTACTGGGTAAGTCGGCAGCCCCTTATATACTACACCTTGATGAACGGGCCTCTAGCACATCGAAGCGGGCGTGAAGGACCAGATCGAGCACTACAACAGTTCGTTCATATCTTCCGAAATATTATGATTTATACTAATAGTAGGAACAGTCAATCGAGACGTTACAAGGAGGCAGCACCCGGAAGCTATGCGACCGGTCCTGCCTGAAATCAGCGAGTTCGCCAAATTCTGTCACTTCAACATCCTTCACCCCGTGCTTCGGTATGTGGATCAATTCCTTAGCTCAATGACTATTTCGAAAGGTTAAACCAGGCTCCTCGCCATTCGCCTCGAGCTGCCAGAGAACACGTTCGTGGACCAATTCAATTTCGATGCCGAGGGTGATACCTGGTGTACGTATCTACCGCTTTTCATGCCTTTGATGAGCATGTCTGACGAGTGCATCAGTTCGGGCCATGAAGTAGTACGTAGGGTCTCGCTGGTTATCCGTGACAGAATCTCAAGAATGCACAGTTACCCTCGTTCTAAGGACGAAGAAGAGAAGACGAAGAACGTCTGGCTCAAAGGCCACACTGGTATGTATTTCACCCGCCACTACCCAAGTAGATGAAGTGTCTCATATCGTCCCAGACTACACCGGCATCTCGATCCTGTGGAGCCAACCGGTATCCGCCTTGCAAGTGATGTCCCCGGACGGAAGATGGCGCTGGGTCAAGCACATCGACAACGCAGTCGTGAGTCAGGCTGCTCGCAACTCAGAGGATTCGCGCTCACTTCCTGCTTGACTCCATTTCAAGGTCATCAACGCAGGCGAAGCCATGGAGTTTCTCTCCGGCGGGTACTACAAAGCGACCATCCACCGCGTGGTCCAGCCGCCAGAGGACCAGCACGGCTATCCGCGTCTGGGTCTGTTCTACTTCACCATGCCCGACGACGACGTTCTGCTCGTCCCGCAAGTCGAGAGTCCCGTCCTGCAGAGAAGCGGCATCAAGCGGCGCTTCGAGGACGTCGACGCTCCTACTATGGAGCAGTGGCGGAAGGGCAGGTCCAGTCGGTACGGCCAGGTCAACCTCGAGAAGAGGACCGATGGCCACGAGCAGGATGTCGTCCATGGTATCGTTGTAAAGCACTACAACTGAGAGCGGTTGAGAAGGCGCTATGTGCTTGCAGAAATGATTATCACAATGTACAGTAGTAGACTCCGGTGTCAACTGTCAGAAGCCTCGCTCAGCCTTCCTTCGCCCACAAAAAAGCATCACCTTGTTGGATTCGTCTTTACTCGAGATTACTACGCGCCATTTCAATCAGTCTATGCCCATTTGGTGTTGCTGCCGGCCTGCAAAGATATTGCTACATTATGTATTCTTTCCCTTCCGAAGGTAAATCCAAACTACTGCCACTGTCCGGTTTTACGTGATGACAGTCGGCTCATCGCGCTGCAAGAACTCCTTAAGGCTGCTCAGCTCCAGCGCAACCTCGATCAAGCCCTGCAGACCCTCCTTCGTCGGCTTGCTGAGCTCCGCTTTGCCCTTGTCCGCCGCGACGTAGCGCTCGACATACATCCGCACCGTAGCGCCCTGGCTGCCCGTGCCGCTGAGCCGGAACACGACACGACTGCCGTCCTCGAAGCGGACGACCTGGCCCTGGTTCTTCGACACGCTGTGGTCGATCGGGTCCGTGTAGTCGAAGTTGTACGCGTCCTTGACGACGAACTTCTGACCCGTCGACGCAGACGCGTGCGTCGTGCCCGCGAGGTCGCCCTTTGCGATGTGTGCGTTGAGCTTGTCGACGATCTTCTGCGCGCCGTCGGACGAGACTTCCTCATAGTCGTACCGCGAAAAGAACGAACGGCCATACACGTCGTAGTGCTTCTGCAGCAACTCGTTGATGCCGATCAACTCATTCGGTGACTGCTTGTTCGCGTACGCGAGGATGTTGAGCCATGCTGGGAGTTTGTTAGGGCGTAACTCGCGCTTTCATCGGTAGCGAGACTTACCGACAACAGCCCACACCCCGTCCTTCTCCCGAATGTGGTCCGAGCCGGTACCGAATGACTCCTCACCACAAATGGAGAGACGACCAGCATCCATGAGATTCCCGAAGAACTTCCAGCCTATCAGTTGATTGTGATCAGATTCGCCCATAGCTCAAATGAACCGAACAGCTCTCACCAGTCGGTACGACATGGCACTCGAGGCCCTTCTTCTTCGCAACGTAGTCGATCTGCGCACTCGTTGGCATACTACGCGCAAGACCCTTGACGCCACTCTTGAAGTAAGGGATCGCCTCCGCAGCCCAGTCGGCGATGATTGCGACACTGTCACTCGGCGTGACAAACGCGCCCTTTCCATAGATCATATTCCGGTCACCATCACCATCGCTAGCGGCGCCGAAGGCGATGTTGTCGCGCTCAACCCGCTCCACGAGGTCGTGTGCGTAGGTCAGGTTCGGGTCGGGGTGTCCGCCGCCAAAGTCCGGCAGAGGCACGTCGTTCTGCACGGACGACGAGGGCAGCCCGAGCGTGTCCACGAAGATCGCTCGGCCGTACGGGCCGGTGACACCATGCAGACCGTCGAAGAGCACGCTGAAGGTGTCTGCCTTCTCGACGAGGAAGCTCTTGATGAGCGGGAAGTCAAAGATCTCCTGCAGCATCTCGAGGTAGTCCTTGACGGAGTCGAGCACCTGCACTTCGGCCGGGCCGTATTTGGACGTGCCAATCTTGCTCAGATCGGCGGGCGGGAGCTCAAGGAGCTTGTAGGACGAGATGGTCTTGCTCTTCTCGTAGATCTTGTTCGTCACGTTCTCCGGCGCGGGCCCACCATTCGAGACGTTGTACTTGATACCGAAGTCGTTGTTCGGGCCTCCCGGGTTATGGGATGCGGTGAGCAGGATGCCACCATTCGCCTTGTACTTCCGGATGGCATTCGAGGCTGCGGGCGTGGACAGGATGACGTCCTTTCCGATGATGAACTTCGCGACGCCATTCGCAGCGCCGATCTTGAGGATCAACTGCGCCGTCTCGGGACTGAAGAAACGGCCATCGCCACCGACGACGAGGGTCATACCCTTCGGCTCGATGGAGTCGAAGATGGCCTGGATGAAGTTCTCTGTGTAGTGCTACTCGAATCAGTACAAGGTCAGTACAGTTGCACTGGAAGGAAATACGGGGACATACGTCTTGCTGGAAGACCTTCACCCTACCCAAGCGTCATTAGTACATGTCTCAAATTACAACATAGCGATCATATTTAGAATGCTTGTGAAAGATGCTGGAGGCGTCATTGTTTTCAACAAGGCTTGCGGTAAGTAACAATTCTGTTACAGCGGCAGCGCAGCGCCGTCAATCTCGATGTTGCGCGTCAAGGCTGCTCCATGTCATTGAGCGCCTCGCACGGTGGCAGCGTCCGCGCGTCCGCGACCTCGATGTGCCTAGCCTGTGTCGCCAGATGCGTTCTACTCTCACAGCTCGACATCACGGCTTCATTCAAGCCCCCTCCCGTCGCCCACCAAGCCTCCATCCCCATGACGGTGGCAGCCCTCCAGCACCTCCGACGCGCCTAACACTATTCCAAGACTGCGTGCAGTAGTACTCACCGCTTCCGCAAGCCAGATGTTCCTGGCTTCTGGCCATCGTACGGCTTGGTCTGGATCTCCTTAACTTGGAACGACATGATGAATGAGAGGGAAGAGTTGTGGAGGAAATGCGACTGGAGCAGCCTTTATAGCGATCTAATCTACATCGACGCCGTGACCTCCGTGACAGTCGCGTTATGTCACGCGTTCTATCACCGGATATGGCGACCCATTCTGCCCCGCTCACCCACCGGACCGACTTATACGAACTTTGATTGTCACCTTGGCATCTAAGCCTATGGATTCCCCAGCGTTGAAAGGAACTCTTGGCCTCTATTCCAACGCACGTTGCTTTCGACGATCCTTCCGCCGAGGTCACGCTCGGGCGGCAGTGGGAGTCACGACGTTGTCACGACCTCTGACGTCAATCCGTATGCAGTGCCCAACGGGTCTCTTCACCATTAGAACGATGCAGCACGGAAGAGAACAGAGTTGAATTCTATGAAGACTGACGGGGAGGTAATGCGACATTCTAGCGAGCGTGAAGTAGCCAGGAAGCAGCCAGCAATGCTCAGGTGCGCACAACGAGGAACTGTTCCGGAACTTCTGGGCTTTCGTACGGGCCCAACCGAGTCTCCGATTCCAGCGAGCCGTCCTCCTTCTTGCGCACAATCCGCTCAACCTGGGCCATCGATATGGGATCAACACGCATGATCGACACAAGCAGCACGTTATCGTACGCACCTGGAAGACACGCGTGTTGTAGCCAAACTGCATGAGGTTCGGCCCACTCTGCTTAACGATGCTGAGGATCTGATCCCGCGCGATCATGGGTACGTCCTCCGATCCGAGATCGAGGGGACGGTTCACATGCACGGCACGCAAACCCCTTGCCTGAGCGAGGATGGGACCCAGTTTGCCCTTGCACACCCCGCAGTACTTTAGTAACGACACACTGCAAGAGAGCGAGTACCTACCAACGACCCTTGCTCAATCACGACAAACAGTTGTTCAAGCTGCTCGCATCCCCGGCAGATATAATTGACACTGGCCAGGTTCATCCTCAGCCTGTGCACGCTGAACCGCCTTAAGCGTCTTCCGTGCCGGTCTACGATCGCGTTGCAGAACTCTTCGCCGAAGGCAGGGCCGACATCCCCGCCGATCGTGGAGATGTGGAACTGTTCCAGCGGTGCGGGGTGGAGCAGGGAAAGGACGTCCGTTTTCCACGTCGGTGAACCGTCGACAGTCAGCGTGATCGAGCGCAACCGCGCCAATGCGTTGTGTCTTGCACATAGGTCGCTGAAGTTGGCCATATCCTACAGATCATTTGCTAAGGTCAGATGCGAGGTCTGTTTGAAATTAGGGACCCAAATCGTACAAACGACGGTGAGAGGCCTTCCATGCCCAATGCGAGTAGGCCATGAGTGTTCTGGGCTATTATCGCCCAGATGCCGTGTTCTGTGACCTTGACACAACCCGCAATGTACAGGCGTTCCACATTGGGTATATTCGGAGCCATTTCTTGCAAGATCGCGTCGTTTATTGTACCCGGTGTCTGCACAGCTGCACCGTCAATATTACTCAGCCACCGTTTTCAGTGTCCTTACCTTGCACAGAATGGTCAAATGCCTCAGCACACCTCCAGTAGCTGACGTCCAGGTTGGCAGCACGTCAGTAACGGCATGTCTCGGCATGATCAACGATATCCGCCGCAAGTGCGTGAATTTCCTCAATAACCACGGATCGTAGTAGTTCTCGTGGTTGCCGTTGATTTCGAGCTCCTCGAGGTGCGCGCACGGGAGGAGTGCCTCGAGGATCTCTGTAGTCAGCGAGCCGTCGCGCGTCCAGGTGCACGAGCGGAGGTTGACGCAGTTCTTGATGCCGGAGAGGCAGAGCTGGAGCGTCGCTTCGTGCTCGACGACGTAGAAGGACTTTGGGAAGTCTCGTATTTCTGTGTAGGTGCAACAAGCGCGTCAGACTGGCTGAGGTGGCAATAACTACGGTCGCATGCGTTTGCATTCCATCTTATGCATTGCTCACCTAGTCGTTGAACATGTTTAGCCAGGTGTGGACACGAACTAAGGGTGCGGAACAACCTAACCACCTATGCATCCTTAGCGGATCTTACAATCCTTCAAAACAGCAGGCTACTAGTCACCTTCGCCTTTCCTTCCTTATGCCAAGCGTAAATGAACGCCCGCTCATACAGATACGGGATTGCGAACGTGTAGAACGCCTTGTTGACTAGACAGAGAGCTGCGAAGTGGCTGGGCCGGACAAGCTGTTGCATGATTACCGGGAGGAGCTCCAGCGGTAGATCCAGAAAGGTTTGTGACATCGTCAGACTAGTGCTACTAATGTCTACCTCTCTGAGGTTGATTCCAAGGTGGAAGACGCAGACTTGGATAAGTCCAGAGTGGCTGCAGGACAGATGATGCTGAGTGGAATCTCAATGAAGTCGACGTTTGAGCCAAGGTACTTAGTAACTATTTATTAAGTAAGGTCACGGTGTCAAACTGCCAGGTTACAGTACTGTGGCATTCTCACGACATTGATATCAATTGTTACAGCTACATAATTGATATTTTGCACGCATCGTGTCTCGTCAGATATACAGTAGCTTAGCATGGATCTTGGCACCAGTCTCTACTTAGTACATATCTACACATCAAGTGCCGCGGTCACGACGCATACATTCACTGCCCAAAATGGACGAACGGCACCCAACAAAAGGACTTCGAGTGATCCTGCGCACGCAGCACCTGTACAGCGTAATGGAGAGCCACAGCCGCTTGCGAACTATCGGGCTCCGCGGTACCAGATAGCAAGGTCTTGTACACTTGTTCTGCCACAATTGGGCCGACCGAATCCTGAATTGACCACATCGTACCGACGACGCTCTTGAACCCGGCGGCGAGCATTCCCGCGGCTAGGTGGGCAGCTTCGTCTGGGAGCATTTCGGTGCCCATAGCAGTTTGACAGGCAGAGAGGAAGGCGAAGTCCGCATTCTCGCAGGACGCGGCGATCAGCTTCAGCATCGTCAACGACCCGTCGTGCAGCACGAAATGGCTATTGGTCGGCTCTTCGATGTCCTGCACTCCGTGACACGCGAAGTGAACCCAGCCGTAGTGATCTAGGCCATCGAGAACAGCTTGTATCACCGCCTCTTCATTCCGCAAAGAGCGACAGTCAACACTGCGATCCTGAGCCATCTCTTGGATACGCAGTGATTCGATTTCGGCGTTAGGTAGGGTTGCCGTCTGGCTGACGCTGAGTATGCCGTGAAATTCCCCAGTCGAAGGCGAACGTCGCGTCAACGTGAACGGAGTGAGTGTTGGTGTATACGAAGGGATGGCAAAGTCAGATAGCTTAGTCCCCGGTTCGTCATCTGTATAAACACCTGCTGCATGAAGTGGAAGTGATGCAAATAGACCTGTAGGACACCACCAAAGACGAGGCAGGTCATCACCGGCTGCCGGCTGCGTTAAGATGTGATTAGATTATGACCATGCTCTCCATGTATCGACTCACCGGAAGTGCCACTGGCAACGATTCTAAAATAGGTTTCACCACTCCTTTCCATAGTTCTGCGAGAATGGTGTCTATACCGGTCACAGAAGGATCCGTGGGTACCATCCTCGCGGCTCTCGTAGAGCGTTCTCGAAGGTTTTGAGCAGACAACAGCCTCGAGAGACCGCTCTGAAGGCGTTGTGCGTGGTCGAAAGTGAACGACTCGAGGGAGATATGAATGACTTGATTTTCGTCCCGCCCCTCCATCAGAACAAGCGCATCACATCGAAGCCGATCAGCATTGACCACAACCACGGGACTGTGAACGACAGTCTTCATAATCTGCGAATAAGACCTCGGCCGCAAGAAATCCTCGAAGCCAGGGACAGTCCGGATCCGCGCTACCAGCCTCTCCCATTCCTCCGCTAGCCTGCGCTGCTCGCGCGCTAACCGCTCTCTGGCAGTCACGACCTCCATGCGGGCGCCCACTGAGCTCAGGAAGTCCGAGAGATCCGTAAGGTGACTTTGAAGCTTTTTCCATTCATCTGCGGTGATACGTCCCCCCGCAGCTACGGCTGTCTCGCGTATGAATCCTAATACATCGGTCGTGGGAGCGAAGTCTCTGGAACCGGCGGTGTCGAGAGCTCGTGAGACACGGTCAAGTTCAGTCGCCAGTTCCGGTGCCGCTACCCGTAGGTCGTCGAAGGATGATCGCAACTTGAAGTGTTGGCCCCAGACAATCGTACGCGCCTGTTCCAGCCACTCGATAGCTAAGCGGTGTTCGCCTAGCGCAACAGCCACGGCTACGGCCTCGGTGGCTAGCGAACTCCCCATAGCCACGAGCTGTGAGTGACGCTTGGCTATCGTCTGTCCAATCCACCCTACGCGCGGCAGGAGTTCGACTGCCATACCGTACGCATGCAAGGCGACTGCTAGGCCATCTTCGCCACGAGTCCTAGCTGCACGGGCCCAATACTTAGCGGCAAGGAAGGAAGTCCAAGGCACTCCATTCGGCGTTGTCGCAGCCAGGCGATAGTTGACGATGGCCGCATCGATGTCATCGGAAGTATTTTTGTACTTGAAACGTCGCTCCAATGCGCGAGCGAGACGCATTGCATCACCTTGTTTGTCGGGGCCCTCCGCATCTGTTACAGCGAGATCCATGACCTCTTCGTATCGTCGCACGGCCTCATCGAGGTCGATAGGGTCCTGGAACGCTTCGAACCTTGAGATGTAAGACTTCGCTAGGTGTGACAACATAGAGCGTCGCCGATAATCCCCTCTTTTCACCGCGTCCAGTGCTCCTAAGCTCAAATATATCGCACGGTCGATATCTTCCACGCTCGAAGTTGCTTCAAACTTCGCGGTCAGCGCCTCCGCTAGCTGAGATAGACAAAGGGGTTGGTCTGCGTGTCCTTCGGGTAGGAGCTTGAGCGAGGCGTCGAATTCGGAAATCGCGCAATCGACATCTCGGGGATCGTGCAGACGTTGGTATCGTTGGGAATACGCGTTTCCAAGGTTGTAACGCCGTTTCTGCAAATGGGCAAGGCCCGAAGGCGTAAGCTCGACGGCTTGATTGAGAGCTTTGATTGCGTCGTGAAGGTCCTGGACCTCCAGAAGAATCTCGGCGCGAACCATATGCGCGTTGCCGAGGGATGCAAGATGCATTGCTCTCTCGGGACTATTATCCCCGGTATCGACCAAGGCGTCCAACGCACGCTGGGCCATTTCCACCGCGCTGTCGATATCCTCGAGCCTGTAGGTGGCTTCGAACCGATTATGATACGCAACTGCCAGGTTGCCCAAACATCGCCGCAGCTCGGGATGTCCGTCAGGAACAAGGTCCAACGCCCTCTCTAGCGTCACAACTGCGACTTCGGCATCCGCGAGGTCTCGCTGCAACATGAAGCGCAGCAAGACGGCATCGCCAAGCTCCAGCAGACTGACGTAATCCTCCTTGAAGGCGATGGCCCTCGTGTGAGCAGCAATTGCCTTGGTGACATCTTGGAGATCGCGCGCATATTCGGCCCGCAAAACGTACGCAGTGCCGAGATTGGATAGTCTGCGGGATAGGAAAATGACATCCGATTCCGGCGGGAGGCGCACTGATCGCTCGAGTGACGCGATGGATTCGTTGATATCCCGGACTGCACCAGAAAAGCGGAACCGGGACAAGGTCGCCACGCCCCATCGGTGCAGATGAATGGATGTGTCAGGATGGTCTCTGGGCACACGTGCTTTAGCCTGTTCGCAGAGTTCGATAGCCTTGCGTAGGTCTCCGCGGTCCCCGAAGCGGTCATAGAGCATCAAGAATATCGTAGACGAATTGTTGAGCATGGCGCTAAGGCTGTCGATGGCTTTGGCATCACATTCGAAAGCCACTGCCTCAGATGTCACGGCCACATAAATTTCCATCATGGCACGGAGAAAGTCTTGCTGGTCCGACTTGAGAGGAACGACGTTGAGTATCAATCTGATGGCTTCGTCAAATGCGGCCAGTGCTTTCGGCAGGGCGAGAGCGTCATGGGATGTGCGCAGACCATTGAAATAGTGAGTGCCGATGGTCATTAGAAAGGTCCATTTATCGGCGTACGTGTCGCTGAGCTGATTGGCGAGGAAAAATGTATGATCAAGCTCTGTCAATACACCAATCATCAGTACGAAGGCCCAGCGAGATGTTACGTTAATCTCACTCCTTGAGGGTCCATCGCTACTGGCAAGTGCATGACCATGCGAACGAGCCTCGAAGTTCTTGTCGACATATACCACAAATTCCAGTTCAATTTTCGCATCAGGGTCATCTTGTCTCGTAGACAGCGCGATCGCAGTCATCACTGTAAACCGATAGCCCCTGCGTTCAGTGTCGGTACAATGTCACAGTCGACCATGATACCGACCGTGGCCCTGCAAGCAGAGCGCGAGCAGCTCGTCGGAATTGACCTGTACATGACCGATAGGCGTATCAGAAGCATGCTCGGCATTCCGGGATTTCACCTCCAAGTTGAACACTTGGCCGCCGAGCGGACTATGCATAGGTCTGGGGTTAGTACATCCGGAAAGCGAGGCATTATGCTGATACCAACGTCTGTAAAACTTCGTTCTCCATGCGCCATACTACATCCGATCGCCGGGCGAGCGGCTCCGTGCGCAATGCTTCGTCACCCCCTACGGTGAGCACAATAACTACAGAAGATTCCTTTGTTAACTGCGGGGGAGGCGACGCCCATTGCACCAGGATGCCTGCGAGGTTGGAGTGTGAAGTCACAGGCATTCATTGGGATGCCCAATGCTCACCTTTAATCACAATCGAACTGCGCACCACGTCAATGAGGAACACAGTCGATGAAACTCAGAGATGCGAGACTAACCTCATAGTGATTCGTTGTGCTGAGAGGACGCGTATGCAGATATTATGGACAGAGTAGTTTGGGTCGCCATTGCCAGTGGACAGGTATTTTTCCACGATGCTCTCGCCATTGTTCCGTGTTGACCCGCCAGCCCATGGCGCATTGAATGAGGTGTTAGTGCGAGCACCCCGTTTGCTGGTCACGGCACCTATCGCGCCTACGGGCCAGCCCAGTAGTAGAAGATAAGCGCCTTCATTCAATGCATTCACCCTTGAAGGCGACGACGGGCGTACAGACCTTATGCTTGAAGCTTGAAGGTTATATGCCCCGGGCTGCAAGTCAGACCCGACGTCGAGGGTGCTGGTGAATATTTGAATGCAGTGAACAAGTATTGAGCGCTTGAGCGTCGCATTAATGCATGCAAGTTTATCGGGCGCCACCAGATGTTTACGTAACGTTCGATCCCACGGGCTGCACCGTAACTTCTTGTACTTAAAGTTACAGCATGTACTCATTATTCAACTGAACTTGTATTAGAACCCCATTCGAGTCCGTTCTGCGCAGCTGATCTCGTCCCAGAGGCTGCACCCCGTTTGTGATACGATATACTGAGTCGCCTTCAATACTTACAGTAGTCGGACGTCTCGCCAACCATAGTGGTCAATCACCGCCGCAATAGCCATCACCGCGGCCGCACCCGGTGCAATATGAATTTATGACGGAGGCCATCGTTTACTCGCACACGGACAGCCCTCGTAGGTAACAAGCCATGCGCGGTTCGATGATGGACGAACCCCCTGAAGTGTCGAGGACTCAGGCTTGGATCAGTCGCGGCCCACTGACGACACACTGTTCCAGCTTCTTCTGCTGCACGATCGCTTTGTGTCTCCATCGCGTCTGTATGTGTCTTGAATGAGCCGGTGGTTGTATCCTCAATAACGTGTTCGCTATTCAAAGGCCCTATGAAAGGCAACATCCCGAAGCCCACTTAAGCCTCCTCGTGGCACACGAAGGTTCGTCTACAGCAGTGGCAGTCATGGATTGTTGCTAAGAGTGACCATTTCGGTGATACATATAGCACAGACAAGTGACATTACAGCAATGCTAGTGCCGTCAAAGACGGCCTGGAATCCCATGAGCGAGTGCAGATAATCCAGTTGGGAGGTAAGGCAACGCACGGCTCACGCAGTGATCTTTCTCACTAACGCCTCCAGCTTCGCGTCCAGTGCCTCGGCAGCCACCTTCAACTCGGGCTTCACATTGCCATCGGCAGACACCGCGATAATCGACGATGGCTGGTAATAGACCACCTGCGTCCCACTCTTGTCCGCTTTCTCTACCACCAGAAGTCGTGGCGGGACGTTCAAGGGGACGTATAGATCGTGCACGATCATCGTCTCGGCAATGAATGGGTTCCCGAGTATGTACTGCGTCGTCTTCGGCACCTGGACCGCCTGGTCGTAATACGCATTGCGCCAATCGTGAAAGGCGGGCGCTCCGAAGAATCTGAAGAACCAAGATCAACAACAGGAGGGTCAAAACGAGGAGCGAGCGCACATGAAATCTTTGCCGCCGATGACGTTCTGTATGCCTTGCTCAAGATCTTCCCTGGTCTTCGCAGTCGCGAAGATGTCAAAGCCCTTCGGCCCCGCCTTGTCCCTGCTTAACTCTTGATCGAGCCGAGCGGTCACCTCGTCGAACAGCAGCGAACTGTCGAAGATGATGCGTTTCGCGCGTACGTCGTGGATTGTCTTGGACATGAGGTGGAAGCGACGTCTGTATCGTGCAGGTTGCCATTTTGCTTGACCGCCATATATACGCTGCAGAAGCTCTCATGACGCTTCTGACTGTCATCCCCCGGGGTGGGGACGGCTACGGGCGAGTGTACTCAGCAGCCCGAAGCATGCTGTCACTAGTAGTGTGAGCGTGCTCTACGGTGAGGGGGTTCTTACTAAAGCCTACCTTACTGGGGCCTTCTAGACTTCATTCACTAACACGTAGGCCGGGCGTTGGCCGGGTGCTTCAAGCTGCGTGACCTCCGTCCAACCTCTATCCGATCTCGAGGTGTTCTGGTGAAGTTGAAACATGCGATGGACGCAAATCGCGGGAGGACAGATAGTCTCGATTCCTGTCAAGATTCTCCGCGAGGCATATGCGCGGTCTGTGTCGAACCTAGGAGGAGGAGCAAGTAAGTACTATTGGGCCGCTCAACCCAGCGATTCGAGAGCGCGTAAATGAATATGCGGCGCGACACAGGAAGCGCTGATTCGACTCTTCTCGCATCATATGTATCGAGTGGTCATGCGCTCGCCAGTGGGAACAACGGGAATGATAGCTAGTCGATGGCACCCTACCATTGCCAACCTTGACGGAGACCACCATGAAGGCAGTACGCTACTACGGACCGGGGGATATACGCGTCGATAACATACCGGAACCCACCACCGGCGACAAGCAGATCAAGATCAAGGTGAGCTGCCTTATCTGCACGCATTGAGAGGAGCACGGAGTTTCCCTCTATTGCCAGGTAGCATGGTGAGCTCTAAGTTTCATTGCAGAGCGACCTGTTATCGAACTGAATTGCACCTGTAGGAACGGAAGTCAGTATACATGTACTTGGGCCGACACCGTCCATGCGATTGATGTATATCTCAAGTATGCGGCTCCGACTTACATTCGTACTTCGTACTGCAAACCCCGGTGTCTCCCACCTTGACGACACCTCATCCCACCACGCAGGAAACCCTTCCCGTCGTCATGGGCCATGAGTGCGTGTTCGAGTGTATGATGGAAGTGGTGTGACGCCGACCAACGTGAGGCATCCCAGGTTCTCTGGAACAATCGTCGAATTAGGCAAGGCGGTGGACATCAGTAAGTTCTCGGTAGGCCAGAATGTCGTAGTGTACGTCTTCGTTCGGTCTGTGACTGGCCCCGCGTTGATGTGCCCAGCGAGCCGCTCATCTCGTGCGGAAAGTGTGGGCCCTGCTTGTCTGGCACTCGGAACCTTTGTCATCAGATCAGCTTCATCGTACGTTCCCTCTCA
Organism: Fomitopsis serialis; assembly: GCF_022376445.1. Classification (NCBI taxonomy): domain Eukaryota; kingdom Fungi; phylum Basidiomycota; class Agaricomycetes; order Polyporales; family Fomitopsidaceae; genus Fomitopsis; species Fomitopsis serialis. The sequence goes on from NW_025954973.1 coordinate 461,125, forward strand.
GCCTGGAACCCCTCCTTCCATTCAGAATCATTCAATATCTTTGTAGGGCATCGGCGGATGGGGTGGTGGTTTGGCAGAGTACACAGTCACGAATGAAGACCTCGTACATGTGCTCCCGGATAGTATTCCTCGTGAGCACGTCCAGTCTTCATCCATTGAGGGCATCCTTTGGTTCAACGCATGCTTTAGTGGATGTAGGAGCACTCATCGAGCCTCTAGCCGTCAGTTGGCATGCCATGAAGATATCCCGCTTCAAGCGCGGGAGTAGTGTGCTCATTATCGGAGCCGGGCCTGTGAATGATTAGGTGCAAGTGACCTGACGAGCATATGCTGATTGATTACCCTTCTAGATCGGTCTCCTACTGTTGAAGATACTGAAGTGCGTCCCGTCTTCTTCGCGTATTCTTGTTGCCAAACAGTCACTCGTCGCCAGAGCCGAAGGCGCGTCTTGGATTGGAGTGTCCGAACCAGCTGCCGCTCGCCGTGCGACCGCTGTGAAGCTCGGCGTCTCTGCAGTCTACAACCCGCTTACCGAAGACGTCGTTGCCGAGACATTCCGGGCTACCGACGGTGGGGCCGACGTCGTTTTCGACTGCGCAGGAATACAAGCTAGCTTCGACGCCGCACTAGCTGCCGTCCGGACCCAAGGGAACGTTGTCGAGGTTGCAGTCTGGGAGACGAATCCTGTGATCAAAATGGGAGCACTGCAGACGAAGGAGGCGATCCTGACTGGTACCTATTTTGGCATGCTGCTATTGTTCGTCTGATTGAGCTATGGGGATAGCGAGCCAAGCGTATGATCGCAGACACGAAGAGCTTCTCAAGGTCGTTGCAGAAGGTCGGATCCCTAATCTCGAGGAGCTGATCACCAGCAAGATTGCCTTGGACGACTTCGTCGAGAAGGGGATCAAGACCCTCATTGCAGAGAAAGATACCCAGAGTGCGTGGCCATACTAGGCTGAAAGCCTCATACGCTAAACGCTGTTGTGGCCTGTAGTCAAGATTCTCGTCCATCCCTAAGCAAGTCGGCGCCCAGGTCTGCAGTGGATGCCGGCATGACGGCCCCGATGTATAGATCCTCAGTTTTGCACTTACCGCTGTCTCGGGTCGATACCAATCGTATCTCGATCGAAATTGGAGGATCGCCAGGCACCGAAGCCGAGCGAAGCCTCAACGGCAGGCCGAATGCTTGACGTTGAACGTTGAACGTGAATCGCCGGAGCACTGGGCGTTGTTTGTGCTATGCTCTCCGGACGTTCGATAGGATAGCGGACTTGTGTTCCTCAATCGTGCGCGTGATCACTAAGGTTCTGGTATCGCAAACGATACGCACAGGCACAGCGTAAGTACCCACGGGCGCGGGACTCTTCCACCTATCTCGGAGAAAGGTCAACCGTGTGATCGATGCTCTCGCCGCCCCTCCATCGGCGAGGCGGCTCTCCGGCAGCACTTCTTTGACTCCTGATGATATGTAAGGTGTGGCTGCAGTGCGGCACCGTGTACGACTCTCGACCTCCGATGACTCGGAGCCTGGAACTTGCAGCTGTCGCGAATGCCTCTCGGAACCCTGTGCTGCTATGTTAACTCCTGGTAGGTCCACTGCCGTCCTCTCCGCCCTCGCTATCGCCCTAGGCCTCTCCCTGGCTGCATACACGGAGTACGTGCGGATACCGTTGAGCTCGAGTTTGTTCGGGATGGGTTCGTTGCCGGACTTGTACGAGGCGGGAATTGAGGAGATCCAGGATGGTCTCAAGAGGAAGCGATTTACTAGTGTTGATCTCGTGAAGGTGCGCAGTTATCCCTCGCTTTCGTCTTTTGCTTAGGCTTGACCTGAGCGCGTTCAGGCTTATCTCGCTCGCATCGACGAGGTCAACTTGAACGGACCCGCATTACGCGCCGTCCTGGAGACCAATCCAAATGTGCTGAGGCAGGCTGCTGAGCTCGACAAGGAGAGGGAAACCTCAGGGCCCCGCGGTCCCCTCCACGGCATCCCGATTCTGCTCAAAGACAACATCGCAACACTGCACAGCGAGGGTGCGCACCCCACACTTGCCTCCTTCGCAGCCTGTTAAAGTACCCCTACAGGCATGAACACCACCGCAGGGTCCTACGCCCTGCTCGGCTCCGTCGTTGCCGGCGAGTCCTTCGTCGCCGCGCAGCTCCGCGCGGCGGGTGCGATCCTCCTGGGCAAGTGTACCCTCTCCGAGTGGGCGAACTGGCGCGGCACGGTGCCCTCGGGTTTCTGCGGGCGCGGCGGCCACGGCACGAACCCGTACGTCCCGCTGGGCAACCCGTCCGGCTCGAGCTCGGGCAGCGGGATCGCGGGCGCGGTGGGCCTCGCGACGGCCACGCTCGGCTCGGAGACGGACGGGTCGATCATCAGCCCGAGTGGTAACTGTAATGTGGTGGGCCTCAAGCCGACGGTGGGGCTTACTTCGCGCGCAGGGGGTACGTGGTGCTGCTCTGGCTCAGACGTGTGAATGCTCAAGCGCTCACGGGTGACCGGCATGCCCAGTGATCCCAATCTCAGAGCACCAGGATAGCGTCGGCCTCATGTGCCGCAGTGTCGCGGACTGCGCTATTGTCCTCTCGACCATCGCGGGGCGCGACCCGCACGACAGCTACACGCTGAACCAGCCCGCGCAGGTGCCCGACTACACCAAGGCCCTCAAGAAAGACGGCTCAGGGGCGTGCGTCTCGGCGTGCCGCGCAAGGTCCTCGAGGGCGTCGACGCGAACGTCCTGATTGCGTTCAACAAGGCGCTGAAGGACCTCACGGAACTCGGCGCGACAGTTGTCGACCCCGCAGACTTCGGAGATGGGTGGGACTACGAGGAGGTGCAAAATCGCGAGGACGTCGTACTCTGTGGGGACTTCAAGGTCAACATCCACAGTTACTGTCTAAGCTCGTGGACGTCCCGACGGGCGTGCGCACCCTTGCGGATCTTATCAAGTTCAACGAGGACAACAGGGAGAAGGAGCTTGTGGAGCCGTACTGGACGGACCAGGCGAGGTACGCTTGCGTCCCGCGTGTTTTCCTTGTTGTGTCTTGTGAATGACGCGACATTGGCAGGTTCGTCAAGTCCAATGGCGTGCACCAGGACCCGGCATTCTGGGAGGCACTGGAGTGGGACTACCGCATGGGCAGGCAGGACGGCGTCGACGGCCTGCTGAAGAAGTACGGGTCGACGCGATCCTCATCCCCACCGCCAGGGCGTCCCGTCCCGCCGCGGTCGCAGGCTATCCCGTCATCACTGGTCCGTCCTACTCCATGCAGCGTGTGCTATACAATGCTGACCTTGATAAACTTGTAGTGCCCCTCGGGTTCCAGCCCCCCGACGTCGCGCTCACGGAGGCGAGCCCAACACGTATGAACGGCCCGAACATGCCCTTCGGGATCTCGTTCCTAGGAACGGCGTACAGCGAGTTCCAGCTCATCCAGTACGCGTATGCGTATGAGCAGGCGACGAAGCACCGGCTGGAGAAGAAGGCGTACCCGGAGGCGATACCGAAGACGCAGCTGGCGGACGTGATGGGCAAGTAGTGGGGCAGCCCCACTGGGTAGATCGGTAGACAACGTGAGATGGCGTGGCGTAGCGTTAGGGTCTGACAAAGGGACAGAGGCTTCGCGGGCTGTATAGAAATCAGCTACGAGGAATGGTCCGTGGATTATAGGATACAAAGCGATGCATGCTATAGAAGAGAGTCCGAACTGTGCAGCTCTGATGTCCATGCAAAGGAATCGGCAAGCGAGGCTACGGGTGGCGCGAGGTCTGCGGCTGTAGACGTGCGCCGCTGTGACGGGACGGCATCGTTCATGGCGGCTAATTCTTGTCGTACAGGGGTGGACTTGCAGTAGCTCCGAGGGCGCGATTGCGAGGATGCAGAGCAGGAAGGCACGCATGTCTGATGCGGATTATCCCCTGTCAGCGTCGCGTGCGGCCCCAGCGGTCTCGCACTCACGATAGAAGTATTAGCCTGCTAAGTGATCAGCTAAGATCGGAGGCAAGACATGGAAGCGGTATCGCTCACTGGAGAATACAATCTCAAGGACGTGAGGACGTCGTGGTGTCGTGTCGGGTCGTAGGTGCGATGCAGAAGTGCAGCGACCTCGTCTTCCTTGCGCAGTGCTCTTATTAATAGGAGAGCCAAGTATACGCTGTGCTAAGGATAGCAACAGGAGAGAGAATCAACGCAAAGACGCAAATTTTCACGAGATCGTGAGATCGTGGGCCGGTGTGAAGTGCAGGAGAGGGGGGCGCAGAGCGTACGGGCATGCGTTGCCCACGACAGCCCGTTTTATGTGCGCGACAGTCGCCACGTCGCCTAAGCTGCGGAGGCGAAGAATGACCGAAGCAGACAAAGGGCGGCGACGCACAGCCAGCTGCAGTGCACGCGCAAAACACGCCGCAGACGCCACAGCCCAAATGACGCGGTTTGAGGGGCGCAAGAACATTTCGCCGCTTCAATCCGACAATGCGGACATACTACCTCGCAGCTAACCGTTTGTAGATGCTGTCGAACGCTAATCGTCGAAACTGTCCAGTCATGAGCATCTTGAGCGAAGAGAACAAGGTAAGTTATGTACTTACATGTGGTTTGACACGAGTGCGCAATGTCTAAGATTGCCAGTACTGACACAGGGTGCAAGCACCAACAAATAAGTGCCACAGCCTGCTACCCGGCCGCAGCCGGCCGCCCGACCAGGCCGACCTTGAGCTTGAGCGCTTGAACTTCCGATGGCTGGCCTGCTGCCTTACTGTACTGCGTTCAAAGAGCCTGAGGTCAATATCTCACTGCGATTCACAGTCGACTCACTGCCTCTTTCTGATACTGAGGACATGCGCAGAGCTGGGATAATTGCGGAGGACGCGCTTGTGGGTTGATCCTAAGTGAACTGGAGGACTCGCACATGATGTTCTACATGAGCACTAGGTCACAATACTCACCTACTTAGCTGAGAACTGTCACGAATCTTCGACGACCCTCGACAGATGAGCTAGCATCTGGGCCAATGACTGTTACCATATTCCGGAATGAGCAAGGGGGGCGAGGTGAGCGAAGGGACAGTGGAGCGATGAAAGTCGGTACAATCAAGCAAGGCGGAGATGGTAAAGAAATCGAACTGGCGAGTGTCAGGGAGCGTGTGTCCGCTGAGCCAGAGAGCATTTGAGGGCGCCATAGTATGGTGCCAGCATGAGCGCTGGGATCAAGAGGTGGCAGATGAACCACGGCATAACAGAGTTGAAGTCGCGGGATGACCAAGTGCTTGAGATAGCGTTATATGTTTGGGGAGCGAGGCAGCGATCATGAGGGTAAGCTATCCAGCTCACCGCCGGAGTCAGTTAATGATACGTAGCGGGAAGTGACAAGGAACTTTACTATTAACTTGTAAAGATTCTGATTAGCTTGGAGGTGCGTCGTTCGACTTGCGAGACATCAGTCAATAAACGTGGCCACTGGTACTATGAGAAACACGTACCTTTACTTTTCCCCGCAGTTGAGCTTCGACGCCGGAAGTCCCGACAGATTTACCTCAGATGTTCGGAATCAACGCCCCCGATACTAAGTCAAGCTCGAGAACCGTCCGCGCCAGAAGATCTTCCGTTGCATGTCTCAAGGAACAGCTAGCAGCGCGTGTTCACCAGCTCGGAGTCCACCTAAATCCTTCTCTGCAGCAGAGTCAAACGGCGAAGCCAGTCCACACGACCACTTCCCTGGCGTCAGCCCCAAGCTCGAAGTCTCGCCAACTACAAAGCCCTCCATGCTTTGTCCCCTCCCTAGTACCTCTCACCATTGGCATCCGGCACGATGATCGACGCAAAATCTGCCGGACTGTCAGCTTCAAAAGCCCTCACATACTTTACAGAGTACTCACTAGCATCGCGACCGCGCCGAAGATTCCAGGTCCCGTAAGACCGTGTGGTGCAGCGAGCGGATCCACGGGTCGAGACTCGAGAACAACATGCTCGGGCTCAAAAATAGGGTGCGCTTCCCTGCACGGTCGTCACTATTTGAAAACACTGAGAAGTTATGAACGTGTCCCAGGATGCAAGGATGTCCTTGCATCTATCTTCGTCTTCAAAGAAAAGCGAGAACATCTTATAGAATTCGGAGCATGTTACACTGCGCCTTGTCCAACGGTTCTGGAGTTTGTAGATCTGTTGGTACTCCGTGACGCCGTCACTGACGGTACACGGGAACAGGCAAGCTCACCAGCTGTCCATACGTTGTAGCACTGAACCAACACATCTGTGAGCGATTACATCACAGTATGGTGATAATATACAAGCATGGAGCGCATATATGCTGTTTCAGGTGATGATAATGTATATGCACTCCATGGAACGTACCATCCCTGTAAGTGGGCCCCCTTGGGCAACATAAATATCAGAATTATTGTTAGGACTATGCAGGAGCGGAGAATGAGCCGCATGGTTTCGAGAGGACTCATCGCACGCGGAATGATTCCGATATGTTCTCTTCCTCAAACTATTCACAGCCGACGAGACATATCGCGGCGGTGGTGGCTGCAATTTGTACTTAACCATTGCTCCATATTGAAGCGATAATGCCCCGGGATGTTATATGAGGATCATGAGGGCATCTTGGTACGCAGAGGAGGAGGGTAAGATGGAGGCTCAGGTACTTAATTCCAGGTTCTGCTCGCGATCGGCGACCTACTACAGGTCATGTGATCGAGACACTACGACCTGCCTGACTCACACCAGGATGGTCGTCGCTCGTGTCTTCAACGTTCACATTCTGCACCCATCCTCGGACTGTGCGCTGCTACGCGCGTGTTCCGATATTCTCGCTGTCAATACGGTGCTTCAGAAGCATTGAAATCCGCCTGCTGAAGGCCTAGGAACTCGCTCGGAGTCGCTCAGCCTAAGGTCGGCCGGAAGGCCACGGTTCGAATACGGACGCGGTTCGGCCTCCGGGCCATGCCCGAGGCCCGAGCGCCGTCCACCTCCTTGCGTCGTTTCAAAGTAGTACTGTCCTCCACTGTTAAAACGTACTCTGGCATGTACATACACTCGCTGCGCTCTTCGACCTAGCCGAATCCTCTAAGTTTGGAAGCATGCTTGATCCTGTGCGGGCCGTCGAATCGCTCGCGGCGTTGCCTCATGCCAATCTGCCACTGCCACTCTCTCCCTCTCTCGCCGTGGGCACCACCCCCTCAATATTCATTCACGACGGCCTGGCTCGGGATCGGGCGTGTAAGAGCACCACCACGAGCGCAACAACAATGGCACTGTGAAGCGCATCGAAGGCCCGAGACGGAACGATGGGCACGCAGGGTAAGTGCCCAGCATGCGTACGCGACCGACGAGCGCGTGAGCAACAGACGCGAAGGTGAGTGCCATTATTGCACGCGAGCGAGCTGGCTAAGAACGGGCGTGGGCTATGGTCGGCAGGGCCGGGGCACGCAGAACACACGTTGATCGTGAACGCGCAGGGCATAAGCCCAGCACATAAACACGGCCGACGACCGGACCGCGGGTGCATCAGCGAAGGAATCGGACGGATGGGAGAATGTGGCAGGCGCAGGGCGCAGTCGCCGTGGCGCCATGAAGCGCGATGCGCACGCCGACCGCGAGCGCACCGGGCGAATGCCCAGCACGCAGACACGGCCGACGAACGCACGCGGAGCCAGTGGGCAGGCGGGCGAGCTGGTGGGCAAGTGGGCACGCGTGGACGGGCAATCGGATGTGCAAGCAAGTGGATGGGCGGGAGAGCGAGCGGGCGGGAGAGCGAGCGGGCGGGAGAGCGAGCGGGCGGGAGAGCGGGCAGGCGGGAGAGCGGGCAGGCGGCAGGCAACAGCGCACACGTCCACCGCCGCCCGTGAGCGCGGTGGGCGAACACCCTGTGCACGCAGACGCGGCCGACGAACGCATACGGAGACATGCGAGCGGGCAGACAAGTGGGCCACGACATGCACAACGAGGGCGAGGGGCTCGCGGGCGTGACGTGCAGCAATACAAGCTTGAACAGCACGGGCACAAGACGCACGACGACCACGAGCATGTAGGCCAATGCTCTGTGTGCAGACGTGGCCGACGAACGGACTGTGTTCACGAGAGGTAAGGATAGACATCGGGGAAAGGTGAGTGCAGACGCACGCGAGCGAGCGCACTGACTACACTCACAGGGCACGGCGATGTGAAGCACGATGCGTACATCAACCGCGAGCGGCGCACCGGGCGAATGCACTGCACGCAAACGCGACCGACGAACGGACTACTCATGTGAGGGAAGAACGCGCGAGGGCGAGTAGACGGTGAACCCACGGCAACGTGCAGCACAACACCCGCCGACCGCTAGAACGCAGGGCAAGGGTCCCCTATGCAAGCCCAGCCAAAGAGCAGACCATGGGCGCGAGCATAGCGGCGAGCAAGAAAGAGGACGGGTGGAGGGTGAGTGCGGACGGGAGCGAACGGATGGCGGGGAAGAACTGCCCGGCACGCACGCATGGCCAACGAATTCGGACCCCATGCGCTGAGAAAAAGACCAGCGACGGCGACTTAGGAAGGCTGGGACGCGAGCAACACACACCGACCGCGCCTCGCAGCAACGGTGAACGATCTCACGTTCGGGATCGAGCCCGACGCGGTTGGTGGCAGTGCGAAGAACACACAGAATGGCACGCAATACACGAGAAAGCGCCCGACGATGGTGCCCTTCGACCTGGCGATGTTCTCGGACCCTGCGTTCAGCCTCGCAATGGAACAAGTGGCGGCGAATGGACTTCATCCACTCGGGAATGGCGATGCGCTCTCACCGACGAATGTCGTGTTGCTGAACGAGTATGCCGGGAGGGATAGGCGGAGGAGGAGGAGCTCAACGAGTTCCATGATGCAGAGGATAAGGATGATGAAGATGGGCGCATTGCGGCGACGAGGGCGCACAATGAGGCGCCATTGACCAGCTGCCGCACAAGGCTCTACGAGCACCGGGTAAGTACTTTCATACAGAGGAATCCATGAATATGGCCACGAAGCCGACTCCCGGAGGGAGGCGGCTGAGTGGCCTTCAAGTTCTACGTTAGCGAGCTACTCGAGCAACAATTCCGCATTTCTGCGAACTCATACTATATGTATAGCACGATTGGATCTGCAAGCATACGCTCCCGTAGTAGCGTAGCACGGGCTTCTGCTAGTACGAAAACAGAGGGCTAAGATATTTATTAGCTCTATAATCTATTACGGCTACGTTCGAACTTGATGGGCGCTTATTCCCCGTTTGCGCCACCGTACTCAGAGTGACGATTTTCGATTTTCTTGCAAGGCCACTTGATACCTCAAAATATCATCTCAATAGGAGTTGCAGTTGTAGCGAGTCCCTCCGGATCACGGAAAGAGTATGTGAACTGTAGCTTTGTTGAACTCGTCGGTGGGTGGCCGGCGTCTATCCCGGTGCGGATAGCGCCGAGCCGCGTCCAAAATCGAACTGTGGCCTTCCGGCGTACCATACTCAGCCTACAGAATATCGTTCACCACACATTTCTCGCGCATATATTCGCAATAGCCACGTCACACGTCCCTCAAAGATCATACGAAGTTTGCCGGTCATATTCTAAGAACAAAGAGGATAAATATCTTGCTCGGTGCCCAGGTGATTGCACTGCTGCGCCTTCCGACTTGTAATCCTGGATCCTAGCTTGGTCCCAGCTTCTGATATTATCACACAGCGGCGAAACCAGCGGCGATTAGCTGTTGACATCTGTCCTCAGTGTGTACGACAAGCCTATCTCGTTAGAAGAACTGAAGACAATGGTTCGGCATTCAGAAATCACATAATCTGTGATTATTCTTTCATTTTGTTCGGTGGTAAGCCAGACCATTTGTTCCTGTGCAGATTGGCGTCCGCACTTTTGCTGATGTGGGAGTCTGGTTGGCGATGACCTCCGCGCAGAGACCAAGGGTCCATCTGGCAGAGTGGGGTGGCACGTCCAGGTATGGCATCCATTGTCTTTTAGTGTCACCTTCTCCTTACTTGGTTTTCCTTCTTCAGGATCGCCATCACGATCGACGTGATAACAACCACTCAAGAAGGCAGAAGTGACAGGTGCACTGCTTCTAACGCGACCACGGCCTCGTGGTGTCTTCGTTGGCCACGCTATAAAAGACCGCCCTTTTGACGCTCGACGCACTTCCACATCTCACCCGTCCGTCTCGCTGACCATCGCTATCCACGTCGACCATGTCCAGCGGCAAAAAGAGCGAAGACCGTTTCCACTACTCTAATCGCCGCCGGATCGTCTCCCGCCAATGGCTGCGCGACCCCACCGGCGAGATCCTCCCGCGCCCGCCGCCCGTCGGCACGCGCACCCCGAGCGGGCTCATCTGGGGCCACTCCTGCGAGGACTTCATGTGGCTGCAACGCGTCCCGAACGTCGACGTCCTCACCATCTGGTCGCGCAGCATGATCAAGGAGTTCGCCGAGAACTACGACGAGAGCGAGTTCGACGCGCCCGAACCCCGCCCGCGCCTGCGCCGCCCGTGGCCCGTGCTGAGGCTCGCGAATGATGCGCTCAATCGGACCGTGCCGCCCATCGGCGCGTATGACGACGGCTCGGACCACGAAGACGACGAGGCGTCCGACGTGCGCTGCTGGCGTGTGCGCGCGGACGACCCTAAGACCGGCGAGGCCGTGGAAGACAAGCTCGTCCACCGCGTCGTCATCGAGGACATGGAAGGTGTGTTCATGCCTAACGATGCAGTGAACCCCGTCATATCTCCTCTGAAACATCCTTACGCCGCGCTGTGGAGGCCGGAGGTCCGCGAGGAGTATGCGATGGCGCAGAGTCTGGGTGTCTGTGGCCCGTACTCGATCGTCAGGAAGCCTGGCAACGAGAGGGGACGCGCTGAGCTGGTCGATGACAAGGGTATCATGGCGGTTATCGTGGAAGACTTTACCGACGACGAGGACGACGAGGACGACGCGGTGCCTAGCGGCCTTCTCATCCCAGAAGGCGATTGTCTCTTGCATGTCCGTCATGATCCGAGCCCTGTGATATTCCTCAACGAAGGGAAGACGGTGAAGACGGATAAGAAGGGCGCAACTACGAGTGAGCAAGAACAAGAGCATCGTCCAAAGGTCGCCGAATCGTCGGCAGGTGCAAAGAGAGAAACAGCTGATGTCGTTGAGGCCCCGGATGCGCCTATGTCTGTGGATCCCAGCACAAACAAGACCGAAAGCGACGTGGAGATGCAATCTGAAGGATCAACCAAGCACGAAGATGACAAGAAGGAGACCACTACCGACTCAAGCGGATCAGGTGAAGGATCGCAGCCTCCAAAGGAGCCGGTCAAGGACAAAGGCAAAGGCCGCTTTGTCGAGCCGGAAAGTGGTGAAGGTGATGACCACAAGAAAGATGAGAAGGATGAAGATCAAGATATGGCAGACGTGGATGAGATCGAAGATGGAGTCGCGCCCACGGAGGCCTCGGAGGCTTACATCAAAGAAAATGGATGCTTCAACGAGACGTTCTTGGCTGATATCCCGAAGCTGGAAGAATTCATTCCGGAAGAATACTTTCCAGATGCACTCATCGTCCATCGCACCAGCAGGGTGCGTTGCTTTCATTCCATGATGTCCTGCCAAACTGACATACATTCTGCAGGAACCTGCAAAGTATAAGCGCATCTTCCCCAAGTTCGAGAGAGACAGCCTCAAAGGTGAACCAGAGCGTCTCGGCCGTCTGTATCTCAACGGCCCCCTGATCGGCGAGGGACACCACTCTCTCGTGCGGCGCGCGCCCCTCAAGCTGCCCCCACCGCTCAGCACATACGGCAAGCATCGCATGGTGACCGTCGCCGCAAAGACGGCCTTCGTTCACATCTCCGCGCGCAAGTTCCTGCGACACGAGGCAGAGATCTTCAGCCTCTTCCCGCGGCACCTCCAGGAGGAGTACTGCGGATACAACCTCGTCACGCCGGTGAAGCACCCCGTGCCCGTCGGCGCGGTGGTTCCGAAGTTCTACGGGTACTACGTGCCCGTCGAGAAGGACGGCTCCGCGCCGGACCACAAGTATGCGGGGTACGATGATGGTGATATGCGTGTGGGAAGGGCTCGAGCCCGATACTGCTGATGGAGGAGTGCGGCCAGCCCGTCGTGCCGTCCAAGTTCAGCATCGATGACAGGTGCGTTCAGTGCCTTCGCTGCGTGCGAGTTGGGACTGAGAGAGACTGTGTTTTACAGATCGGAGTGCTACTCGCTCGTGGTGCGCCTCCAGCTCGCGGAGTTCCTCCAGGGCTCGATGTACGTGCGCAACATCCTATGGCAGCCCGGCCCGTTGTGGAAGCCGCCCCAGGAGCGATCACGCAAGACGCCGAGCTTCCGGATCATCGATTTTGGCCGCGCGATGTACTGGAATGAGCACGTCGTGAAGGAGGAAGACGTGCAGAAGAAGGAGACCAAGGCGAAGGATGGCGGGACCAGGCGAAATACGACCGGAACAAAGTCGAGAAGGAGCTCTTGATCGCAAACTGGGACTATTGAGGTTGGGGGCTGGTGGGAGGTGTCGTGCTTGTCGTGTTACGTTGCGTCAATATGTTTTCTGAGTGCTATGTGTTAGAAGCTTTGTGTTGTATTGTATGTACTCACTCATTGTCTGGAATAGTAACTTGTTGTATGAATTCGAACCGTCACCGTAGGCTGAATGGGTCAGGCATTGCATAACAAATTATAGTACGGACCTCGGACCCAGAGCAAGCGCACACTAGGGGGCACAGGGCTACAGTACTACTTCCCGCGACGTGTGCACCGTTATTCCTGACTACACAGCCCTGGCCCTGCCGGTGTGGCCCAGCTAAGTACAGGTGCTTTGATGGCCGCCCAACCTACTATCAGGGTGGTTAGTGTGCCGCATTATCGGAGCCGCAGCCAACCGCGGAGCATGAAGAGAGGACCACAGATAATCGCGGCCAACTCGGGCTACACTCTATCCGAAGCAAGGACGCGGCGAACCAACTCCTAGGTACGGGGGACCCACAACCAAGCCGCTACATGCGGCCTAGCGGGCATACTTCGCGGCCTGCCGAGATGTAGAGGCGCACGTCCTCGGAATATCGATGTGCGGATCCCCGCCGGGCGCTGGTCTTTCGAAGCCCGCCTCCAAGCGACGGTACGCCCGAGCGGGGATTGTTCGGTCTGCTGCTACCAAACACCTCGGCGCCGTTCGCGTCAATCACGGTTTGCGGCCTTCAAAGCTGGGCCGCTGTACTGAACCCTTAGATTCGTTGGGCCACATTGAGTCAGAGCCTCGACCCGACGGCTGGACGTGTTTCCGACGTTGGGACAATATAATGCTCTGGCGTCCCGCTGCTTCGGTCCGACAGCTAGCACCGCATACCGCCAATGCGACGCACCTCCGGTAGGAGACCGCGAGTGGATTGATCGACACAGCTCCCGCTGGTGGTCGTACACACACTGTGAAACGTGAGTAGCGTCCCTTGTGTGTGTGTGAGAGAGGCCATGGCGCACCGCAGAATTGTGGTCGTGCTGCAGACCACATAGAGCAGTCGTGAGCCGACAGGGGGACCCCCGCAGGCGTCGTGGTGGCCTTGACCACACCTTCCAGACTACGCAGTAGCATTTGTAGTGGTGGCCTAGTCTCGCGGAAGAATGATTCCTATTGAGTTAGTGCGGACAGAAGATCCGTATGTCCATACCGCGTGAACCGGAGTATGGTTTCTTCGTTCACAGGAAAGTTTGGTTCCCGCGATGACGTGAACGCAAGGGCGGGCCGCGGGTGATCTGAAGCCAACACGCGCGGATGTATGTCCCAACGAGAGTAGTGAACATACGAGCAGCCTACGACATATCGGACTGTGATCCAACGACCCAGTCAGTGTTGCCATCGTTACCTGGCGTTTCCCGTGCTAAGTCGGGGTAAAGTATCCGGGGAGGCGTATTGTTCCGTGCTTGTGTGGCCTACGCCACGCGTCGTAGTTGTTCATGGCCGAGGTCGAGAGATCCGTAACCACTGCACCGGTGCCGCGGCCCCATCGCTCCGCTGGTACCAGCGGGCTGCTAACACTGCTTGTAGCAGTCGCACCACACAGGAAGCACCTCAAACTTCTAGTGTCCATATTGGACCCTGTCGGAATGTCAAATGGACGATATGTTTCGTTGACACGCCGGGGGCTACGCACATGAGTTCATTCCTGTGGCATGGGAATGGTCAATGACCGGCCGGATGTATATGGCAAGTAAGTACGAAGGGCGCGCATGCCATGACGTTCGTGGTAACGACCCACAAGACCACCCTCCATAGATTGTCCTTGGGTCCGCAAAGTGAGCTGGTGCCGGATGTTGGAAGATACGGATGCAACTGTCACGGCTGAACATACCGGCGATTCATCTCTGGTATGACACAGTCAGATCATTTATTTGTGGTCGCACACTAGGATCGTTTGAGGATCGTACTCACATAAAGACAAAAACACTGTTTAAGCTGAGTTTCAGGACTTGTGGAGGTGCAATGGAGGTGCGGACTCTGCTAACTTACTTAGCTCAGCATCCGACCAGTCGGCGAGAGCGTTGCCGACGTCGCATCGCGGCAGAACCAGCGCCGTGTAACACCACACCGCTGTGTCAAAGCCTGCCCGACGGATGCGCTTGGCTGTCCGGTCGCAGCAAGTGATGGTACCACTTGAACATTCCCATATAACAACAAGTCGGAGCGGCGCACCACTCTGATTTATTGGCAATTGAGTAGGATCGGGGAACATGAAGCGTGGTGTCAGATACCGCATGACAGTAGTCCACAAATTCAGCGCGCTGGCGTACTTGCTTGATGCTTGAGCAGTTAGGTCCACGCCCTGCTGGTGACAAGCACACTAGCGCTATTGACGTTAAGGCAGCAACATTAGTACTGTATAGCACGGACAGGCATGCTCGAGTGTCTGGCTGTCTGGTCTCGGGAAGTGATGGACATAGGTCCTCTGCCAGTGGGGACGGTCCAAAACATGTTCGAAGCAGCTGTACCGATCGGCGCCGGACTTTCGATTGTAACACGTCTATCTGTCAGTTTCCTCGGCGATTTGAGCTGCTTGGGAGGGCCAAAACCTCATCGCAGGGTTCACCGCAATCCCTACTGTATCTGCCCGATAGGGAATGTCTAATTGAGCCATGACATTCAATCACAGCGGCAGAGTCCAACCACTGCAAACTGAATCAACAATGGGATTCAGGCGGAAAAGGGGAAATACCCGATATTTTCAGGCTCAATGCCCACTCAACAACACAGCGCGGAGAATAACGGCCGTACCTGTGCATTGTGAAGGACTAAGTTGGAGCACTCGCTGCGGGTGGCTGCTCAGTAGCAGGTTACCGTTACGGGCGATGAGTGGACGCCACAGTGTGACAGGCAGTGACGATCACAGCGTCACGGAGGATGCCGCTGCTCCCGAAGTTGAGGGGTGCACGGCCCCCGCGTCTTGCCCACCGCTCCTCCCCTCACACGCGACCTCCTCGAGCTGCGCTGCTCGCAGACCGCATTGGCTTCGACCGTACGCGCTTACGCCTCCAGCGCCGGTCCACCCATCCAGCAGAGCCAGGCCCACCAGAGGTTGCACACGATGTTCGAGATCCTATCATTTTCGGTCCTCCAGGTCCTCTCGGTGGTTTCGTTCCTCACCTCAATCCTTGCTGTGCTCCATGTCGGAGCGGGTTCGCTGCACCGACTATCGAACAAGTTTGAGGCAGATCTCAACCTGCCCCAGCTGTCTCTGAACACGGGCAAGCCGCATTTGTGGAACTGGAGCGCGCTGCCTGTGTCGTTCTCGCTGAGCAGCATACTGGGCGAGGAGACCCAGGAGAGGTCTGCGGATGAGAAGGGACTTGGGTTTATGGGCGGGTCTGATATAATGAGGGTCCACTGGCAAGTCGGACGACCCAGATTAGGTGAGTCTCGCAACCTGCTCTCTGGCAGTTCCTCCTCATGTCGTGTCTCATCTTTCTTCCGACACTGCAGGTCCTCATTTCTACGAGTCGCAGCCTCCATTGTCCATGGCGAAAGTCATCATGTCCCGCCACGTCAGTGTTCTCGCTGTCGTGTGACTGAGTCTTCTGTTCGGGGCTGACACGACTGCTTCTACAGTCACAGCGTCGGCCAGCTCGCCTCCAACGACGCATGTCGGGCGCGCCCCGCCCTACACTACCATCACGACTTGTCGAGTCCGTTGTCTAGACTGCACGCCCACGCCATGTTCTCCTGAATGACTCTGCATGACGCATGACATTCGCACGACCTGCGCGCTCCCTCCTTACGGCCGCAGCTAAAACGGATTTACCCATTTCGTCCCACAATACCCTGACCCTCCAAGGTCCTTCGCCAGCGCGGCGAATAGTCGCTGCGCTACTTCGCTTTCGAACTTTTTGACTGTGTTATTATTATTGTCTACCGGGGACTCGTCGATGCTGAAGGGCAGTGCTGCCACTACGCGTTTTGGTTGTATCACTGTTGTGTGATGTAGGAAGAGCGGACTCTTCTAGTAGTCTACTGTACCTTTTGTTTGTTTTCGCTATTGCTACTTACATTCTATTCCATGAATACAAGTCACGTCTGAACTGTTTTGAGGGAGCCCGACGTACAGAACAAGTTGCCTGAACTAAGTCTGGCTGAGGCATATACCGTTGATTGAACTTGAAGTGATGATCATTATTCTGTCGAAAGACCTTCATAGTTTACTTATCCCCGTTGAATGCTTAATGACTCGATTACAAACAATGCTTACTTTTGTTAACCGGCTTACAATGGCGCTTAAGTGTACCGTTCTAGCATGTTCTAGAGACGCCTAATAAGCACGTTCAACTTGAATATTTGAGACCATGGGCGCGACAAACGACCTGCTCAGACTACTGCTCGACTCACAAGGCCATTCACACCACAAGCTCGCGCATTCACCGTATAGGAAGCCTCACAAGCACCATGTCGTCCGAACGTCCTCTCGTGTATTTCGACATAACGATCGGGGGACAGCCGCTGGGCGGGTGTCATGCAGCTATACAGTGATATCGTACCGAAAACGGTGGAGAATTTCCGCGCACTATGCACCGGCGAGAAAGGGGAGGGCACGGCGGGTAAGCCGCTGCACTACAAGGGGTGCGCGTTCCACAGGGTGATCAAGGGTACGTCCGGACTTCACGCTGCTAGTTACGCCGGTGATAGATGAAAGTACAGGTTCATGGTGCAGGGCGGCGACTTCACCATGGGAAACGGCATGGGCGGCGAGTCGATCTATGGCGAGAAATTCGAGGATGAAAACTTCGAGGTGAAGCACACGAAACGGTTCTTGCTGTCCATGGTCAGTCGCGGGCGCGCCCTCCGTCACCGTCATAGAGCGATGCGGTACTGATTGTCCGCACGTCCAACAGGCGAATGCCGGTCCAGGAACGAACGGATCGCAGTTCTTCATCACCTGCAACGCCACGGAACATCTGGACGGCAAGCAGTCGTCTTCGGCGAGGTGATACGCGGAAAGTCGGTCGTACGCGCCGTCGAGAACACGCCCACGGCCGACGGCGATGCCCCCAAATCGCCGTGTGTCATCGCAGATTGTGGACAGCTGTCTCCGGACGACCCGTCACTCGCGGAGGATCCGACGGCCGCGGAGGGGATCCATTTGAAGACTACCCAGAGGACCAGGGACCAATAGACGGTCAGGATGTCATCGAGAAACCCGAGGCCGCACTCAAGGTCGCCAAGCAAGTCCGAGAAACTGGTAACAAGCTATTCAAGGATGGCAAAGCGGCGGAGGCGTTAGCAAATACCGGAGTACGCTGTGTTGGTTCACTATGACGGAAGTGGCGCGAGCGTACTGACTAGGTTTGCGCAGAGGCGATACGCTACCTCGACATGCACCAGATGCTTCCCGATGATGCGCCACCGGAGCTTAAGGACTCTTACGACGTGTTGCTTGCACCGCTTCTACTCAATTCGGCGTTGGCTGCGCTCAGGGCGGGGGGAACCGCCAACGCTGGGATTGCGCGTAGTGCAACGGATCGGGCTCTTGGAATGGATTTGAACACCGCGGATAAGGGTGCGTTTTTCTTCGCGATACTGTTCAACGTCTTCATTTTCTCCTATTGACAAATAATTTTGCTCTGTAGCGAAAGCACTGTATCGTCGTGCTTTGGCGAAGGTAGTGCTAAAGAGGAGAGTGCGCCGAGGAAGATCTCGTAGCCGCCCATGAGCTTGTGAAAGATGACAGGGCGATTCTGACTGAGCTGGAGAAGTCCGGCAGAGGAAGAAAGAACAGCGGGACAAGAAAAGAAGGCATTCAAAAAGCTGTTTGCATGATATTTGTAACTTGCCAAGAGAAGTATACTGTAACAAATCTGTATGATGAACTAATTGACCGGGCAGCGTTTCCGACCGTTCCGCCCCGTGGCCGCAATACATACGCTGTATTGCCGTATCGCTCAATACTCCGTTCCGTCCCCTGCACCCAATTCTGGGCTGCGTGCACACTCGGCGATCCGTGCGTCTCGACAAAGAGACGCAGTGGTTGTGGACCGTGGCATCCTCGGGTCGCGACCTTCAAAGCAGTTTTCACACAAATGCCGGTACCGGTACTTAGTGAACGAGACGCTGCGCTAGTTGGTCGGCACGATCTTGCACCGTCTGCATGTGTTACTCTCCGAGATATTGACACAGATGCCCTGTTTCAGGCTAGTGAATGCCTCCAGTCAGCTCAGTCCCTGCTGACTAGAGGCCCTACCGCGAGCGTCTCGGGCATGATAGCAAGAACCCGGTTGCAGATCCTCGTTGGTCCACTCTGGTTCCGATCATCGCCGATCGTATTGTCAAGAAAGACTCGTACTGCACGTGGTATCTGAATCTCAGACGAGACATGCTGCCAGTGGTTCACTTCTGTCAAGCGCTAGGTGCCTGTGTTCTGCTCACTCGCCGAGGCCGGAAGCGCGCCCTTAACTCATAATCCAGGTATGCAAGTCTTGGTCCATTCATTCCGGTCGAATGAGTCACTGGCCGCGCTTCGGTGGATCTTACCATGATAATTTCGCAGTGGACCTTTTGTCCCGAAGAGGGGAATTTAACATCGCGCAATGCAACGCGAAACCTGCAGTGCGGCATTCCGTCTGTGCAAAGCGCCGAAAGGGGCGGCGCCTGGCGGTGATGCGACGCCACTAGACGCGAAACGCAGCGCAGTGAACGCCTTACTGCAGACTAGGCACAGTCGCTGCGCGGTGGTCATGGTCCGCTACGCTGTACGCACTGCCACATTTAGTCGCACGGGATGCAGAGCATGTTCTCTTCCGCATGGTACCGGAGTTACGCGCTCATGCCCTCTCGAAACAAGCAAGTCGTTACCAGGATATGAAACAGTCATTTTTGGTCTTCCCGCCGGCGTAATCTACGCGAATGACTCGGACAGTGTCTCTCTTCGTAATCTCCCACACACCCACGATGATCACACGTCCACTCCGAGTCTGAGCTCTGAGCTCTGACTGAGTCGGTCGC
Organism: Fomitopsis serialis; assembly: GCF_022376445.1. NCBI lineage: Eukaryota > Fungi > Basidiomycota > Agaricomycetes > Polyporales > Fomitopsidaceae > Fomitopsis > Fomitopsis serialis. The sequence continues at coordinate 480,619 of NW_025954973.1, forward strand.
GTGTGGATCAGGATGACGAACTTCGTTCACTTTCGGCCACAGGCGATCATACACTGGAAAGACGTCGGGCGCTGCATCCGTGGAGACGAACAGCACCTATCCTCGGTGTTACACCTAACAAGGGAAGCGGGCCGCATGAAACGTGTCGAGACAAGCCATGTGGTTCGCTAATGGATGTCAGTTCGTCGCGAAAGAGGCAAGTCCGCCAAATCCTTCCGCGAAGGCTTTTGAGATTCCCAACAGGTTCCTCTTAGTCAATCTGGATTGCCGTTTCACCCGCGATTGAGTAAGCTAGGCTCGGTCGGGGATCGGATATATCCCCTCAGCGTCCAACAATGCAAGCTATTAATCCGTTACATTATCCTTCTGGTACGGCGATGGCGACACGTCACTCACCCGGATTCAGCATCACAGATCGCGTACTCTGTGGCCACTTAATTTCAGATGGCACCACGGCCGCTGGCACTGCCCGTGTCGTCTGTTTGGGTGGAAAGCCCACCTGAAGGGACCGAACGCATCGCTATTTATCTCTCTGTGCGCCTTTTGTGGGCCTAGACAGGCGTGTTGAGCATTTGAGGCGCGTAATGCACCACATATCACGGAACGCCTGTCCTGCAGGTACCTATAAAACTTGCATTGTCATCTACCCACTCCAAGATTCGCAGCTCTCACATTCTCTCGCTCTATTCTAGCATTCGCGTGGCCGTTTATACACCATGAGCACTGCCCAGGTAAAGCTTTTGCCTTTGAGGATCAAAGACCGGTTACTCAAGTGATTTGGCAGACTAGCCAGGGTCAGAGTAACAGGCAGTCTGACTCCGAAGATGACTACGCCTCACCCAGGACTCCCCGCCGTACACCCATGGCATGCCAGTTCTGCCGAGGTATCTTGCTCGATCGCATCTCAATCCTAAGACTAACCCATTCCAGGCAGGAAGCTGAAGTGTGACGGTCGCCAGACATGCGCCAACTGTCAGCGCCGGGGTATCGCTTGTACTTATGTTCCAGTGTAAGTACCTTGCTGTCCACATGTTGGGCTTGCACTGAGTGTACCGCGGCGCAGTTCGGGTCAGAAATAGTACACAACGCCCTAGACACACTGTCCTTGACACAGCAACCATCGCCCACTTACATGTCTAAAGCCTATTTATTTCTCGTCGTTACTGGTACTTCTTCATACACTACGTAGCATGTGCTAGTATGTACATCTGTTTCAATACGCTACGCACGGTCGATATCATAGCGCATCACAGCGCTGTGCCGTTATCCAAATCTTTCAAAGAATGAAATAGCGAAGGAAGGCCCGTTTGCCACGTACTGTTGCGGAAGGCGATGTATCCGCAGTCGGGTCGTCCGGGAGTAATACAGACGTGAACACTGCCACTGCCCGAGCATGAGTCTCAAGGAATCAGCCTGCATGAACACCGACCGAGCTGTTCTATCCGCGCCGCTGACGCTGCTTGTTGTACGATGAAGTGCAGGACCGCAGTGGTTGAGATCCATACCTACGCCACAATTTAGTTTTACCAGGAGCTAAAAGTGACAGATGGCGCACATTCAAGTTTACGGCCGGTAGATCCTCCAACAGCTATAATTTGGGGAGTATGTTGAGATCAACACACACGAACCACATCGGAAGGAACGAACCTCAAAGGCGCTATCCTTACTAGAGACTTCCGTACATCTGGCAAACAGATTGACTGGGACAACCGGTTCAGGAAGGAGCCTCAGAAAACGGATGAATGCATCCCAAATGCCAGCGCGGCCGCGGACTCCTTTTCAGGATGGTAGAATGGAAACTCTGCGCCCGTATCTAGGCACTGCCTCAATCTGTCAATCAAAGCTTTTAGCGGACAATGCTGGCCGTCATACCGACCTCACAGATCGTGTCAACCAGTTTGCTGTCACCGGCCTGCACGAACAGTCCCTCCTTCAAGTAACGTTGAGACCCAATACATACACGTGCGCGACCACTCACCACATTCGTTGCGTTTGTCATTAACCAGTTGATTAGACGCATGACTTCCCTTGGTGCGGTCACGGCATGATCCGCAGGAAGCAATTCACCCAAGGATTTCAGTGCCCGGATGGGACCAGGAAGTCGTGCAAGCATGTGAAGATGATTACAAAAGCATGTCCGCTCTGCAAGGGTCAAGAGATGTGACAGACGTCGCTAAGATACAGTGTGCCACATACCATACTTCGCAACGACCGTGATGAAATGGTCTTTGCCCATTGCGGTATGCAATATGAGTGTATGTGTAAGTTCAGGCCGTGAAATATTCAGCTTCGTGGCCAATGCCTTCTGAATTCGAGTCGAGATGTGGACGACTGTACTCTCTCCTGGTAGTAACAAGCCCTGATCCCGGATCACATCAGGCGTAGGTCACGATTGTATGATTTGTACCGTGGCACTCACCGACACTTGGTCAGTTTCGAGCCATTCTGGGACTGAGGCGTATCAGAGGCCACGTAAGTTCTTCAAAACGACTGGGAGCCTACATAATTCTGAGCCAGGTTTTGCCGCGACAAAGCGATAGGTGCATGGAATCTATGTGACATCAGTACATCCAACTATGCTGGAGCTACGCCGCTAATGTACCTTTCCGACGTTCTCTATGTGCAAGCTCTGCTGAGTTGGTTTGTGATAGCTGAGATAACTTTGTGAAGAATTTAGCAATACGATGAATGGGAACGCACGAGAATGATCCGACGTCGATGAACGTAGTGCTGACTCTCAACCATGGAATCTGTTCTGATTCCTCGACAGAGCCCACTTGTCTCCATAGGTCCTGCACAAATTCCTCAAATGAAGTTGCATCAAGCGAAGCTGCCTGCATAAAATTGTTCATTAAAATTTGGACGCTGAACGCGTGTCTGGACGCACTCGAACGTCAAAGTCTGCCGAAACCGGCTTGTGGTCACTCATTGATATGTCCGGATGGCTGGTGTAAGAGAACTGCTTTACGTCCACCATCGCCGAATGTGTGTGAAGAATGCGATCGGTCCATGCGGGTTTCCTCCTAGTATTCGGTTAGAATGAATGGATTTAAAATAAGCGTAGAGTAAGGAAAATACCTCATGTCGTAGCCTAGCTCATCTTCCAGCCCGTCACTCGTCAATCGATAAGACCTGAGCGGTCAAAAACGGTCAGAGACACAATCAGCACACAGCCAAGCAACCGCCTCACGGAGCATGTTGGATGGGATGTTCTTTGAAATTTTCAAAAGCCTTCCGCATGCGTTGGGCCAAATATAGCTAATGCGTGAAGGTCAAAATGGTGGAGCCTCGTGCGGTCGAAGTACTATGTAAAAGCAAACCTGGTCAAATCTCAATAGTAGTTCCATATCTGATCCTCTGACTTCCTGAGAGGAGGAAAGTAGGTAGCGCACGTCGGCATCTGGTAGATTCATTCTGTAATTGAGATCTCAATTTCACGTCAGTTGAATTTTCGGGTAGAGCTCGCCAGGAAGCTGACCTCCCTAGACATGGTCGAGCCATCAGCAGCACATTTCAGCAGGAAGCACTGAAGTTTCACCGTCCAGAAAAGTACGTCCGTCTCAAATACATTTAGTGTGATCGGGCTGTTCTCCGATGGCACATCATCTTGTGGCGATGGTTCTTGAGCGGTTGCTCCGGATTCGAATAGTAGCCGTTTGCAGATATCGTGAAAGTCTGCATTTCTCCTGTCGAACATCTCGTCGAACGCCGCTAGGTGCGAATTGACGAATGTCAATGTAATCGGGCGAGGTGTTACCACCTTCCCCGCCGTGTTCGGAGTGTATGTCATCCGGATAGCAGTTGCACCCTTGTTGCCCTTTGTAAAAATCAGAGCCAGGTTCTTTAGTGGTTTAGCGCAACACACCATCATGCCCATGATACCGGCTCCGATAGATGCGCTTCGAACATCACCAAAGCATCCTTTGAGGCGCTTTTGTACTATCACAAGCAATAGCATGCCGACGAGCTGCTTAGACACGAGCTAAAGATTAAGAAACAACATAAGCAACATGCAAAACCGGCGCAAAATCAAGGTCGTTGATATCGGTCCTCATGCGCACGAGCGACTGGGACGAGAAGAGTCTTACAACTCCTCGGTGACATAATCCCGGCAAATACGGGGGAGTGATTTCACAAGGGACGCAATTTCATTCACCTTCTCATACAGCACAGCTTTCTCGCCCAGAGCTGCAAAAGCCGCTGTGCACCATGCGTCTTCTCGCACGGTCTTCGTAGAATAGAGCAGCGCCTCGGCTGACAGATCGAGTTCCTGAAAGGCTAGCACCAATAGATCTGGATCGTCTTGATTCTCCGCGACGCGCGCCTTGTCGTCCACATCTGCGGCTGCCGAAGGTTTGACGTCTGCAAGGCGTTAACTGCGTTATCAGATTAACCCGGCAGTAATCACCTTCGGAGCATGAGGTCTCTGTGCAGGGGAGTTGAGCACGCTACGCAACTGAGGGGCGATTCAACGGTACCTGTGCTCATTGGGCTCTGCGCTAGGTCGCTGAGCGAGAGCGGGGAAATTTCCTTTAGAGGGGGGATGAATGACTCGTAGAGACGACCGTGGCGGAGCCAAGAAGAGAGATCCTGGATAGGCATCTTGCCGTTTACGTTGAAGGTCCCCACACGGATGCTGGCACCGGGCGAAACCTGCATGAGCCCCATATTCAACTTCTGAAGAGTAAGTCGCTACCGGAGGCGAGAGCGCTGCTCTGCATGTGCTAATAGATGATCTTTGACTCTTCTGCGGATCCAGTCATCTCGGATAACCGCTGTATCAAACGCCTCATCCCCAGGCAATCCTGCGCTGGCCGGAGAAAGAAGAGTGTGTACAGGCTTCTGGAGCATCCGTAGATCCGGGGGAACGGAGGAAACTGCGAAGGCTGGAGCGTCAGCATGTGCCATACACTCGACCGCCGACCTTACGTATTGCCGGGCGGCTCGGATGTCCGATATACGCTGCCAGCCAGCTGTAGTCTGGCTCAGCTTGAAGGTTGCGACTTTCCTTGCAGCGGCGGTATTCCTCTAGTAAGGACTTGAGCCCTTCTGAATCCCGCGTCAATAAGGTCAAACGCTCGGCTTCTGGATGACCATCAGCGACGATGGTCAAGGCGAACGCTATAACGGCAAATGAGCATTATGGATCCGTCGACCATGGCGATCTGTCATACCTGTGTTCGCAGTACTGGACGGGGGACGGCCAGATTGACGTGCGGGATCTAGTCTATCGAACGAGGTTTGGGCCATTGATATTGAGAATCCATCGGAGATAGGAAATGCACGCTCGAATGTATAGCTCGTCTTGGACGACGGAGGACCTGACGCCATCTTGATGACGAGTACACTGTTGGATGCCATAATCTCAGTCTAAGCACTCTCCGAATGGTACGACGTTCAGCGGCCAGCAGTGGCCAGATGGCTTGCTTACGCGGAGATAAAAGCGCCAGCTCGCTAGCATATACGGATAGCACAATGATGGTTTGTACTCACCAACCTGGTCGTAGCCGCCATCCTGTGGGTCGAGATGTGTGACAACGTCACCACTCGGATGCGACCTGGGCTAATTGCTCTTGTCATGAAGCTACCGTCAGGAGCCTTGTCCTCACTCGAGACAAGGCGCGCCTCGATGGCCGCTTTCACCACCTCGGACGGACGTAAGAGCCCTTGAACCACGAGCTTGAGCTTGTCGGACATAGTGTCGATCCAGCTTGAGACCGGCGGACAGGTCAGCACTGTTAATTCCGAAAAAATGCATGCGTAAGCTGATACAGTCCAGCAAGACATAATGATATGTAGCTTGCCCAACGACTGTGATGTCGCAAGAGAACGATAGAGGCTGAGGCGTTGACTCGGAGGACAAGCTCACTCGGAGCGGGTACCGTATCTACGCACTGTCAATACTAGTAGCACCGGAATGTCTTCAATCCAGAATTGATGAACTAGGCCCATACACTATAGAACCTCAGCAGGGCTCGTTCGACGTTGAGAGACGTTGTTGGACGGAGGGCCTCTGAATGTTTCAAGTCACATCGACTCGACAACTACAACCGTCGGCAACTGCCGGGGCATGTTGAGATCTGAGATCTGATCTGTGGCTATATGGCATCTCGGATGTTACCGATATACAGGCTGAAGAGCAAGTTGCAGGTCACTGCAACGTTTCGACCTTCATACTCAAGCTTCAGCAACAATCAACACGACTACTATTGAAGTATCCATCATCCTTTACAATAATGTCAGCTCTTACATAGGAGTTTAAGTATCCCCCTGACATCATAACTGACTATTATGAATATGCCCACAGTTCACGAGGCATGATGCCGACTCATCCAGGCCTACTTTTGTCGCTTCCAGGTCTCTCTGAACTGCAAGTCTGCAGCACTTTGACTTACGGAGACAGTGCCAGGTCACCAATGGAAGCAAAATGATGAATTGAAGACTCGACATGGGCACGATGCATGTATTGATAGACTGGGGATAGACTAGGAATGGTGAGCCAGCCTTCACGATGGCAGAGATATCGTCTCCTTGATGACACTATTGACCATGTCCACATAGCTGACTCGAACGCTCTCACTCCGTGCCTCCCTGCAGTCTTTACAGCCACAGCCGAGGTATGCCTTCGGGAACCCAGCACCGCCTGGCTGGTCGTATCCCGCGCGCGACTTCACCATGTCCCTCGCCCGCTCCACCCGCTCTGCGATATCCGCCCCCAGTTTACTCGTTTCTGCGTCGCTGAGGGGGTCCGACCTCGTGCAAAGCTCTGTGAATGCGGGATTCAACCATTGGGGGATGTCGTGTTTCGTTGCAAGCAGGATCCTCTCGGCGGGCTCCAGAGGCGGGACGTGCGCCTCGATGGCCGATATAGCGCGCTCTCGGATTTTGTCAAAGAGCAGGCGTGACGAGACGGATAGCAACGCAACCCAATCCGCCAGAGATATGACGCGGTCGTACATTCTGAAGATCCATCAACATTGGGTGAGCGCTCGCATTGCACGGATCCCGCTACTCACCCTTCATACAGAAACGACATCAAGCATTCCAGCTCGCAAGGCGTCACGTCGGGCAGATGTACTGCCGTCTCTTCTGTCTGCCCTTCAGAGCTCGCGTCCGCACCAGTTGGGCATGCGAACATCCCACGAAACAGCTCGGAGTCGCGCTCGAGGAAATATCGATGGACTTTGAACGAACGTTCTTCCCTCTTGTCTTCATCAGACACCTACGAGTCGTGAGCACCCAACTCAAAGAACGTGAACCTCACGATGCCACACGTACACGGAGAAAGACTACTTCGGGTTCCAAAAAGAAGCGAGACCGGCGCATCGCAACAGGCTGAGAGGCGGGCGAGCCGTCTGGTTGTGTCGTCGTAGCGTTTGGATGGTCGGGTAGAGACATGATCGAGCACGGGTAGCACAGCGTGGCTGCAACGCCTTTGAACTCGCTTCCGCGCAGGCCGTGTGTAGAGCGACCGAGTCTCGCTCTTTCACACACGCCGTGGGCCCAGTCTGTGAATCCACAGTGAGGCTAGAGTCAGCTGCAGAACGTTCGCGGAAGTAATCCGTGTCGTATGAGAAACCGAAGAGACGGGCGTGGTGCAAAGACTGTCATCCTGAAGGAGAGTGCATACGTCGTCAACTCAATCTACTGTACACAGAATACACGGCACGTTTTGTGACGAAAGAAAGCGGCCCGCGACTGCCTAGCGATATGTATAGAACGAGTGTAATGACCGTGCGTGTGCCTCTCACGCACACGACCTACCTACAACTGCCCGTGGAAGATGGGGTAGAAAGACGATCATATGCTAAGTTGCACGTTCTTCGTCAAGAGCTTTGAATACCTCGTCGACTATCTCAGCCACGCGCTGAGGATCGAACGGGTCTTCCGAGTCAGGGACGGTCCATCCTTCCCATCCTTGCCAACTGGAGGCAGACGATGGCCTAGGCTCGGGCTCAGGCTCAGGGAGCGCCGAGGAGGTCGTCGTACGCGAGGTTCCCGTACGTCCGCCGCCCCGCCCCCCAGCTCCCTGGGCCTGTCTCGACTCCGTGCGAGAGACATGATCCTGACGTACGGCTTCCCTTGCGCGCGCAAGCAAAACGGTCGTCTCGAGGCGCAGCTTGTGCCCTTCTTCGCTGTTGAGTGGTTGCGCGCGCTGGCAAATGGCAGCGTAGGAGGGCGCGAGCCAGTCGGCAATGTTGTGTCTGACCGCAAGCACGATCTTCTCGACAGGGTCGATGCGGGGCCTGTGTTGGTGTATTTCCTTGATAGCGCGGTCGACCAGATTGTCGCATACGAAGAGCTTAGAGACGCGCAGAATGTCGATCCATTGAGGCAACGTCACGCCGCAATTATCGAACATGCTGTGGAACGACGCAGTTGTGTAAGACTCTGATGACGCTTGTGTTCACAGTGATTGCAACTCACCCATAGTACAAGAAATGCATCAGGCTCTCAAATTCGCGCACAGTCACTTCAGGCAGATAGACAGGACGATGATCATCCTGCCCTTCTGCCGTGTCATCCCCGGGCGGGAGCTGAAACAGCGTTTCGAATACCTTCGACTCACGGACCAAGAAATATTTGTGAACCTTGAACAGGCATGCCTCGACCTGGAAAATTATCATTCAGCCGAGGGATCGGTGCTCTCTTAATTACACATACGCTGAGGATAATCATGTCGTCATCGATGTAGTAGAATGGATGGTGAGGGGGCGGTGTTGGCGGCGGCGCTGGGGCAGGCGAAGGCGATCGCTCTTCTACGCCGACAGTCGACAGCGAGGGGGAAGGTGTTGAGTCTCGTATGTCATCGAGGTCATCCTCATGGTCATCCTCATGGTCGCCTTCCTGTTCTTCCTCTTGTACCTCTTGTACCTCTTGTACCTCTTGTACCTCTTGTACCTCTTGTACCTCTTGCTCCTCTTGTTCCTGATCTAGTTCATGCCCTTGGAGGGGCGCTAGCCAGAGATCTCGCTCCCGCTCAGCCTGCTCCGCGTATGAGTCAAGCTCTTGCTCTTGGTCAAGATCGAGGTCGGGTCCTCGCTTGAGCTCGGGCGATATCGGCGGTGGGGGAGACTCGGGGAAGGATGACGACGACGACGCCGGCGACAGTGACGGCGACGGCGACGGCGGTGAAGACGAGAAGTCCCACGAACTGATCGAAAGGCGAGACGAGCTGCGAGAGTCCATTGTATACAACTGTACAACTGCGGGTGGTAGAGGGACGGCCACAGGGCGGACGCCACAACAGTGTATGAGGGGACAGATTGCGCCCCCAACGAGAGATGGCTGTATATAAGTGAGCGATAACGTCCTTGAAACAATGGCTGTCCTTGTCTGGGGATGAATGACGTGCATCATGCATAACGCCTTCGATTCCCAGGTATGCTCAGGAGGGTCCTAGGCCTTGGACCACACTGCCATGGACCGGGACACGGGGTCATGCTGCACGAGGAAACGAACCTCACTACATCGCAAACCTTGCTTTATCTGCCGCCCTACATCGCATTACAGCGTCCGCATACTGATAACAATACACTGCCATAGTGAGCTCAGGTTTCCGAACTGGGACGAGACGCACAAACGCACACATACTGGAGCAAACACCGCACGAACGGTCTCTAATGTCGTGTCCCAGGCATACACATCGCCTCCTTCATTCTCCCAGCCAGAACACATCCATCACAGTTCGCGAGACGAGTTCATCATCGTAAGCTTCCGGCGGAGAACGGTTGCCAGAGCGCGTTTGGTTGGACGCGCGGAAGGTTTCGTCCCGGATAGTCTCGCGGGCACGTGCGATCCTCGCGGTGATCTTCGCGCCCAGCTGTTCTGCCTCCGCGTCGTCCAGCGGGTGTGGTCTCCGGCACAAGTCGCCGTATGCTCTTGCCAGCCAACCGGGGACGTCGTGTTTGTGAGCGAGCACAACCGTCTCGACCGCGGTCAGTGACTCTCTGCGAGCGGAGATCTCCCTGATTGACCTAGGACGGAGCTTTGAGAAGCGCAGGCGAGTAGACACGTCCAGCAGTGTGACCCAATCACGCAACGACAGCGCATCATCGTCGAATATCCTGGTTTAATGATCTTATCAGCACTTCTCGGGCGCAGAGACGAAGGCCTGAACGCGCATACCTGAAGTAAAGGAAGTTCAACAGGCAGTCGAAGTCATGCTGCGACACATCCGGAAGAGCGATCGCGGAATCATCTGTAACACCGAGGTTCCTCCCGTCTTTCGCGCCCTCGAAGAACAGTCGCCGGAAGAAATCGGAGTTGTATTCCAGTAGATGACGATGGACCCTGTAAAGGCAATCCTCGACCTGTATGCAATCCAATATCAAGACATATTATCCAGCCTCGTATGAAAGTACTAACGCTGAGAACGACCATTTCATCCCGTATGTAGAACATGTCATGGACAGATGGGCGCACAGCAGAACGCGGCGCGTCGGACGTGGCTTTCAAGCTAATCGTCACTTGAGGAAGATGGTTCTCCGACTGAACACCATGAGGAGAGCATGTCATGGAGGACGACAACGCTTCCGCAGATGGGGGAGTCGGTAGAGGGGAGCTTGACCGACTGGGTGACGTATGTGCTCTTGGACAAGCGGCCTTTCGACGGTGCGAGCGCGGTTGCACAGGAGCTGGAAATGGGATAGCAGGGCTATGGGGGGTGATGACCACGGCCATCAGGTCCGTCCGTGATGCCCTGTTTCCGGGGAAGTCGACCAGCGACGCTACACTCGGAGAGGGAAGTTCGACCTCTACGTAATGCCTTGGTGGGGACGGACCATCGGAAGGGTGAGACTCGGTATGCTCATCAACGGAGTCTTGCTCGGAGTGTATAGGCGAGAGCTCCGTGTGGACGATAATGGGCGATACGGGCGACGGGAGGGCCGATACATGGCGAGCTGGTGAGTGATTCACCCAGCTCGACGGCGGGGAAGATGAAGATCGGGACGTCGAGTACGATGTCGGAAGGGGGACAAGCGACTCTGGGATCTCGATCTGCAATTGCTGCATACTGTGCTTCAGACCACTGGACGTAGGTAAATCTTCCGGCATTTGCGACAGCTCAGCGCTCAGCGCTCAGCGCTCAGCCTACAAGGATCAGGTGGTAAGGGAATGGCGGCCGTTACTGGCCACTTCGCTAGGATGCTTATAAGATGTGGGATCCCTTGACTGCTGAGAAGTAGAAACACACACCTCCTGCACGCCTTACGGCCACCATGAGGCTACCGAGAGTTAGGCGCATGTACAACGCATGTCCGGATCTGTGTCGACTTGAACTTGAACTCAATCATCCAGGGACGGTGATAGCATTGACGAAGGTGCAAACAGAGCACTACGCCGTGCTTGAGGAAGGACGTGGCCGTTGTGAAGGGCATAGATTTGATGTCCAGGCCATATTTGCGGACCAGCGACAGCGAGCTACTAGACCACCTGGAACGCGTTTTGACCTGTTCTATGCTCGCCAGTTATCATGCACTGTAACGAAGACCAGGTCTAGCCTCCCATAAGCCGATATGATGATGCATGAGCATTGCATAAATCCTTTGGACAGATGATGGTAGAGAACAGAGGCCGATCGTATTACAAGCGCCCGTTATGGAGGGTTGTGACTCTACGTGACCACAACTTCTACACCAACTCTACCTTGCAATTGTCTCAATGTCTGTATCCGACCGTACTTATACGATCAATGACATGCCACATACACTTACTGTCCACAGAACGAATCAACTACTGCTAAGCTGCTAAGAATCGGCAGGCTTGTAATGCTAGTACTAGTAAGTAGATTCAAGTTGGGATAAATAGAACCCAGATTCGCGCGAAGACTTCAGGGTCTAGTGTCCATATTGAACGACTACTAAGTTACTAGGTAGGTACGGCGGCGTGCCCACAATATATATGAGTGAGCTGTACATAACTGCTTCGTCATGACGAGAGGCCTGCAGCCTCGCCTTAGAAGTTCCACCCTCCTGCAAGGTCCATAACACGCTGAGGGTCATACCTCTCCCTGATCGACCGAAGGCGACCGAGGTTGTTTCCATACACCTTCTCAGCCGGGTGGCTGTATAGAGCGTAATTGTTGTAGAGAGGAGTGTTAGCAATGTCCTGCCCTTCGCTCATAGCGAGATCAGTGAGTTGTCTCGTGCTTTGCTGCATGACCGTATTGATGAGGCCGTCGTTGTCCGGCGACGTCCATGCGTAGGCAATGAGCATGGGCGTGAAGCTCTGATCGCGTCTCGGGGGCCAGGCAGAGGAGTCCGCGCCGGCATGCGAGTAGATATTCCGGAGGAAAGGTTCCACATCGTAGTGTACGACAAGATCAGATACCTCGGCTGCCAGTGTTTGGTACCAGTACTGTGGATGTCTATGTTAGCCGCAACTTCAAAGGCTGCTTCAATTTGGTAGAGGATACATACAGTCGTTTCGTTCAGAACGGCGTCAAATAAGGAGGACGAGGGGTTCGTGATTGAGACCGTGTCGAAGTATTCGCTTCAACAGCCGATGAATGAGGTTATCTGATCGAGCCTGTAAATATTACTCACCGCATTCCGGCCGTAGCATTGGTGTTAGCACTTTGCACTAGCGATAAATAGGAGCGAGCATCCATAGCGCTAGTAATCTGCGCTGCGTCCGGTACGTTCATGAAGCCATCGAATAGCCCTGCAGGCGGTGAAGGTCCGTCGTAAAAGAGGTCCACTTCGATGGAGGTCTAAGGAAACCGAGCGCATTGTGATGCTTTAGCATCATGCGACTATGAGAGAGACACTCGAGGCGCGGACACTGACCTGATTTTGCGTTGCGGTGAAACCAATCAAAATGTCTGCCTTGGGATCTGTCGCGTTCTGCCAAAACTGCAGTGTTGCATCCTTCACTGCGTCATAGTTCGTGACAGGAAGCATCACCGATCCACCCTATCCAGAGGTTATACGTCGGCCCAGCCCCCCGGAAAGGAGGTGACGCACCCAAACTTGACCGATAGGGAATGTATCCATGGTGAATTGCGTCACGATTCCCTGCTTTTGGTCAGATCACTGTCGCAGCCGGCGACCGGTAACGCTTACGAATTTGTTATGTCCACCCTGGAAAGAGCATCTTAGTGTAATACAATTTCTGTGTTGCAATGCTCCTCACCTTCAATGCCCAGAACAAATCGGAGTTTGAGGTGTTTGTAGCAGTGGTTATAGTCCCATCAGGCAGGACAGCCTCAAATGCTCGAACAGTATCAACCGTCAATCCATGTTCGTTTGACAGGAAAGAGTAGCCTGAGATACGGAATGCAAGTCTCAGCGCTTGTCATGTCGAATCGACACCGACACTACTCACCACCGCCCAGAATGAATCCTCCGGCACCAATTCCTGTAGCACGGGCGCCCAAAATCATGACCCCATGCTCCTCCAGAGCGGCATAAATCTCATCGAAGATGAGTCCCGCGCCGATGGTCGCTGTCTGAGCTGTCGAGTCGATTGTGATGTTGTTAAAACGTGACATGGCAATCTGGACGCCAGTCGCAGATGAGAAGCCGGGGTTCGTGTTATGACCGCCACTTTTGACCTGCAGATTAACATCGTAAGGCTCGATGGTTCACCTAGAGAAACAGTATCACAAACCGCAAACGGCGTTCTCGTCATGCCTACTATTTTGATCTGGCCAAATCATGAGTTGTGTCTCGACGAGTGCCAAGGGGAGCGGCATGCTCACGATGGTAGCAACATCTTCCACAGTGCCGGGCTCGACAGAACATTCACTTGCTTGCGAACTCGAAGACGCAAAGTGGTAGTTATCTAAGTCATAATTTGCGGTATCTGTAGGTTAGAGGACGTTGGTCAGGTCAGAATATGCCACATTTTGATGAACACTCACTGGGATAGTAGACCGCTGACGCAGCAGAGACGGACGCAGCAATTAGCCCACACACATCACGGGGGCCCTCTGGAGTCCCCGGCCAAGAAGCTGCTCCAACAGCAGGGATGAGTATTGAAAGGCACGAAAGAGCGAGTGCCGCAAATGCTTCGAAACGTAACAGTCGGCGGGAGAGCATTATAGTACGGAGAATAGATATACCCGTGAAAGGACAATACGGCAAAGACAAGACACAGGGCTACTCAATAAGTTCTCAGACGTATATATACGCATGAATTCATGCCTCCCTCACTGGTGTCACCAAGCACAGCCGTGCAATCAAGTCGCAGTGATGCGCGCGGCTTGACCGCATACGAGCGTCGAGCAGCCGGACAAGTGTAACGTCGCGTACCTCAAGCTACAACTCTGAGGCTGTGCCCTGAGAGACGGGCCAAATACCAATGCTGTGACGGCGCGCAGTTTCACCCAAATGCGACCCAGCTCATTCCCTATTGCAGTGAGAAGCGTGCAGGGGCGGAGAGTACTGGTCGGGTCTTCGTCTAAATTTCCTCGCGATTCGAGCGATCCGCAGCCGATCGACCTCGGCCACAACGTTCGGTCTATGTCGCGCTCGGCTCGTCCTGGTATACGTAGTCTCGACGGGTGCACCAGTGATAACAACCTAAGCAAGACCGACACACTCCGTCTGAGCGTTCCTTGCGCTCAAGGTCTATCAGTATGGAATTGGCTGCCAGGTGTAACGGGCAAGGGCGGCTCGGGCGGACGTAGTGGCTGCGCCGGCCGCGCGGAATGGGCGGAACGAGCGAGGACGGGCACGAGATATGCTCGTATACTGATGTTAACAGACTTACTTAGATGAAAGGTCCTGCCAAAGCAACGACTACCTCGGGTATGTCCGAACCGGATGCCCCCAGGAGAAGCATCAGACAGGCGTTGTCAATCCACCGCATCGCTGCGTCAATCTCGAATCCCGAAACAGTAGTGATCACTCACTGACTGGTTACATACCCGGAATGTCCGTACAGATTTACAGTAAGTGTTCCAGTGAGCCAACACGAAGTCCAAAGACCGAACGAGAGAGGAGTAATAAATGAATGTTCACAGCCCACTTTCAGAACTTCCAGCCGCCCGCGAGAGCCATGACGTTGTCCGGATCGTACTGCGCCTTGATTGCTTGCAGGCTTGCAACGTTGTCGCCGTACAAGCTGGAGAGCGCGCTGTCGTAGATGGCGTAGTTCGGGTAGAGCGGCGTGTTGGCTATGTCCTGGCCCTCGCTGATAGCTACTTGGGTGAGGTAGCGCGCGCTCTCTTGCATGACGCTGTTGATGAGCGAGTCCGAGGCCTCCAGCGACCAGGCGTAGTAGATGTTGATGGGCATGAAACCCTGAGTGCGAGTGGGAGGCCATGCGGAAGAGGCTCCGTGAGAGTAGACGCTTGGTAGAAACGGCTCGATGTCGTAGCTGACGAAAAGGCCGGGGACTTCAGCTGCCAATGTGGTAGCCCAGTACTGTGATGATTTCAGTCAGACACTTGGCGATATAGGCGCGAGGGAACCAACCTCGGTCTCATTCACAACAGCGTCAAGCAAAGGAAGAGTTATGTCGGTTATGGATACGGTGTCAAAGTACCCGCTTTGCTGGCAATTAGGATATGTCAATCCAGGTTCAGATGACCACTCACCGAAGGCCGAACGTGGCATTGCTAGGTGCCGTCAAAACGAGAGACAGGAAGGAACGAGTGCTGATATCCTGAGTGAGGAAGGGAATCGCCAATAACTCGTCAAATATGCCGTCCGGTGGTGTGGGTGCATCGTAGAACAAATTCAGCTCTATGGCGGTCTATGCGAGAACTTCGTCAGAAAAACAGAAGCCTCAGAAGCACGGCTGACGATGGGCACTCACGATACCGAGTTCCCAGTTGAGGGTTGTGAGGATCGACGCTTTCGGATCAGTCACGTTGGCGTAGAAGTTCGCCGTGGCATTCTTGACGGCGTGACCTCGCCCAAGGTGATGATGGAGCCTCCCTACAGATCGTCAGCGGCGAGTCTGTAAACACAAGACAGCACGTACCCAGACTTGGCCTTGTGGGTGCGTCTCCAAGACAAATTGGGTGACGATGCCCTAGATGGCTTGTCAGTCGCAAAGCTACCGGTGTAGTAGTCTCGACCTACGAAGTTGTTGAATCCTCCCTAGAGCGTACGGTCAACACACGCGAACGTAGCCGCAGAAGACGGAGTGCGCTAACCTTCAAAGCCCAGAACAGATCTGGGTTTGAGTCGGTAACCGTCGTGAACGTGCCGTTCGGCAATACCAACTCAAAGGCTCGGACAGAATCGATGGTCAATCCGTATTGGTTGCTGAGGAAAGAAAATCCTGGTGGCGTTCACATGAGTGCAGTGCCCTGCCTACTTCAATCTTCAAGCTTACCTCCGCCCAAGGTGAATCCGGCCACGCCGACACCAGTTACACGGCCGCCAACGACATTCACGTTGTACGGCTCGAGCGCCGCATAGACATCGTCCCAGATGAGGCCAGCGCCTATCGTCGCGGTACCTGCAGAAGAGTCGTATGTCACATCGTTGAAACGTGCCATAGCAATCTGCACGCCGGTGGTCGACGAGAACTCCGGGTTGGCACTATGGCCTCCGCCTTTCACCTGTCGTCATTCAGACATACTGGTCAGTCTCAGCCAACACAAATGGGCTTACTGCGAAGGGCGTTTGAGTACGCGCTATTACTTGGAGCTGTTCACAGCACCGTCAGCTCTGTGCGACGGGACGTCGGTACCGCAACGGAACTCACGATGGCGCCTACATCCTCCGCTGTGCCAGGCTCCACAGTACACGCCGATACCTGGGAGCTCGACTGCGCCCAATGGTAGTTGTCTTCCGTGTAGTAGAGTTCCACTGTGTACCACAAAGTCAGCGGGTGCGGTCGAGCTGGGAGAGGCGTGTAACTCACACGGATAAAAGACCTCAGACGCCGAGGAAACAGCGGAGGCAATCTCCCCGCACACTTCGAGCGTACTCAGACTTCTGGGTTGCACGGTCACGGCCACAGCAGAAAGGAGCGGGAGAACAAGCATGAAGGCAGTAGTGTGTGCAACATGGTTGCGTCGGCTCGCAAACCGCGAGCCCTGGAGGAAGGGTATGTGTATCTGAAAGACGGTGAGAACGGGCACGCCAGGCAGCATGGCAGCGCGTCCTACGCTATTAATATGGTCCGTTCCATGTTCCAAGGCATTGTCGAGTGTCCTGCATCATCGTGTTCGTTCGCACGGGACGCAGTGACGGATGACAGCGGAATCACAGTTCTGGTGCGCGGACAGGAGGATGAAATAAATCCGCTTAGGGGCCGGCAATATTGTCCCCGCGTCGACGCAAGACTGGAAGGACGGACATGCTGATGACAGCCTGGGCCCAGGCGAAACAACATCGCGAGGGGCGTTCAGGGGAATGTGCAGGGCGCATGCGGTTGACAAAACGTCCCTACATTCTCATACATCAGCTGGCCTCCGGCCTCCGACCTCCTAGTTGTCAAGATTTCGGAGTGCAGGGACTCACCTGTCGGCGGTACCGCGAGTCCAGTGTCTGCAATGCAATGTTTGACGGTCTTCCCAATCTAGCATCGATTCTGCTGCCCGCGAAGCTCGCGGCCTACGTTCTCAGCCAGTATTTGAATGGCCCGAGCGCACGGCGCACGGGAGATCGAATTCCAGGTCCCTGAGGGCAATTAACACGGCGCCATCTTCATTATGTTAGAGCCGTGAGCTTGGCTGTCAGTGCGTCATAGCAAGGGCTGCGTGGCCTCGGCCACGCACTACGATGCGAGTTGTCCCTTGCTGGGTGCAGATCTGCAAGATCATATTCGCGGGCGGCACGTCAAGCCAATCGTCGAGGCAATATTAATCCCGACATATCCACGAAATCCAGCACTGTAAGCACATTCACAGGTGCGCTGAAACTGCCGCGCCCTCAGCGTCGCTAGATTGATCCTAGTAACGACAAAACGCACGAGACATCATATGCCAACGAACATTGATACGAGCGTGGAACGCACGCAATCGGGCGGAGGCTACTCTCCCACAGCTATAGTGGGGTACAACTCACTGGCTTAAGTCGCCGAGTCTCGATTGCAGTATGCTGTGAGAGTCATTGCATAATACCGGAGAGAATACGAGATAGCAATATGCGGGCATGCGTCATGAGTATGCATGTGAAATACATGTAGCGATTTTGAGGTCTCCAACAACGCGGCGGACAAGAGCCAGCAAGCTCAGAACTACATAGCACATTCAGTAAGATTGCAACAGCAGGACAGGGCCAACTCACCCTCAGAGGCTGGAAGAACCACTTGTTCTTTCCGCTCGTGTACCTGTCCTCGAAGAGCTTCTTGATCACCTTCTTCGCATCCTCCCGCTGTGTTGGCTCCTTGAAAGTCTCGGCAGCTACAGTGCCCTTGAGACCCTCGAGCTCGAGTGCGTATCGGGTAGGGAACAAATGCGAGTAGTTAACGACCTACGACGTCCGTGTCCCATCAGGTCGCGAGTTCTGAGCAGTCGTAGAGGGCACATACCTTGATGAAAGGCTTGACCTTGCTCCGCTTCGCCAACTTCTTCTGACCCATGCGCTTCGTCACCTTGAGCGGGTAGCGCTCGACGCCAGCGACGATCGCATGGGGGTATGGCCGCTCCTTCGTGCCCTCATCCAGCTGCTTGATCACAACGACCTTCTTTCCGGCCTGGCGTCCCTGGAGGACAATCGCGACCTAACGAACGAGTTCAACAAACTGCAGTGTCCGCACGACTTGCAATCCTCACTTTTCCGGGCTTGTATACTGTCAAAAGTCCATCAGCATGCCTCCCAGTACGACCTACGCAAAAACATACCACGAGGCATCTTGAGGGGATTACGACCGACAGCGACGAGCTTGATTCCTTACCTGCCCTTCGGCGTGACTGGCTAGCCCGCCGGTGGCCTTCAGCCACTCGGCTATTGCCGCGAGATACTATACAGTAGCATACGGTTCGACTCGGCCCGGATCGTCTCAGCGACTGCCAGACGCATCCTTCCCCACATCCTGTGCTGCAACTACTTCAACGTTACACTCAACTCTCGGACATATATGTCTTAAACATTCTTGAACACCTTGAGATCAGTGAGGAATAAGTCGCAATTGGGGGGTGAACCGCCGCTTTTCCATCACGTGCATCGTTCTTGCGTGTAAGTAACTTAGTCTCAGTAGAACACAACGCGTACTACTATTAGTACTTACCTGGTGCGTAACTTCACTACTGCTCGGCGTGTCGAAAATCTCACTTTACCTAACTGGAGCATGCGGCTAGACCCCATAAGTATACCACCCTATATCGTATTAGGACACGAGAAGACAACATCTAATTATACGTTGAACATGATTTGACTGGCTTCCTGGCATACCCCATATATCAAGGCATGGCAATTGCGAGTCGGGAGGCTGCACACAATCGTGACAATAGATTGAGAGCCGCAAGTGAGTACATTCTGAATACATCGGTCATGTCTAAAGGCGGTACTATTTGCGGCAGGCGAGACACGTCACAGCAATCAACTGAATCTCGACACAACAACTCCGAGGGTCTACCGTCACTTCGCGAAGGCGTTGCCCCAGTTGGGATGACCCTTGGTTTTGACCGTTCACTTGCTCGTCTCGTCCAGCACGTCAATGCACGAGTGCCCTATGTGCATATTAATTCTCATTGTCCGCCGGTAAGTTACAATGCACTGACCGACAGATGCAAAAGCCTAGGCCTGACTCAGTGACTGCACAAATTCATCGCTCACCTCATGCGTCTTCCTGGAGCAGCGGTTTTTGCATGACATGACGCGTAATGCCATGGTCGCAGTCTTGTACGTTGTCCCCCTACCTATGAGTGGTGGCTCTTCTGACCGGGGCCCGTGGCTCTGTTAGTTTGCAGCACATCGAGTACTACCGCGACATCTCATTCCTCACCACAGACAGAGTCAAGGTCTTCGATCCCGCCTTCCTGTCCCGGATTCACGTCGCTCTCCGGTTCCACGAACTGAGCAAAGAAGCGAAGCTCAAGATCTGGCAGGCTTTCCTCCAGAAGGTCCATGTTCGCAACCTCACCTCCGACGAGCTAGACAATCTCGTCGGTCGAGAGGTTAATGGACGTCAGAATGCTACCAGGACCGCGATCTCGCTGGCGACAAGTCGTAGGGAGCAACTTGGATATATCCACCTTGCAGAGACCCTTGATGCGATGGAAGAGTTCGCGAGCGACTTCGCAGTCTTGTTGTAAGACTCAATGACGTTGTGATTGGTTGACCACCTGATATTAGGATAAGAGAGGGCGACGAGATCTCGCATTGCTTCGGGCATGACCTGACCCGCTTCCTGGCACCTCTTGTACCAAGGACTGGTACGGCATCGGAGTCCAATACACCCACAGGGAGGTCGCATGTACTCGTCGCAACGACCGCGGCGTGATGAAGGGCTCTATGTGAGTACCAAATCTCATCATATCAAAGACCTCGAGGCGGTCCTATTACCACTGTATGTGGTAGGCGACACATGTCAATTAACTGATTCTCGACGTGACTCAACTCCGAGTTGACTCCGAGCGTCACTTCGCGGCCTACAAGGCACTACTTACCGTGGCACGGTCCCACTTGGGATGATGAGTATGTATGTTCAGAGTCTCGATCTGTTCACTTGCTTGCCTCATCCAGCACAGTATAGGGCACGAATGGTTCATGACCATACTTATTGGTTGCCCTTGCAACTAGCTGCAGCGGCCGACGGATGCAAGGACTTCAGTTGACTGCACGGATCTGTCAGTCGCTTCCATCATGTCAGAGTGCGAATGGACATGCACTTTGGCTGCGTTAATCTGTGCACTTGTCACAGCCTGTGATACACTGCGGCTCCGAGACCTGCAGTGCGTCCTATATAGGACCCGACAATGAAGATGACGATGAACTCTATCTTCATCTACCTTCCTTCCCGCGGTGCAGCCCATACTCACCTAACATGTCTCAGCCTAGTCTCCAGGTGAAGCGTGTCGACCATGTCTACAACATGATGACACGTATGTGGACGTACGAGGATACCAAAGTCCTCGTTGAGCCACAAATCCTGCGCGGCGGCAAGATGTCAGACGGCTCGGACGCCTGGCAGTCGTACTGCTTCGTGGTCGTACGCAAGATCCCTCCGGGGAATTCCTCTCCGGGTACAGAACCTACGGTGTCGCTCACGATCAAGAGCCCGTACTTGGTGGCTGCGTGCAAGAATGTCATCGGGGATGTTCCCACGATGTCCTGGACGGTTGACCCTCTGGAGGTATCTCCCGTCCCGCTGGCACCCTCAACGACTGCCTGACAAATTATGCCAGCTTTCCACAGATCTGTTGATCGCGTTCTTCTCGCGATTTGTCGCGTACCGAGACGAACTTGAAAGCAAGGCCGACCGCTCGAGCGAGGAGGGAAACATCCTTGATGACCTCCAACTTCTCATAGGATACTTGCGTGAGGACCACCAGAATACTATTTCCCAAATCGATAACCTCCTCGAACACGGAGAGATCACGTATGATCTGCTCTATGCCATCCTCATTCCCGGTACGCGGCTCGCCAGCACGGATTCCTCGACAGGGGAGCCTTGCGCCCTCAAACTCAATAGCTGCGCGAGGGGGCCTATGTTCCATGTACTTTCTTGCACGGGAGTCGACGTCCTGGACATGCCGCAGCCACAGGTCCTGTTCGGCGACAATGTTGCTGGTACGCCTTCGCAGACAGCGCAAGCTGCAAAGCCCCCGCGGTTCGGTAAGGTTCAGCGCCCGCTGAACTTAGCACGCTTTGAGGGAGTCATCAAAATCAACATGCTACCTGTCTACCCCATGAAATACCACAGTGACGAAGCAGGATTGAAGGAGGTGCTCCTCGCTCGGGCTCACAGATGGATGACTTTGAATGGCGTGCACCATGTGCACTACCAGGGGACAGCTGTGAGCGCGGCAAACTCGCCCATGGGCAAGACGTACATAAAATACGAGGTGCACCGTTTGCTTCTCAATTTGGATTACAGTATTGACCGAAATATCGACAAGATTGATTCCAGGATCATGATCGACAGAGGTCGGTATTCGAAGTCATGCTGTATCAGACATTGCTAGACGTCGAAACATTCACTTACCAGGGACATTCAAGCATCACAACGCAAACTATCAGATACCTCAAGCCCAACCACTCAATGATACAGCTCAACAGGGCTTTTACCCTCCACCCGTGGCACAGACTGATACTCTGCATGTCATGAACGCTCCCGAAAAGCATCGAGTCGAACTGTCAGACGACGATCTCATCCTGGCCTCGCCTGTATTATACGGCTTCAGTTTGTCCGACAAGTTGTGGCGTACGTTACTGACATCCGTGTTGTCCGCTGCATACTGACCAGATTCATATACCAGTCGAGTTCAATGTCGAGAAGGTCCGCCCAATCGTGTGGTCCGACGAGCCCTTCACGAACCTCGTGCTCCCGGGTAACCGGAGAGACCTCCTGCGATCCCTCGTAGAGGCGCATAACTCCAACCTCGACTTCGACGACTTCGTCCACGGGAAGGGACAAGGTCTCGTCATCAACCTGTTTGGCCCCCTGGAGTAGGCAAGACTCTGTCTGCGGAGGCGACTAGCGAGCACCTCAAGCGGCCGCTGTACATGATCGGGGGTGGGGAGCTCGGGGCTGACGCAAACACCGTTGATACCACCCTGAAGCGCGTCTTCAGTATAGCTGCCAGCTGGAGTGCTATTGTCCTCATTGACGAGGTGACTTCCCTCGTTGTTCGGCTGTCGGTGCGAGCCATACTGAACCGCGCGCATAGGCCGATGTATTCCTGGAGCAGCGCTCATTGCATGATCTGACGCGCAATGCTATGGTCGCAGTCTTGTGCGCTATCTCTTCACCTGTGCATGGCAATCCTTCTGACCCGCTCTGTTAGTTTGCGGCACGTCGAGTACTACCGCGGCATTCTATTCCTCACCACGAACAGGGTCAAGGCCTTTGATCCAGCCTTCCTGTCCCGGATTCATGTCGCTCTCCGCTTCCAGGAACTGAGCAAGGAAGCGAAGCTCCAAATTTGGCATGCTTTCCTTCAGAAGGTCAAGGTGGACGACCTCACGGCGGACGAGCTAGACAATCTCGTCAGTCGGGAGGTCAACGGGCGCCAGATCAAGAATGCTACCAGGACCGCGATATCGCTGGCGAGAAGTCGTGGGGAACAGCTGGGATATAAGCACCTTGCTGAGACCCTTGATGCGATGGAAGAGTTCGCGTCATCGTAGGGCGCGTTGGCGGCAGCAGTAAGCCAGATTGTAATTCATATAGCATTAGGTTCTCTTGTGTGTACAGTGGACTGACAGATGGGACATGATTCAACCTGATACTTTTCCGAATACTGGTTCATGTTGAGTAGTGGGACCAAGAGCGAAATGCGAATTTGACGACGAATTTGATTCCTATGTAAACACACATCCTGTTGCGAGCGTCAACAGAGCCTACCTCAGCTTGAGCCTGCCACCTCCGCGACCGCCTCCGCATCTCTGACGACGGATCGCTACGTTTCGCGCTCTGGATCACACACGTAGACTCCCAGTACTGCCGGTGACCCAACCGTGGTGATAGTTAAACTGACATCCGCACCGCATACTTGTGGTCAAGCGTACCGAGCTCGTTGCGCCTACTAGTGATTGAGACCACGCATCCGGACATTGTTAGTAGTTCGCACCGCGCCGAACTGGAAGCATACATACCCAGCTGGTTCTCTATCTGAGTGGTGGGAGCACGAGGTGAGTACATGTTTCATGAGGCCCGCAACGTCGTGCCGTCAGTGCCAGCCCAATGCTAGCCAAGGCAGTATGTATGTACACATGCACATTGCATACACCCAATATTGTTTCCGATAAGCCATCGAGAATCACCGCTCAACGTCCGTTCAGGAGTACATGAAGGCACCCTTCGCCATCGTCCTCGCACTCTTCCTCTGGATCCTGAAGCCTAGTCACATCTTCCGCTGCATCTTCGGACCGCATCACCACGGCAGGATGCGCATAGCAACGTACAACCTGCGGTACGACTCTCAGCCAGACAGGATATCTGTTCGCGAGTCTATTGAAGCCCTGCCGAATCCGCTGGAACGACCGCGCTTTCTTGGACGGTCGGGAGAGGTGCCTTGGAGTACGAGGAGATTGAAGGTAGCACAACAGCTGTTGCAGGAGGAGCCCAACTTGATTGGTGCGCTTAATTACCCTTATTTCTGTAATGTTCACTCACTCACACGTTTGTAAGCCTTCCAGGAATCCCTAGTCAGGCAAGTTTACGACCTGGCAGAGTTACTTGGGGATGACTGGGCCTGGGTCAGTGCTGCAAACATCGTCACGGGGAATTCAGAGTGACCAGAATCCTCCCTTGCATAGGTCGGCGTAGGACGCGACGACGGCAAGCAAGCCGGCGAATTCTGTCCTATCTTCTACAAGAAGTACTCCCGGCCCGTACCCCGTCTTGTACCGCTGAGCTCACTATAGCCCGAGCATGCAGGTCGGATCTGACATTGGTCCATCATGAATCCTTCTGGCTCTCGTAAGTCATCTTTAACATTGAGCGAGAGCATCGAATTCAACGTGAACCGCCCGAGTTCACAGGGACAAGCCATTCGAGCCATCGAGGTATCCCGACGCAGGCTCCTTCCGCGTGTGCGAGGTCGCCCGCTTCAAGACATCCACGAAGACCTTTACGATCCTTAACTCACACCTGGACGACCGCTCCGACGCCCAGCGCCGCCTCGCCGCTTCGATGCTCCTCGCGCGCGCCCGCTACGAAGCGCACACCACCTCCGGCCCCGTCTTCATCACCGGCGACTTCAACAGCGCGTCGCACGGGTACGACTCGGGCGCATACCAGATCGTCACGGGCGTGGTCCCGCCTGTGCCCATCAACGAGACGTTCGCGGAGAAGTACAAGGTCCCCACGCGCGGAGACGAGAAGGACGCGTTCGTGGGGGTGGACTTGAAGGCGGAGACGCCGCGCATGCGCGTGTCGGGCGACTTCGCAACGTTCACGGGCTTCAACCGCCCCGGGGACCCGAGCGTGTACACGAGGATCGACTTCGTGTTCGGCGGGAGCAACGGCGGATGGTGAGTGCAAAACATGCGTTAGACGACAGAACGCGACTGACACGCGTATCAGGACCGCGGACGCGTACAAAGTGGGGACGTCGTTGACGGACGATGGTGTCCTTGCTAGCGATCATCGACCTGTATACGCAGATGTGACGATTTGAAGCCTCAATGTACGATATCATTCATGACAGTCCGAGGCAATGTGCTTTCTGATAAGCAGACTGGGACGCTTCAACGGCGGATCCTGTGGTGTATCGCGGGTTGGCTGGAGAAAAGTATGCTATGCAATGTTGGTACACGTGTGAAGGACAATGATATGACGAGACAACAGACAACATGCGGCTTGGCGGAACAATGTTAGAACAATGCAAACAGAAATGAGACAGCTTGATACATTATATGCGTGGTCGAGGCGAAGTTCATGGCTTCATAAAGGCGTCCGTAAGTCTGAGAGCAGTTGTGGGATTGCAAGTGGTGACAGAGCCGACGAGATACTCCCTCTTCTTGCTCTTGGGGTCGCCGAGCGCGGGGGCGACGGCGGGAGGGGCACGCCCGCTGCAACGCCCGGTGTCGGGCCTCTTCCAGGCGGGGCGGGGTAGAACATACCAGGCGGAAGCGGTGCCTCCTCGTACGCCGGTCCAGAACGAGGCTTGGGTGTGGCAGGCTTTGCCGTTCCCGCTGATCTGCGGGAACTACTGGTTGTCCTCGATCGGGTGGAGTCGGTCCTTGACGATGTGCTCGGATCTGCGTCCGAATACATGGGTGCGTATGGGGTGTTCGACCTGCTTGGAAAACCTGGCTGAGGTATGGATGATGTGAAGGCCACGAAGCCAGGCGGTAGCTGCCCCTCTTGCATCACAGGCACGTCCCCTGGAGCAGCAAAGTCGGCCCCGGGCAAGGACGGCAGACCTCGTTTATCCTTACTCTCCATCAGTGCTGGGTCAATGTAGTTGTGCACGACTTCCAGGCTTGGTAGGTCGGTGTGGGAAGTCTCAGGACTCAGCATGTGAGGTTGTGAAATGGTACCCGCGGAAGTTGCTGGTGACACGTCGTTCGTAGACTGCGATGTCCAGCTGATGAATATTACGTTCGAACGCTGAGCGAAGGGCTTACCGGAGACTCCACTTGGATGTCTGGTACACCACTGCTGGTGGATGTCCGGTTCCTCCACTTCTTCTTGAACAGCCTGTCCAAGGCGCTCGGTTTGCCTCCGGAGGTATCCACTCGCCCTGGAGTTTCAGGCCGTGCCGGTGTCTTCGATCGAGCCGGTGTTCGTGAACGAGCCGGAATCTGAGAGCGTGCAAGGTCAGGTACTTCGGTGAACGGCTCTTCCTTCGGACGGGGTCCTCTCGGGGACTGTATTGGACGCTTACGACACAAAACAGTCACATTAGAATCACTCGTGATACTGGTGCGCAATGGAACGTACGTCCTCTCGTGTCTGCCTCGATGGAGTCTTCGAGCGCCCGCTCGGCGAACCAATCATTTCCCTCAACCCAGCCAAGACGTCTGAGCGAGATCGACCGTGGCTCATCGACCTTTCCCGTTCCCCGCGCGAGCTGACAATTTCATATTGAGAGATCGCGGTAGAGGCCTTCGAAAGAGGTGAGAAGGCTGACCCGTGAGGTTGTGACGGGCCCGCGCCGGCTATGTATGCATAGTCCCGCGAGCGAACGGGCTGCTCGTAGACCGCCGTGCTCGATGCGGGCACGCGCATGGTGGTGTCAATCAAGGAGGGAGAGGAAGCACGAGGCGACAAGGGTTTCGTCAGCTCATGGGGTGGCGGCAGTCCTATCACGTTGTCACTGCTCATGTACGGAATCCAGTTGTCCGGAGGTATTTCGACGGGTGGGTGCGAAGGCGAAGGCACAGCGTTGTGAACAGAAATAGGGTGGACGGTATCGTCATGACGGGATTGCGAGCGACCTGCGCTAGGATCCGGTACGGGTATTGGGTTAGGTGTCGTAGCAGGTGGTGGTACATTGGGATGGATGGGAGAAGGCGCCGCTATGCGTGGGCTCCTCACTCTGATGGGGCTGGTAGGTTCCCTGGGCGGGCTGCGCATGCTCGACCTGGTCTCCGCCGAGCTACAGGGGTAGAATGACATCGGGTCAACCGAGAAGCACCAAACAGGTATGACCTACCGAGAAGGCGGTCGCCATGACTGGGGCGGAGGTGAACGTGTGATGGGGATGATCTCTTCCGGCTGACTCCCGCTTCCCGTGGCGTTTTCCTCCTGCTCCTCTTCGTCGGACATGTCGTCGACGACCGCCGGGCGTTGTATATATCTCCTAGGCTCGTTCCGAGACGCAATGCCGGCTGCTCGGGCCTCGTAGTAGGTCATCTCCCTCCCCTTGCTGAGGCCCTCTTGGAAGCCCTGGCGGTGTCCCTCTTCCCTGGCTCTGGAAATCACCTTCTCTTCCCTCAGTCTCCTCGCAACCGTCCTCGCCCGCGCCGCCTCAGCCTCCGCATCCAGCTTGTCCTGCTCCAGCCTGTCCACGATCTCCTGCGCGCGCAGGATCTCCCTCTGCGCCTCTTCCAGGCGCAGCTTCCACAGCCTCGTCTCCTCGTTCGCGCGCGCGGTATCCGCCTGCGCCTGCGCGGCCTGCTCACGCGTCTGCCGGAGGCGCTGTA
This sequence comes from Fomitopsis serialis, assembly GCF_022376445.1. Taxonomy (NCBI): domain Eukaryota; kingdom Fungi; phylum Basidiomycota; class Agaricomycetes; order Polyporales; family Fomitopsidaceae; genus Fomitopsis; species Fomitopsis serialis. The sequence goes on from NW_025954973.1 coordinate 508,290, forward strand.
GCGTGTCAATGGCGCGCTGCTCCGCGTCGTCCGCACGCCGCGTCTCGTGCTCCAGCCGCTCATTCGCGAGCATGAGCATCGACCGGTAATGGTTCGCGTCGCGTTCCGAACGCGTCATCAGCCGCGCGAGCAGCTTTGCCTTCCCGCCCGTGCCCCCCCAGGAGTGCTCTCGGTCGTAGGCATAGTCTCGGTCGCGTGGGGCGTGAGGTGGCGCAGGTGACGATCGTGAGCTTCGCGAGCCTATCCTCGACGGCGCCGAGGGAAGCGTATCGCTGGATGATGAAGACGGCTCAACGGCATCCATAGCGGTCGACGGCACAGGGGGGAAGGGGTACTCAGTGCTGGAGGCATGGTCAGCGCCAGGCAGTGTGAGGTAGATATTTGGTTAATAGACGCACCGGCCTTCGTCCTCGATTAAAGGGAACATGGCAGGCGCGGTCTGCTCATAAACGGTCAGTTGACATACGCGAAGTGAATAATGAGAAGGTGCATTGGGTACGGTACACACGCGCTGCCGTCATGGCCACGTCGTATACGTAGGGAGCGCTCTGGAGGTAGACCTCGCTGCCCGTAGATATTGCCCCGGCCGCTTCCGCAGTCCCGCGATCATGCACCAACGACGTGCTGCAAAGGCGTGTTCCGATGTAGCGCTATTGAGCCTTATCCATGCGAGGACAACACGTGTTGATAGATCGCCGGCGATTGTAAACGCACAAAGGGCTAAGATGAGGGCTCTATATTGCAATGCCGTGAGGAGGACTGGAGGAAGGGTGGATGAGCACGTCGAGGCCCCCAGAAGAAGTGCGAAGTGGGGACCCGTGGTGCTGCACCCTCCGCGTTCGCGACTGAGTCTCGAGACGTTCAGGTCTCCGCCTAATGGCCGATGTGGTTATATTGATTGGCGTCATACCGCCGATCTGTGACACCCTCGGAATAGCATAACGTCTCGGCATGAGCGAATCGGAGGGTGAAGAGTTGGTTAAACTTTGCGCATGAGAGCATCTGACCCCGATGTGCTCATGAGAATGCGATCGAGTCCATGGGAGCGGTCCAAAAAAGTGCATGGCTTGTGCATGGCAAGAAGTAGCACTTACCAGCATAGCGATAGCGTTCAGATAAAGTCATTAACACGGCTAGGCCTCTTTTGCAGGGCGGAGGTGCGGAGGAGTGAGCCTCGAGGCAGCAGGGAGCAGCAACCTTGTACTCACAGAGACACCCAGGTACCAGTTATGCTCAGAGAACTCTGCAGGCTTTGAACACGTTGGTTTAGGGGGGTGAAATGATTGGAAGCGAGAGCAGTAGTTGCAATAGACAAGCCCACTGCGTTTCGCCTTGACGCAACACTTCTGGCACAGCCCGGGAAAAGCGGGACTTGCATTCACCAGAAGCAAAAGTAGGCCTTCAAGAGATATACGCACGTTCTTATCCAGAGGTACAAGCAGGACCTGTTGTTTCCGGAGACTCCACAAGCCAGCAGCGGACCTTTGTGTCGGCGTCACCTTGACTTCCACTCGCCCGTCCGCCGCGCGTTCAGCTACGATGACCGGTGTTGAAGGCTCCTCAAGCCGAGATGCTAGAGTGCATCGGTCGCAAAGATGATGAACCACATTACACGAAATGCTGAGAATGAACTAGCGCTGTCGCGGTCGTCTACAAAAAGCTACAACACCACGCAACGGCGTCTCGTACTGTATCGGGCCGGGATCTCGCGCTCGGCCGGACCCATGCATAGTTGTTCAACAACGACTGCACCAGTTTGGATGGCAGCCACTGCATCGCATTCGTCTCAATTGTAGCCACCGACTGGTGTTCTTTACATTTCATGAGATATAGCCGTGAACTCGTTCTCGAACTCAACCATCGTATCGAGAGTCTCCGCAAGATGCTTGTATCCCAGCTTCTCTCCACGGCTCTTAGCCAGCGAGGTAGCCGTTCTGGTAGCATTCTTGATTTGACGTCCGTTTACTTCTCGGCCGACGAGATTGTCTATCTCGTCGGAGGGGAGGTCATCGACCTTGACCTTCTGAAGGAAAGCCTGCCAGATCTTGAGCTTCGCTTCTTTGCTCAGTTCCTGGAACCGGAGAGCGACGTGTATACGGGACAGGAAGGCGGGGTCGAAGGCCTTAACTCTGTTCGTGGTGAGGAATAGGATTCCGCGGTAGTACTCGACGTGCCGCAAACTAACACAAGGACGAATCAGAAAAGCGCCTCTGAAGGGTGAGAGGTGACATACAACACTGCGACCATGGCGTTGCGCATCAGGTCATGCATAGAGCGCTGTTCTAGGAACACGTCGGCCTGCATTCGAGATGTTAGGTTGGCCAGCACGTCGAGTCAATAAAATCACCTCATCTATGAGGACGATGGCCCTCCAGCGTGCAGCGATGCTGAAAACACGCTTCAGCGTAGTATCAACGGTGTTCGCGTCGGCCCCAAGGTCACCACCACCGATCATGTACAGCGGTCGCTTGAGATGTTCACTAGTCGCCTCCGCAGACAGGGTCTTTCCGACTCCGGGAGGGCCGAAGAGGTTGATGACGAGACCTTGTCCCTTCCCCTGGACGAAGTCGTCGAAATCGAGATTAGAGTTGTGTGCCTCCACGAGGGATCGCAAGAGGTCTCTCCGATTGCCTGGGAGTACGAGGTTCGTGAACGGCTCGTCGGACCATGCGATAGGGCGGACCTTCTCGACATTGAACTCGACTAGTAGATGAAATAGGTCAGTACCCAGTGGGAAATGCGGATGTCAGTGAAACGTACGCCACATCTTGTCGGACAGACTGAAGCCGTACAACACAGGTGATGCCAGGATGAGCTCGTCGTCTGGCAATCCAACTGATTGACTCTCCGTTTTAACACGCAGAGTTTCGGCCTTGACGGCTGGCTCCCCACGACGACGTCGGTTAGGTCGAGAGCGTTGCCTGGGTTGCGATGCCTGCACAGCAGCAGGCTGAGACATCGCATAGTTTGCGTTGTTCTGCTTGAATGCGCCTGCGAAGTCTCAGTAAAGTTGCAGCAGAAATTGCAACAACATTACCTCTGTCGATGATGGTCCTTGAATCGGTCTTGTTTGTACGGAAGTAAGTAACCGCGATTCCCTTCAACGTGACACGACTCACCTGGTATTTGATGTACACTCTTCCACATTGGGTTTCGACCCCGATGACGGCAGTCCCTTGGTAGTGCATATGATGTACACCGCTCAGCTTCATCCACTTGCGTGCCCGAGCGAGGAGAGCCTCTTTCAGACGCGCTTCGTTGCTATGATAGGACATCGGGTATGCGGAAAGCGTGTTGATCTTGACGACCCCTCGGAAATGTGGGATCTGAATGCTGCGGAGGACCCTACCGAACTTCGTCGTAGCCCCAGCTGGCGCCGAAACATTGTCTGTGTTGTTGTCCTGCGGATCGTCAATAACATCGAGGCCCTCGCCGTTCAGCGTGTACGACGTCGTGCCTTTTGCGAAGCTCTTGAGCTGCAGGACGCAAGGTTCGCCTGTCGAAGGATCCGTGGTGACCAGCAGTGTCCCAGGGATCAGGATGGCGTAGAGCAGGTCCGACGAGATCTCTTCATGTGCGAGGAGGTTAGAGATTTGGGAGATGGTGGCCTGAAAATCTGTCCGCAAGTAGTCCAAGAGGACTTCGAGGCTCCGGAGGACGTTGTCCTCGTCACTCAAACGGTCTGTGCTCTTCTTCAGATCTGATTGGTATTCCACGAAGCGCGGGTAAGCGGAGACCAACAGGTCTATAGAGAGCTGCCCGAGCTCGTTAGAACAGTTCGATCGAGTCCGTGAAATGAGGGGCTACCTCAAGAGGATCAACTGTCCAAGAGAGCCCGGGAATGTCGCCGATGACATCTTGGCATGCCGTTCGCAGGTATGGGCTCTTAATCGTTAGTGCAACCGTCGGCTCCACGCCTGGTGGGGAGTCCTCCGGAGGAATGTTGCGCACAACCACGAAGCAAAACGACTGCCAGACGTCGGAGCCGTCCGATGTCTTGCCGCCGGTCAAGACCTGCGAGGCAGACTTGACCTTGGTATCTTTGTACGTCCATGCGCGCGTTTGCATATTGAAGACATGGTCTACTCGCTTCACTCGCAGACTGGGCGAAGACACAAACAATGCCGGTGAGACTTGTGGTACGGGGGTACTTCTAGTAAGAGACGCACCTAGAGCTGGCGTCTGCACACAGCTTGGCATCCTCACCGCGTCCCCTCTTGTCCTGGAACAACCTCCATCGCCGTTCTTTCCTTTCTGTCCCCTCTTTTTCGATGCTCCCGTTCATCGCCATTGTTGTCGATAGCTTGTGTTCCCAGTTCGTTCTCGCCCCGACTTGGCGACTGCTGGGGGGACCAGGTATTATGGGAGGCTGAACCTCCTACACGTCTTCAGGAATAGTCCCTATATACCGCATCGCGACCACCGGAACCGCTTTGACTCAACTGCCACATCCATGGAGATACATATCACTGGAACGTACAGCCACTTGCTCGCTCTTCGCAATCGTGAACCTAATACGGCGTGAGATACCATGACAGGCACCGAGGCCTTCAAGTGACTCGGAGATCCAGAAATGATACTGACAATGAGGCAGCTGTCCATGCCAGCGTTGGCATTCGAGGGAAAGGCATATCGCGCAGCTCACGGTACCGGTGTATCAGGCAGGGGTGCTCTTCCAACTAGGAAGGTGTTCTGCCGCAATCCAGTGAGATGATACGCTTCCCTGCCAAATACAGGTAGTGCTTACCGCCTTCATCTCGTCGGTACAAGTGACCTTCATGCGGGTCCTCCTGATCATGCTCAGCCAGTGACACACGCCTTATCACATATGTGCTGCAGCTGAGCACTCATCGGGGCTAGGCGTGCTGCGTAACCAGTGTGATCCGGCCGCAGCGCTTGGCGGCGGAACGACTCAGAGCGGTACACGACAATGATGAGTAGAACACATGGGGTAACGATATGGCACTCACGGCTCGCTTGTGCGACGATTGTGGTCCTGTGATGAATTCTGGTGTCTCGTTGAGAGTACTTGCCACGTTCTGGTGCGTAGAATCAGTTAAATATCGTGGCGCTGCAAGTTCCGGCTGATACATGGTAGGCAATGGGCTGAAGAGGCCCAGATCAGGGCACCAAAGGAAGCAGAGGCTATACCGACGTAAAGACACGCAGACACCTTCGAGTTTAGATATTGACATGATGCGGCGACACTAGGGTTACATATGCCTGCGGCATGCGAGGTAAGTCACAGTATGTTGCCGCGGAACTTGTGAAAGCGAGCTCACCTGAACCGTTCACCATTGGATCTCCGTCTGCGGTTCCCTGTCCACACAGACACTCAATTCCCAATCGCTGACGCGCTTCGCCCATCGATACATCTTCAGCCCACCATACCTTCCCGCGGGCCACGCATCTCCCTCTCCATCTCGTCAAACAACCCCGGATTCTTGCCCTTCACAAAGTACACCATGATGGAGCCCTGCCTGTCGTAGATCACGAGATGATCTCGCGTCATCGCCTCTATCAGGATCTTCACGAGGAAGAGGTGGTCACCGTGTGTGTTTGATGGGGCGACATTTGGGTCCTCGGGCATGGCATTAGGGCGCATATCGCTCGCCTGGGAGAACCTATTGATCCTGGTCGCAAACATGCCTTCCCTGCCGGGCAACACGGTCAAGAAGGGAAGAGTACGCCAAGTTCCACCTTTGAGGGTTCGACAGGCATGTTTGTGGTCAGGCCAGTCCGCCTTCTGGCAATCTAAACGTAGCATCAGCAAGATGTGCGCGCACACGTTCCACGGTCACGCACCTGCTCCGCAGTAGGACACAGATTGGCATTGCCTACAACGGCTCGCTGTCTTGCGCCCGCAAAGAACACAGCCTGTGTCCTTGTTAAGCTTTCCTATGTCCTCGTAGCCGAGCGGACCGAACGGGAGGAGGAAGGAGACATGGAACTTCTGCTCCGTGGACTCCCTCTGTGGCGCATATGTGGGAGGCAGCAGTTTCTTGTTGATGGACAGCAGCTTGAGCAGGAGCGTCTGTCCGAGAGGCGTCGCATTGATGATGCCCGTGGGGCCAGGGGTAGGGTATATTGGCTTGCATCTGGTGGACCCATTTCATGGCGGTCGCTCGCGCGTTAGATTGATACATCAAGACGACGACCGGCGTGTCCTCGTTGAGCCTCAGCACGGACAACAACTGAAGCCAATCAATGTCGTGATCAGTCAAGCTTGAAATATCGTGTAGCCGAGCGACTCACCCTGACTGAGATGGCACACTGTTCCGCATGGTCCTGCACCAACAACCAGCTATATCCGTTGTCCCAACATTTCGCAATCGCCATAAGGGTCTGTCGAGCATCGTGCATCGGGTTTGTGTACACATCCATTTCCATGCCTTGAGAGGTTTGGTATGCTTCGAGGAAGTTAGTCCTCGTTACACTCTCATACACTGAGCCCGACCACGCGGGTAGCACAGTTGGATTGAGTGGAGGATTTCTTAGCACCTTTGATACATATTGTGCGCAGTTCAATGCTAGTCTGAGCCGCTTCTGCAGAGCGTCATCCGGCATCCTTGTGTCGGAGGCAGCTGGACACCCATAGAGGCCAAGACGACCAATGTCTCTTGGTGGGTTAAAGGATCCATGTTGAGCGAGAATATAGGTAACGGAAATTCTTGGTGGTGGTGGTGGAAGCCAGAATGCGCATGGAACAGTCACAGTACAGGAACTCGAATAGGATATGATATTCATGCTCGTCACGTCACGGTCCAACTCCAAAGGAAAGTGGAAGGAGGCAAGGCCGCTGAGCCTTCATTAGTTCCACAGGTAATAAGTTTCAAGCTTCCAGACCAGAGCAACGGAGAGCAGAACCGTCGAGGATGGAGTCAAAGAAGTACGAGTTCCGAGTGCCATCGAGCTTAGCCGCGACCCGGTTTCGACGCGGTCACGGTACCGTGCCCGGTGCCACCCGGCGTCAACGCGTCAACGCGAAACCGTCCGCAAACTCGCAACGGCTAAGTACGTTGATTCTTGGAAAGTTAACGCGTTATAACTTACGGCCGGCCCAAACACACTGGCGGCGGCAGGTTCAAATCGTCGAACCTATGATAATTTGGCCTCCGATTCGATTCCTTCGGCTGTCCGTCCAACTCTGGTCTGAACGTTGACGCATGCTCTGGGAACCGGCGGATTCAAGAATGAGATTTATCAAAATGAAAATATCATGTACTGCGCTGTTGTCTCACACACCATACTAGAGCACGACAGTGAGCCATCTATGTACCGCGTACAACCACACTACGGTTGTCACAGGCCAACGCGGGATATGGCATTGAACTCCCTCTCGAAGTCTTCCATCGCATCTAGGGTTTCAGCGAGATGATTGTACCCCAGCGTCTCTCCACGGCTCCTGGCCAGCGAGGTGGCCGTCCTGGTAGCGTTCTTGATCTGGCGCCCATTGACCTCTCGACTGACGAGATCGGCTAGCTGCTCTGCGGTGAGGCCGTCCACATTGACTTTATGAAGGAAAGCCTGCCAAATCTTGAGTTTCGCTTCCTTGCTCAGTTCCCGGTAATGCAGGGCAACGTGGATACGAGAGAGGAAGGCTGGATCGAACGCCGTCACCCTGTTTGTGGTGAGGAAAAGGATCCCGCGGTAATATTCGACATGCCGCAAACTAGCAGAACCACGAGTCAGAAGGATCGCCGCTCAAATGCGATAAGGACACGTACAAGACCGCGACCATGGCATTACGCAACAAGTCATGCATAGAGCGCTGTTCTAGGAATACGTCTGCCTACAGCGCCGGCGTTAGTACAGCTAGCACTGGCAGCAGACAAGTAGACGAAGATACCTCGTCTATGAGGACAATCGCCCCCCAGCGCGTAGCTATACTGAAGACGCGCTTGAGAGCAGTATCGACAGCGTTGGCGTCGGTACCAAGGTCCCCGCCCCCGATCATGTAAAGCGGTCTCTTTAGGTGCTCGCTGGTTGCCTCCGCAGACAGAGTCTTTCCAACTCCCGGAGGACCGAAGAGATTGATGACGAGGCCCTGGCCCTTCCCTTGTACGAAGTCGTCGAAATTGATGTTGGAGTTGTGCGCCTCTATGAGGGATCGCAGGAGCTCCCTGCGATTGCCCGGGAGTACAAGGTTCGTGAAGGGCTCATCGGACCATACGATGGGGTGGATTTTCTCGACGTTGAACTCGACTGGTACACGAGTGGTGAGCGGATGCATGAGCCTAAATGCTAGGTACTCACGCCATAGCTTGTCGGAAAGGCTGAACCCGTACAGCACGGGTGAAGCGAGAATGAGATCGTTGTCTGGCAGTTGCCAACTGAAATACTGCGGGATAGTTGTCTCCCCAGCATCGGACGCCGCGTCCGGGTCGCGTGTCAGGGTGTATGCTCGTCTGATGTCTGAGTCCGGAATGGTTACTTCTGCTTGAATGACTCTGAACTCTGTCTGATCAACTTCCTCAGGCATGTCGTAGTTCGGATTATGGTGTCTGAACGTAGCTGCATCGTCGTCAGATCAAGACTCTGACAGCGACAGGTACGATCTCATCACCTCCGTCGATCATCATCCTGGAATCAATCTCGTCGCACAACGTCAGTGGATACAGCCTGCTCTGTGACTCTGCGCGACTCACCTCGTATTTCTTGCGATTATAGACAGCAATTCCTTGATACCGCACATGCTGCACTCCGTACAAGTCGATCCACTTGCGCGCCCGAGCAAGGAGTGCCGCCCTCAGACCCCCCTCATTGCTGTGATACTCGATTGGGTACGCAGGCAACGTATTGATCTTCACTATCCCCTTGAAACGCGGGATGCACCGAGTGTGCTCGACCCTGCAGAATCGCTTCGCGGGTAGAGCATGCGCCAGATCAGAGTCAGCGACGTCGTCCAGCTCAACGTCCATGACATCGATGCCCTCGCAGTTCAGGACGTATCCTTGAGCTCCCTTGTCGAACTGCTTGAGCTGTAGAGCGCGGGGCTCTCCCGTCGCCGCATCCGTGCTGACGAGCAGCGTGCCGGGAAGTAGAATGGCGTGGAACAGATCCCAAGTTATCTCCTCGTGTGCCAGCAGGCCGGCGATCTGAGAGATGATGACTCCGTGGTCTTCGCGCAAGTAGTTGATGAGGACCTCGAGGCTGGCGAGCACCTTGCCGTCATCGCTCGAGCGGCCCGCTCTGCCTTCAAATCCTTGGCGGTACTTTACGAGCTTGGGGAATGCTTGGATCAACAGATCGACTGGAAGCTGCGATCAAAAACGGGTTAGGGGCTGCAGTGCAGTATGATAGTAGAGCAACACGTACCTCGAGAGGGTCGGCCGTCCACGAGATGCCCTCGATCTCACCAATGACGTCCTGACAAGCTGCTCTCAAGTACGGACTCTTGATTGTTACTGCGACGGTCGGCTCTTCTCCTGCACATGTGGGCATCCGGCGCACTACCACGAAACAGAAGGACTGCCAGACGTCGGAGCCATTCGACGTCTTTCCACCATGCAACACATGCGGGGTATCCTGGAGCTTCGTATCCTCGTATGACCACATGCATGAATGCCTGTGATAGACGTGATCGACCCGCTTGACCTGCAGACTGTACGTAGGTGTGAGCCTGAGTAAACGACACGTTTTATTCGCTTACACCTAACACGGAGCGAGGACTCACCTAGGAGAGCTGATGTATACGCATGGTTCCGCTTCTACAGGTGCAGGCATGCGTGCAAAATCGGAGTATAGACTCCCCAACCACGACCATTGCGCATCTCCTTTCTCCGCCCCCTCGTTCCATGTATACTCTGTCATTGTCGCAGAGACGATGGCCCACCTCCGTAGCGATATAGGTCTGCCCCTAAAGTGTTGCGTCTCGGAGAGCGCAACGACCACCAGTTGAGATCGTATCACAGCGAGGGGCGTGTCCTGCGGAAAAGAACTAGAATGATGTCCACGAAGACCGGCTGTATATAAACGCACTCCGACTAACGGAGCATGAGCCAACCCCAAATATCGCGACCAGTGGTGCAGCTGCCGCCGAGCCGCACTTATATGTGCGCTCTTCACACCATCAAACCCTACATTGTCCAAACCCTACATTGTCGAGGGCGGCACTACAACAGCGGGTTCCTTCAGATAAACCTGCATGCCGATAGGCATTGTCAACAAACGGACCACGGATACAGTCTATGACTTACTCTAAGAGCTCCTAAGTATTCTTCGAAACGGTCACATTTTTCAAGGCGGTTTGGCCCTCGGAGTGATTCCCCCAAAACCTACTTATATGACTTGCTTCCCTGCAAATACATGTAATATCGCCTCATCATTCTCGATGCCTCGAGGATCAGACTGGTATGGCTTTCAATTGGGCTTCGCTGGCGTCATTGGTACGCATGTCCCATCCACACATTGAATCAAGGCAACGTATATACTAGAACCATATGTAATTTGAAATCGATGTGCTGCGAGAGCGTAAACAGTAAGCATAATTACTGCGCGAAGGAAGAGGGACAGCTGGTACTGCGGGACCCACCTCAGAAATCTTGCGTATGTCACCGACTCGACAACCCCGAATGCTCACTCTATGAAGTTTAGACTATCGCAGATCACGACATCTGTGCACACCATTGCTGTTAATAAGCAGGAAAGAGGCGTTCACGACATACGTTGGGATCCGACTGGCGACTCGGAGTGCAGCTAGTGGGTAGTCAGGCCGCATATATGCAGTCGATTCCTGTGAAAAATCCAAAATGCGCACAGCCTGATGCGCCGAGATCCGTGTTCGCCATTGAGGGATCAGCAGAAATTTGTGACCCGTCTGGTAGTCCGAGCGCGAGGATGGAGGGGTGTATGCGCATATAGGGTACGTACTCCTGCGTACTATGACACCGATGGGCACTGTGAGCAACGAGTCGTTTTCCGCATGCAGAGACAACAAAGTGGAGAATCATTCCTGAACTGCTCGTCGCCGAGAGCATGGGACACAGTGCATGGGGTGTTCCGCAGGCACATAAGTCTCCAAACCACGTCGAACCGATTGGACCACGTCGTTTGACGGTGGGAAGGCGAAATGGCCCTGGCAGAAGATCGCCTACTCGTCGATGGGGATTGGACAAGCTTCAGGTGACACCAAGTATCATTGACTCATTCGGACCTTCGACTCGGATCCGCACTTGATTTGGTCCCTGTGAGGATGTTCCTTCGCCAACATTGTCTCTGACCCGGTGGCGACGGTGCGCTTGGTCATGGGAGTCTGCGCGAGTGACTGTATGTAGGACATATCAACGACCAGAGCGGGGAACACATGCTCACGTCGCCCAGCTCCCAGTCAAATAAGCCGACGCCACCTAGCAATTCAGATATGCGACAACGAGCTCTCAGTTGAACCGCCATAAGTTCCACTATCGGGAAAAGCAGACTGACGTGACGCAGAATTACCGTCGAGGATGGAGTCAAGGAAGACGAACTCTCGAACCTAATAGGCGCGCCCCGATCGACGTAGACGCGGTCACGGTACCGTGACCGCCGCCACCTGGCGTCAACGCGTCGACCGCGACACGGAAACTGTCCGGACTCCGTGGTGAGCCGTACTGCCAGCATAGTGCTAAGTCCTTGTATTGTAGCGCGTCATAATCCACGGTCGACCCGAGAACATAGACGACGACAGCGTTGTATTGTCGAACCCATGATCCTTTCGCGTTGAGCATCCCACTCAGGTCTGAGATCTGAACATTGACGCATGCTCTCGGAACCGGCAGATTCGAGTATAGGATTCATCAACAATCAGGTGCGAGACTATTGTCGCTTGCATCATACTAGAGCACGACAGAGCCAGTGGCAATTCATGTACCGTACAACCATCCCACAGTTCTAACTTCTCACAAGCCACCGCGGGATATAGCATTGAACTCGCTCTCGAACTCTTCCATCGCATCTAGGGTTTCAGCGAGATGACTATACCCCAGCGTCTCTCCGCGGCTCCTAGCCAGTGAGATTTCCGTCCTGGTAGCGTTCTTGATCTGACGGCCGTTGACGTCTCGACCGACGAGATTGTCTAGTTCGTCTGCATTGAGACCGTCCATCTTGACCTTCTGAAGAAAAGCATGCCAGATCTTAGACTTCGCTTCTTTCCCAAGTTAACGAAAGTGGAGAGCGATGTGGATACGAGACAGGAAGGCTGGATCGAAAGCCGTGACCCTGTTCGTGGTGAGGAACAGGATACCACGGTAATATTCGACATGCCGCAAACTTGAAGGCGACGAGTCAGAAGGGTCAACAATCATACGTGACAAGATCACTCACAAGACCGCAACCATGGCATTGCGCGACAGGTCGTGCATAGAGCGCTGTTCTAGGAATACGTCTGCCTACAGCGCCGGCGTTAGTACAGCTAGCACTGGCAGCAGACAAGTAGACGAAGATACCTCATCTATGAGAACAATCGCGCTCCAGCGCGTGACTATACTGAAGACGTGCCTCAGAGTACCGTCGACAGTGCTCGCGTCGGAGCCGAGGTCTTCGCCCCCAATTATATAAAGCGGCCTCTTCAGATGCTCGCTGGTCGCCTCCGCAGACAGAGTCTTCCCGACTCCGGGAGGACCAAACAGATTGATGACGAGACCTTGTCCTTTCCCCTGGACGAAGTCGTCAAATTTGAGATTGGAATTGTGAGCCTCCACGAGGGATCGCAGGAATTCCTTGCGATTGCCCGGGAGTACGAGATTACTGAAGGGCTCGTCGGACCATTCAATGGGGTGGACCTTCTCAACATTGGACTTGACTGGTATACGAGCAGTAAGTACGCGCATGAACCTGCCAGGAGCTGAAACTTACGCCATAGCTTGTCGGAAAGACTAAATCCGTACAGCACAGGCGAAGCAAGGAGCAGGTCATCGTCTGACAATTGCGAGACATGATACTGTGGGATGACGGCCTCCTCAGTATCGAAGTCTGCGTCTAGGCCGCGTGGAAAGGTATGCGGCGGTACAGGCCCTGACACCGAGATCGTTGTCTCTTCCGAGACTACTGCGAACGCCGTTTGATCGACGACCTCAGGTTTGTCATAATCGGGATAATGGTGCATGAATGCAGCTGCAATGCTGTCAGGTTGGTACGCCCAAGGAAGCACCAACTGCCAATGCCAGTACGTTACCTCGGTCAATCATGACTCTAGAATCAATCTGTCCGGTGATATCAGTTAACGCGATGTTTTTGGTATTGTCTACGGCTCACCTCGTACTTCCAGTCGTGATATAAAGCAATACCTTGATACCGTACATGTTGCACCCCGTTGAGTTCGATCCACTTGCGTGCCCGAGTTAGCAGGGCGGCCCTCAGGCTTGCTTCGTTTTTATGGTATTTGATGGGGTACGCAGGCAGCGCATTGATCTTTACCACGCCCTCGAAACACGGAATACCCCGCGTGTTCTCGACCCTACAGAATCTCTTCGCGGGTGCAGCCAGCGTGAGCTCAGAGTCAGCGTCGTCGTCCAGCTGGACATCCAACGCATCAAGACCCTCGCAAGACAAGCTGTATCCACGAAGCCCTTTGTGGAATTGCTTGAGCTGAAGAACACAGGGCTCTCTCGTCAGGGCGTCTGTGCTGACGAGGAGTGTGTTGGGGAGTAGAATGGCGTGGAGTAGATCCCAGGTTATCTCTCCGTGTATGAGTAGGCTGGCAATCTGGGAGATGACGGCGCCGTGGTCTTCGCGCAGGTAGTTGATGAGGGTGTCGAGGCTGGCGAGTATTTGATCATCATCACTCGAGCGGTTCGCCTTGCCTTCCAGCTCTTGACGGTACTTTAAGAACTGAGGGAAAAACCGGATAAACAGGTCGGGTGAAAGCTAATATATTGTCAGACAGCCACGGTAAAGGATGAGGGTCAACCACGACCTACCTCCAGATGGTCGACCGTCCAGGATATCCCCGAGACCTCACCGATGACGTCCTGACAAGCTGTTCTCAGGTACGGACTCTTGACTATCACTGATACTGTCGACTCCGCTCCCGGAACTGGAGGTATCTGGCGGACGACCACGAAACAGAACGATTGCCAGACGTCGGAGCCGTCCGATGTCCTGCCACCAGAAAACACCTGGGGGATAGCATGGACCTTGGTGTCCTCGTATGTCCACGTGTGGGCGTTCATGTCGAAGATGCGGTCTACCCGCTTCACCTGCAAGCTATGCATGGATGTGAATATGGAGGATCAGTTTGCGCTGGTTGATGCTAGCTCAGACGGAGCGAGGACTCACCCAGGGGGGCTTGTGTACGGCTCTACTTCCATGGGTGCAGACGTGGGCACAAAGGGCACAAAGTGCTCATACTGTACAATCTCCTGGGGTTCTCTCCCCTCTCCTTCGTTCCCTGTATACTCCGTCATCCTTGTTGCAGATACGCTGGTTTGAGCCTGTTTCCTTCAAGAGCGTTGCGTTTCGGAAAACAGAACGTCCGTTGAAGATCGTTGCACAAGCAGGCGACGTGTGTGCTACGGAAAGGAATATCAGTGACGCCTACAAACGCAGATGCTTTATCAACGCACTACGACGTTCGGAGCCTGTGCTAACCCAAATACCGCGAAGAATGATGCAGTTGCCGCCGAGCCACACCTATCTGCGCCCTGTACTCCATCAAACCTACAATGTCGAGGGTGAGGCTATTGGCGAGTCCCTTCAGGTAAGCCTGCACGTCGGTGAGGCAGTACGAACAAAAAACTATGAACGAAGTCCATGACTCACTCGAAATCGTACTGAGCAGTGTTTGCGCTGCTGTGAAGGTGATTCGACCCTTTGTAGAGTTTCTCCGAGACGTGCTGATATGTCATGCTTCCCTGAATATAGGTAGTATCGCTTCATCGTTCTCGAAGCCAACGCCATTGAGTTGGGTGGTCCGCCATTGTACTAGTAGTACGCGTGCCCCGTCCGCACATTGAATCCCAATTGTCCCCCCGAAATTTGGTGTCGCCCGAGCATAGCCTGTAGGGTACCGGCGAACATGTCCTCCGGTCCAGTTGTCCACGGCTGAAACGGGCTGTGCGCAAGAACAATCAGCTGAGCAAGAATGAGCAGCACACACCGCTTACGACCTGTAAGACTCTTGCGAGCCAGTACCGCATGGAAGCCCACCAGTGCTGTGAGCACTTGCTTGCGCTCCCGGCAATGTAGCTGTGCACCAGAGTAAGCCTCGCCTTCTGCGATGATGGCTAACAACCCAAAAGGCCGACTTCGGAGCTGTCAGACAGTTTAGACGCAGAGCCCATGGAAGCTGCGGCCCGGGCTCGAACGAAGGTGAACAGCATCGACGATGATTCAGGTGGCACGACTAGACCATAGCCACATAACATTCACCAGTCATCGTCGGAAATATCTGCAGCATACAGACAGTGAGGTTCTTGTGACTTTGACAGGTGAAGACGGTTGGTACCGTAGAGCTCACCTAAGCAACCTTCTGCATGTCCCGTCAACGGGTAACCTTGAGGCGACTTTGTCGACTGCTAGGCCCAGTACGGCGAACAACAGTACGACGCTCTACCGAGAAGCCCTCTTCTGTATGTCGTCGACTCGTAGGTGCGGATGCTCACTCTGGAAAAGCGTATTGTCGTAAATCACGAACATCCTGTGCATTGCAGAAGGGCGAGGCGATCGCCGTGTGCATTAGGTCGACCGAACTACTTGCGAATGCTGTGAAGTTCGGTCGCATATATGCTTGCAATACCTGACAGCGCACCCCAAAGAACTTCAAAGGTGATTGTCAAGATTCCTACGAGTACAACAGACCTGTGTCGAGTCGCCCAGGTCAATACAATACAAGCGTAGCTTCCCAGTCAATTATACAAGGTCGGAAACCATCGGTGACATGCCATATTAGTACACGAACGCGTGGCGGTGGACCATCTGCAGCACACAGACAGTGAGTGTCCGTACGTCTTCCGGGAGAAACGAAGACCAGCTCACCCGAGTAGATCACCACTTGATCTCCGTCTGCGGCTCCTTGTCCACACAGATACGCAACTCCCAGTCGTTGGTGCGCTTCGCCCATCGATACATCTTTGCACCGCCATAGCCTCCCCGCGGGCCACGCATCTCCGTCTTCATCTCGTCGAGCAACTCCGGATCCTTGCCTTCCACCAAGTACACCATGATGGAGCGCTGTCTGTCGTAAAGAACGAGATGATCTTGCCTGTTTGCCTCTATCTGGACCTTCACGAGGAAGAGGCGGTCACCGTGTATGTTCGGCGGAATGGCGTTGGGGTCGGGCAGGCCACCAGGGCGCATGTCGCCTGCCTGGGAGAACTTGTTGATGCCGCTCACATACATGCTTTTCATGCCGGGCAACACGGTCACGAAGGGCAGAGTGCGCCAAGTCCCGCCCTTGAGGGATCGACAGGCATGCTTGTGATCAGGCCAATCCGCCTTCTGGCAATCTATACGTACTGAGCATAAGCGAGATTCATGCGTGCATACTCCGTGGCAACGCACCTGATCCACAGTACGATGCTGATAGGCATTGCGCACAGCGACTCGCTGTCTTGCGCCCGCACAGAGCACATCCGGGGTCGTTGTTAAGCTTTGCTATGTCCCCGTAGCCGAGCGGACCGAGGGGTAAGAGGAAGGAGACATGGAAATTCTGCTCCGTAGACACTCTCTGCGGCGTGTATGTGGACGGAAGAAGTTTCTCGTTGATGGACAGAAGCTTGAGCAAGAGCTTCTGCTCGAGCGGCGTCGCATTGATGTTGACGGCAGGACCAGGGCAGGCGTAGTTCTCTTGCATCTGGCGGACCCATGCTACGCCCTTCAGGGCTGTCGCTCGCGTGTGCGACTGGTATAACAAGATGATCGCGGGCGTGTCTTCGTCTAGTCGCAGCACGGACAGCAACTGGAAACAATTCACATCATCGGTCAGTCAAGACACGCGATATAGCTGAGCGACCTACCCTGATTGAGATGGCACACTGTTTCGCGTGGTCCTGCACCAACAGCCACCTATGTCCTTTGTCCCACCCCTCTGCGACCGCCATAAGGGTCTGTCGTGCATCAAGCATCGGGTTGGTGTATAACTCCATCCCCATGCCCTGAGAGGTTTGGTATGTTTCGAGGAAGTTGGTCCTCCTCACGCCCTCTAAAGCAGGGCGCGACCATGCAGGCAGCGAAGTCGGTTCGAGTGGAGGATGTCCAAGCACCTTCGACGCATATTGCGCGCAGTTCAGTGCTTGTTTGAGCCGCTTCTGCAGAGCGGCATCCGGCATTCTCGTAGCGGGGGGCAGCTGGACGCCCATGGAAGCTAGGATGGTCAATGTCTCTTGGCGGGTCAAAGAGTCCATGTCGAGCGACGACAGAGAGGGCCAACTCCCTGACGATGAAGGAAGCCAGAAAGCATGGAGGAAGGCCGCCCCTGTCCCCTCGTCGGTGGCTGGACAAAAGGAGCATCTTGGAAGGATCGCTGCTAAGTAACTTGACGTCAAACAGTGACACGCCGAACCCGTACTTGCTATCACATGCACGTCACGCCTCTGACCAGGAAAACGACCCGGATGAATAGCCACCGCCCGGGCGCATCGGTGCTCGTCGACCTGCACATTCGCATGGAGACTCACCTGAGTGAATACCCGCAGCGGGCGCACATACTTTTCCAGCGGCCGTAAGTCTGACATGCAATCCGAGAAACACCCAGAGCATACCGACGACATTAGATAGCACTACGTACTGTACTTATTGCGCACCCTTCGCCCCGAAGCCAGTCAGATCGGCGTTCAGTCCGCCGAACCGCTCGCAGATCGTGATAGCATGTTCATGGAAGGCGTCGTTCAAGCCATGTGACGTCCCGCGCAAGAGCAAATGGGGAAGCACACGAGTGTGGAACAGTCGCTGGGCAGCCACACCTCCCTGGAGTGTGTAGGACATCAGAAAGTGGGGGATGCGCAACAGGGAGGAACACGCACGAATTGATGGTTTACGCCACCGACGATCGCCTCCACGGCACCGCCCAGCACCTTGTGCAGTCCTACGCTTCTCACAGAGGCTTCGCTCGTGTCCATTGAGTTGCTGGGAGGAGACCACTTCAGTGCCTTGCCCAACGACCAGGCAGCTCCAACATGTTCCCCCAAAATGTAGGTGTTCAGCGCACGCTCCACCATGTGCTCAAAATCGTGGTCCTGTCGAAGAGACGGCGACGAATCCAGCAGAGCGTACAGATAAAACTGCATGACCCGTCTCCCTGAGATCACACTTAAGAACGACGACTCGAAGAGACCGCGACAGCAAACTCACCCATGAAGGTTAGTCGCGCATTGTGCCTGATCCTCGCGTCCGGGTGACTCGAATGCGTAAGCATCCGGTCGGCAAGCTCTCTTGGGAACTTCAGAGGTGCGAAGAGTGTGTTCAGATGTTCCTCGGGGCTGACTGCTGCAGCCTGCCGTCGGGCCGATGCGCTATTTGACGACGCAGCTCGGAACTCTGAAGGGTGAGCTGGCGCGGAGGAAGGTGGGGGGGATTGTTGCGCCTGCGCCGCCGCCGACAGTGACCTCCATTGTGGCCTTGATCTCGACCCTGTTTTACTGTTAGGTGCGCCAGGTCGAGCGAGCACTGACACTGTTTACCTGCAGCCGGTCGACACGGTGTCGAAATCTTCCGCGGAGCAGCGAATATACGTCCTACATTTCTAGACATTGTCGGACTCCAGAGGTTGTCTACCGCCTCAGATAGCGGAATGACAGAAGGAAAGGCCCAGGTGTAGCGAGCGTACAGTTGGAGGAGGAGGTCCTGGAGGATACGCTTTCCCGATTTCTGAGAGAGCGCAAGCTCTGTGATGCCACGTGACAATTCGAGCCTAAAACGTTCCGCACCAGCGCCAGGGAGTCGACCCCGGTCACGGTGTGTACTGAGTACTGAAAGTTACAGTGCACCTACAGGGATGCTCGAAACGCAGCATTCAAGCGTTTGCAAAGTGAAGAACTGCATAACGGATGTGTATCGGCATGACAAAACGGGCCAGGAGGGGACCTTGCAAGCAATCTAAGAGAGCAGGACCGGTACCGGGTACTTGCCCGACCCCCTAACAACACAACGGTACATTCAAGCTAGGATATCTAGAGATGCAAACAATCTGATAGCATAACGAGTAGCAAAAAAGCATAGACAGCTATCCGAGAAGGAGCAAGTACAGACGGAAGAGCACAGAGGTACCCGATCAAGCTCCAGCACCACCATATCCGAGTCCTTGCGGGGGCGGCTGCGGGGCGACGGGCGTGGGCAGCTGATGCTGCACGAACGAATTCCAGGTCTCCTGCAAGCTGTAATGCACATTCATCACCGGCTGGGGGGCCATCGACGGATCCTGACGCATCTGGGTCATGCTGTGACTCCGGCTGAGGCTAGGCGTCGGTGCGTGACCATACGAATTGCCAGGATGCACGGGCTGAGTGGGCTGAGAAGGGTAGTCAATAGGCGTCGTCGGGTACCCGAGTTCATGTCCAGTTTGTCCTGGAGGGACTTGCCACAGCTGGGAGCGGGTCGCAGGAGGCGGGGGCGGCATATCGGAATGGTATGCCGGGGCATGCATGGCAGGAGGGAAACCGTGATACTGTCCATGAGGAACCGTGGTATGATTGCTGTCGCCAGCGTGGTACGACGGGTATGGTTGTGAGTGGCCTTGGGCGAATCCTGCATGCTGCGGATCTACTGGGACGAGCTGCGAAGTGCGCCCTGGGTATTGGGACATAGCCTGATCATGCTCAGGCTGTCCGTGCGTCTGCGGTGGTGCGGGGTACCATTCTGAATACTCCTGGTGACCCGAATGCCCCTCTACGCCTTCATACCCATGCGTGCTTCCGTAGCCCTGCGACATCTCATATTTCTGCGGCGGACTCTGGTAGTCCGGCGGAGTAGGATAGCTCCCTGATTGCTGCATGTCACCATACCGCCTCTGCTCTTCCAACCGTGCCTCCTCCTGTTTGCTCATGTAATACGCATTGACGTCCCGGATCTGGTCGTCCAGCGCGCCCTGAAACCCGTGCATCTCGTCCACGAGCATCGGGTGCACCGCGCCCCCATAGCTCTGGAGGGCCGGGAACATATCCACGGAGGTTACCTGCGGGCTCTCCGACGAGCGGCTGGAGCCCGAACCCGAGCCAGGGGACGTGGTAGAGTCCGGCGAGATAGGTCCTGACGTCGAGCTGCTCGGCGTGCTACTGGAAGCCCCCGGACGACGCCTCGAGACGGAGCGCACTCGCTGGATATTGTGAGATTTCGTAGCGACGGTCCGCGTACGACCGCTGAAGATCTGGAGCTCGTCGTGCTGGCCGGCGTCCACGCGAGGTGCGAAGATATCACGGACAGGTGGGAGGCCCTGTGTGTAAGTCGCGTATGCCTTGTCGTGTAGTCTCCGGACGATCGGCTGGAAGGAAGTCAGTATGCTCGATGCTATTGTCCGCACGGAGAACTGTGTACCCACCAAGAACTTCACAGCGCGCCCGCCATGCTTCGCAGCACTCTCAAACAAGTCATACGCCAGTCTCAGCTCTCCCAATGCTGCCTGTGCCGTCTTTGTCGTACCTCCATGGGTAACGACCGAAGCGAGCATCACCTGTCCCGCCATGTCAGCTTGTACCTGGCACGTTCACATTGGTCGCGTACTCACAGTGGAGGAGAACGCATGCGTCCACAAGACCCAGAATCTGGCAATTTGTATCGGGAACAGGTTGAACTGCTCGCGGAGCGAGCTCAACAGGATGCACGCACTCCGATAGCCAGCGAGGAAAGACGGCGAGTACGGGCTCCGAAGCGGGTCCGTCGGGTGGTCGCTCAGTGCTTGCGCGAAGAAGCATCTATGCACATAAAGCAGAGCTGCCGCACAACAGTCATTCACGCTTCACGGACTCGCGTAAGCACTGAAGACTCACTCAGATGTAAGTAGTTGATCGGCATGTAGTGGCTCATCGTTTCCGAGAGGCCCTTCCCTTCTGGCGGCGAGCCGGTGGCGTATTTTGGCAGTGGCATGTCTCTCAGCTTACGATCGAGTTCAAGGATGACAGTGTATTTCGGGGCGCGCGACGTGAGCGTGCCCTGGACGACCTCCGAGACACATTCTTTACCCCAGCGCGCTTTCCACGCAGGGACTGTATGAACACCGTAGAGCCCCACAATGGTAAGCGCAGAGTACGCAGTGAAACTTGCGAAACACTTACAAGACAGCTGAGGCGTGCCGTCCTCTGCGAGCGTCTCATCGGGGTCCGCAGGGAGTTCGGTGTCGACGAAGGGGAGGGAGAAAGTGGATAGACGGCCGGTGGCGAGTGCTTGCCAACAGTCAGTGATAAACACTTCCCAGAACAGCGCGCGACGCTTCTGTACTTCTGCTGGTGATAGCTTCCAGCGGGCACAGTCACGATCTACAATTTGTTAAGGTATTGCCCAGACAGGAAGACAGAGGTCGACGCACGAAGACCGATCTAAACCAATGATCAGTCTATTGGTCCAAAGGTCATGGACTTGGCACTCACACTCTGCGCAAGTTTTGAGCTTAGCCCCATGAGCGCCCACGTACTCTCGATGCTATTCTCGTCCGCAACCAAGCCCTGCGCAACCAAACCATCAGCCTCGCTTTCAGAAGATTGACGCATACAGCCAACCTGATAGATCGCCATGAGACTGAGCGTCTGCACGGTGACGACACTCGGCGGACGCTCGAGCACTGGCTCAAGGTTTAGCGCAGCCCTCGTGAGCTGAAAGTACCGCTCGGCCTCCGGGTTATGCGGCGCCGGTGGGAGGTCGACGTCCGTCAGCGCGCCAAAGCAGAATATCACAAACAACAGCGCCAAGTCATGCGACGAGCCACCGGTCCCGCCGCCCTCTCTCCCCAGCGCAAACGCCGCGGCGGAGCTACTCAGCGCGCCGCTTTTCGCACCTTCCGCCGCCTCGTCGTAGAAAAGTGGCAAGATTTCCTCCAACAATTGCCGCCGCGTCACCGCGCCAAAGAACCACGGCGCCTGCTCCAGGTACAGGTCGCACAACTGCGCTGCCCGCGGCCACGGCGGCAGGTGCTCCTCGATCAGCTCCTGCATGTCCTCCGCGGGGATGTCCGACGGCGCGGACGGGAACGACGTCGTGAGTCGCGCGAGGGAGGCGGGCAGCATCGGGCCCTTGTTGGGCGGGCGTTCAGGCGGAGCTGTTGCAGGCCCCGGTTTTTCGTCCAGAAGTAGACTCTACGCGGGTGGTCAGTATGGGGGTGGATCACGCTGGGAACGACGCACCTCGGAGCCGGCGGAGCGGCCGTAGAACGTCGCTGCCCCGTCGTCGCGCACCGCGAGCGTCCCGAACGAGTCGATGTACTCGCTCTCCTCGTCTTCCTCTTCTTCCTCTTCGAACAACCCGTCGCCGCCCAGCCTGGATGCCGCCGAGTGCAGCTCCAGGCCGGACTTGATTTTGAGACGATCGCGGGACAACAACGGGTGCGTCTCGCGCGACACGGACGACTGGAGGAGCGCGAGCGAGTCTTCGAGTTCGCGGATGCGGTCGCTCATCTCCGCGATCTTTCGGTGTAGGCGGTCGGTGTCCGCCAGGATAAATCTGCACTCGTGTTTGTTAGAACCATGTTCGCAATGAGTTATAGATACTTTGACACTGATGTTTCGTAAAGTCAAAGGCCTGACACTGGAGCGTAAACCCATGCGACGTCAACGGTCTGTCTCATGGCAATTGTGGCACACCATTGACTTTGGGTGCGCATATGATAATTGTATCCATGTCGCTAGGTCTCGCCCCAAAAAATTACACACGCGCAGAGAACATCGGGTGTTGACCCGGTGTTGACTGCAGGTGATCCGCGCCTTCTGCGATATGACCTCAGACACTTGCCACGACCGCCTCGATACTGTTGGGTGTGGTGTGTGTAATCTTGGTGGAAACATAAACCGACGCACTCAAGCTCTGTGCAAGCCCACACAGGACCCATGATCATACGCGAGAACGCCTGCTCCGCAACTCGTAGGTCTTGTCCGGACTGAAAGGATAATCCGCCCGAGAAGTCAGGACGAGAACCTAGCAGGTGGCCAAGCCTGCGCGACCATCCCGACACAATCCCTCAGAACTCTACCGACAAGGCCCGCCCCGCAGGTAGGCGTCAACCACCGTGAGTGGCACGCCGAGATCGCACAGGAGAATACTATGGCCATTTTGTGTCCCGAGCTCCTGGGGCAACCATTTGTACGGACGCCCATCGACCCTGCTCGGCGATGGCTCCAAGAGTCGGGTTTTGATACCCTCTAGAACGCGTAAGTCCGACCGCTTTCTGCCCGATGATCATGGCGGGGGGTTCGTTGAGCCTACGACCACGCCCGATTGCTAGACAGCGTGAGTCTCAACAGCGTTCGGGGCTCGCGTCTGCCCTTGAGTGGCACAAGCATCGCTCCGAGCCGTCTCCGCGCCTACACTAGCGAAAAGCCTCCTCCCCGCGCGCGTACATGCATCGAAACACACCACGACGACTCACCTGGTACCCTGACCAGTGGTAAGGCTCCCATTGGGACAGATGGAAGAGCAGCCTCTTCGTTTGCAAGACGAACACGGGACGGTCTTGTCGCACTTGAGCTTGAGGCGACGGCATTCTGCGCAAGATATGGCACCTCTTGCGCGCTTGAAGGCCTGCTCCTGGGCCCGCGCGGACCGCTCCTTGTCGTCGCGGGGGCGGACTGTGTTGGGCATGGCGGTGGGCGGGGTTCAAGCGACGCAAGGCGGGGATCACGGTGTGGGGGCGTCGGCGGGTGCTGGGGCGTTGTCGACGTCGTTGGCGGCCAGTCAGCGGGGCCTTACGAGACGACGCGTGCACGGACGATTCATTGCGCTTGGACAGTCGTGGTCGTTCTTATCGAGACACGCCCGTCACGCCCGCAGAGCACGCTCTCCGCTTTGGGCAATGCCGCCGGCTGCCCTCCGCCATCTGCTTCCGCGGCCATCACCTCCTTCCCACCGCCGGGCCCTCTACGTCCCGACGTTACGTACATTCCCCCATGTTGCTGTGGACAAGCTGTGGCTGCTTTTGCTCTGTCGCCGTGTCTCTTCACTGCCCAGGACACCGTCGAGCGATGAGCAGAAAGTTTTTATGGGGCTGTTATCGGGTGCGTCTGCATACGGGTCGCACCGTTCTGACATTGACAGTGGCAGCCATGCGAGCGGGACAGAATCGGAGCCCCCCTAACTCGATTATATCATCGAAACTCGCATTCGTGTCGCATGTGACGCCTGCGACGCAAGATGCCTTGCGAACAAGGTTACAGGTGGTCCGAGGCAAGTACGCGCACTCCGCGGTCTAAGTATGTTCTTACGTCCGCGTCGAATCAGCAACACAACTCTGATCTATGGCCTCAAGTCGGGTGAGTGCATCCAAGAACATATCTGAGCTCTCGCGTGACGCCACAGTTACAGACGCGGCATTGCAGCACCCGCTCGTTCGTCTGCAAGTACATATGTGTGGCCCGGATCACTTCCGTCACAGCGAGAGTGGCCCTGGCATGACAGTCAGCGGCAGTCCGTCCGTACTTATTCGCTCGTGGCGTTTTCCTGCAGAGCAAATTGCCCACCTCGCAAAAACACTACACGTGTCCGGAGCGTGTTTGCTTCCGCCACTGACGCGAAGGGCTCACCAGCTTCGTGAGCCGAGGCATGGCTCCTGCGAGCTGCGCGCCCTGACATTGACATCAGCACCGCGGGAGGTGGCTCGGTGTTCGCCGTCAACAAAGCCCAGGCACGATGCGGAGCGAGAGACCCCCATAAAGACTTACGGAGATATTGCCTAAGCCGTCATTACGACGACATACATGGTCATTTTCCAAGACCAGCAGGCGCACTAGTCTCAGGCGGATCTCCCCACGATCATTGGTGAGTCGCCTCGTGAAGTGCCTAGCATTTTTTCGTCAGAAGGTCGGTGTACAAGGACCGCCGTCTGCAGCCAAGTCATGCATTGACAAGCGTGGCCGGCGCGAACGACATACGGGCGTATCTGGCAACAGAGCTACCGCATACAGGCACTCGCGCAGACTCCCATGACCAAGCGCACCGTCGCCACCGGGTCAGAGACAACGTTGGCGAAGGAACATCCTCACAGGGACTGAATCAAGTGCGGATCCGAGTCAGTCCGAATGTCAATGATGCTCGGTGTCACCTGAAGCTTGTCCAATCTGCACCGACGAGTATGTAGGTGATCTTCTGCCAAGATGCATTGTGCCTTCCCACCGCCAAACGACGTGGTCCAATCGGCTCGACGTGGTTCGGAGACTTGTGTGCCTGCGGAACAACCCATGCACCCCACAATCGACACCCGTCTGCCCATCGTTTGCCCCATGCTTTTTAGCGGCGAGCAGTTCAGCAAGTTCTCCAATGATTCTCCACTACGTGTTCTCTACACGCGGAAAACGACACGTTGCTTGCAGTTCGCATCGCTGTCTCAGTGCATAGTAGGTATGCAACTACACTATATGCGCATATAGTCCACTCACACTCGCGTTCGGACTGCCAGACGAGGCACGAATATGTCCGCCGATCCCTGCAAGGCGAAAGCGGACCTTGGCGCTTCAGGCTGTACGCATTCTGAAATTTATACAGGGAATTGGCCACATATATGCAGCCCGACTACACAGTATTTGCTTTCGTCGTCCGTTCGGATCCTAACATGTGGTGTTCGCCTCCTCTCTGCTTATAAGAGCAGCAATGTACACAGATGTCGTGATCCGCCATATCCTGAACTTCATGCAGAGCGGGCATCCGGAATTGTCGAGCCGGCGACGTGCGCAAGATTCCTTACGTGGGCCCCGCAGTACTTACCAGTCTCCCCCTTCGCACAGCATTTATGCTCACATTTTACACGCTGCAAACATATGCGATGACGACTGTCTGCGTGTATCGGGATGCTTTACATATTCTGCGTCCACCTGACCGCTTTATCAAATCGAGGGTCGTCGCTAACTTATACGCGCTTTTCATCCAATGCGTGGATGGGCATGCGTACTAGTAACACCAGCGAAGACCAATTGAGAGCCACACAAGTCTGACTCTCGTGGGTATCGAGAACAACGAGGCGATACTTCGTACCTGTATATGGCGGGGAAGCATGTCATGTAAGGAGGTTTCCGAGGAACAACTTCGAGGACTGCTTCGAGACCGCTACGAAGAGTACCCAGTGTTTCTTTCGAGTAAGTCATACACCTCGTCCATCATTCGTTTGTTGACAATGTCTTCACCGACATGCAGGTCTATCTGCAGCAACCTGCCGTCGTAGTGTCGCCCTCGACGTTGTAGGGTTTGATGGCGTGCAGAGCGCACAGATAAGTGTGGCTCGGCGGCAGCTGCACCACTGGTTCGCGATACTTGGGTTAGCACAGGTTCCGTCAGGCGCAGTGCGTTTATAAATCACCGCAATGTGCAGGCGTAAATCTAGTTCTTCTCCGCAGGACACACGTTGCCCGCTGTGATAACGATCTCCTTCGGTCGTCGCTGCGCTCTCCGAGACGCAGCACTTTCTAGGGGCAGGCCTATATCGCTACAGGGGCGGGCCATCGTCTCTGCGACAATGACAGAGTATACAGGAAACGAAGTGGAGGAGAAAGGAGAATCGCAATGGACGTGGCTGGGGAGTCTGTACTCCTATTTTGCACCCACGCCCGCACCTGCGGAGGCGGAACCATGCGTGGACATAAGCTCTCCTGGGTGAGTCCTCGCTCGGTGTTACCTGTAAACCAATAACACAAGACGTTTCCTCAGGCTCACATCTGCGTACAGTCTGCAGGTCAAGCGGGTCGATCACGTCTACGACATGTATACATGCATGTGGTCATACGAGGACACCAAGGTCCAGGCCACCCCGCATGTGTTGCACGGTGGAAAGACGGCGGACGGCGCCGACGTCTGGCGGTCCTTCTGTTTCGTGGTAGTGCGCCAGATGCCCACTTGTGCGGGAGAAGAGCCGGCCGTCGCGGTGACGATCAAGAGTCCATACTTGGTAGCGGCTTGTCAGGACGTCATTGGAGAGATCTCGGGCATCTCGTGGACGGCCGACCCTCTCGAGGTACGTGTTGCTTGACTGTCATACTCAACTGCACCCCCTGACTCGTTTTCGATCGCAGCTTCCAGTCGATCTGTTGATCCAGGCATTCCCCAAGCTCGTAGAGTACCGCCAAGAACTGGAAGACAGAGCGAGCCGCCCGAGCGACGACTCTCAGGAACCAGAAGACAGCGCGGATCGCTCGAGCGATGACGACACTGAGGTGCTCGCCAGCCTCGAGATCCTCATCAGCTACTTGCGCGAAGACCACGGAGTCATCATCTCTCAGATTGCCGGCCTGCTGGCACACGAGGAGATAACTTGGGATCTGCTCCACGCCATCTTACTCCCCGGCACGTTGCTCGTCAGCACGGACGCGACGACGGGGGAGCCTCGCGCTCTACAGCTCAAGCAGTTCGACAAAGGGGCTCGCGGGTACACGCTCTACTGCGAGGGCATCGATGCCGTGGACGTTGAGCTGGACGACGTCGCTGACTCTGATCTGGCGCATGTTGTACCTGCGAAGCGATTCTGCAGGGTCGAGCACACTCGGTTCATTCCGCGTTTCAAGGGGGTAGTGAAGATCAATACGTTGCCTGCGTACCCGATGAAGTACCACAGCAATGAAGGAGGTCTGAGGGCTGCACTCCTCGCCCGGGCACGCAAGTGGATCGACTTGTACGGAGTGCAACATGTGCGGTATCAAGGGATTTCTGTCTATAATCGCAAGAAGTTCGAGGTGAGTCGCGTAGAGTCAATTGGTAAGCTGTATCCACTGACGTCGTGCGACGAGATTGATTCCAGGGTGATGATCGACGGAGGTGATGAAATCGTACTTGTCACTGTCAGAGTATTGATCTGATGACGATGCAGCTGCGTTCAGACACCACAATCCGAACTACGACATGCTTGAGGTCGTTGATCAGACAGAGTTCAGAGTCATTCCGGCGGAAGAAACCATTGCGGACTCAGACATTGGACCGCCAGATACTCTGACACGCGATCCGGACGCGGCGTCCGATGCTGGGGAGACAACCATCCCGCAGTATTTTAGTTGGCAACTGCCAGACGACGATCTCATTCTCGCTTCGCCCGTGCTGTACGGGTTCAGCCTTTCCGACAAGCTATGGCGTGAGTACCTAGCATACATGCTCATGCATCCACTCATCTCTCGTGTACTAGTCGAGTTCAACGTCGAGAAAATCCACCCCATCGTATGGTCCGATGAGCCCTTCACGAACCTTGTGCTCCCGGGCAATCGTAGGGAGCTCCTGCGATCCCTCATAGAGGCGCACAACTCCAACATCAATTTCGACGACTTCGTACAAGGGAAGGGCCAGGGCCTCGTCATCAATCTCTTCGGTCCTCCGGGAGTTGGAAAGACTCTGTCTGCGGAGGCAACCAGCGAGCACCTAAAGAGACCGCTTTACATGATCGGGGGCGGGGACCTTGGTACCGACGCCAACGCTGTCGATACTGCTCTCAAGCGCGTCTTCAGTATAGCTACGCGCTGGGGGGCGATTGTGCTCATAGACGAGGTATGTTCGTCTGCCTATCTGCTGCCAGTGCTAGCTGTACTGACGCCGGAGTCTTAGGCAGATGTATTCCTGGAACAGCGATCTATGCATGACTTGTTACGCAATGCCATGGTCGCGGTTTTGTACGTGTTCTTATCAAGCACGGCCGCACTCCTGACTAATGGTTCTGCAAGTTTGCGGCATGTCGAATATTACCGCGGGATCCTCTTTCTGACGACAAACAGGGTCACGGCCTTCGATCCAGCCTTCCTGTCTCGTATCCACGTTGCTCTTCATTTCCGGGATCTGAGCAAGGAAGCGAAACTCAAGATATGGCAGGCTTTCCTCCATAAAGTCAAGATGGACAGCCTCACCGCGGAGCAGCTAGACGATCTCGTCGGTCGAGAGGTCAACGGGCGTCAGATCAAGAACGCTACCAGGACGGCCACCTCGCTGGCTAGGAGCCGTGGAGAGACGCTGGGGTATAGTCATCTCGCTGAAACCCTAGATGCGATGGAAGAATTCGAGAGCGAGTTCAATGCCATATCCCGCAGTGGCTTGTGAGTGCTGTTGGGCGTGGTTGCACGCGGTACACAGATGGCCACTGGCATTTGATTGTTTGAAATAATTTATTATCGAATCTGCTGGCTCCGAGAGCATGCGTCAATGTTCAAACGTTCAGAACGTTCAGATCTCAGACCGAGTTGGACACTCAAGGAACGAACGAGTCACGACTCCGAGTCGGACGCGAAAGCTGCGACATTTTAAGGCTGTCGTTGCTTATGTGCTCGGGTTGGCCATGATTTACGACGCGTTAGGATACAAGTACTTACTTAGTACTAGTTAGCCGTACCACATATGGCTCACCACGGACGGTTTCGTGTCGCGGTCGACGCGTTGACGCCGGGTGGGGTCACGGTACCGTGACCGTGTCTCCTCCTCCGGGCCGCACCTGAGTTCGAGAGCTCGTCTTCCTTGACTCTATCCTCGACGATAATTCTGCCTCCGTCAATCTGGTCTTCCCATGAGTGGGACTTATGGTGGTTTAACTGAGAGCTCATTATCGCATGTCTGAATTGCTAGGTGACTTCGGCTGGGAGTTGGACGACGTGAGCATGAGCTGCTACTCGACCTCAGTCAATGTGAACTTCCCTAGCCGCTCTCACGCCGCACAAGTCTGAGCAGAAGAAACTCCGGGCCTTGTGCCCCTTCTGCTCGGACCGCTAGTATGCGTAGCATGGACGCAGGATGACGTGCCAATAGCTACACGCAGTCTGCCAGTATCATATAGTGGGTTTGGTGCGTAATCATCAACTTGAATGCTGCGCATGCGTCTCACTTGAAGGACACGAGAACACAATTCCACCTAATGCGTGTCGTGCTCTACACACGGCGCCCGCCCACAATTGCATAAGTAGTCCCGAGACTACGCAGAGTTCGATGCGCTACCAAGTCATGTGTATCGGTAACGTCAGCGAAGCATGGAGCATTCCTCATCCTAGTGAAATGAAGCGGTATTTGGCAGAGATGCAGGCCACCAATTGACTTGCGGGGGAACTACTGTAAATATTTTTAGTCGCGATAGCGGTGTGCTGCGCGGTGAGTAAAGTGCTGTATATTTCTTGTGCATATCGGTGACTTATTCGAGTGACAGACAAGTCCTCTGCATATCTGTGCCTACTCTTGCACACCGGTATGGCCAATGCAGGTCTGACTGGGATGAAATATCCATGGAACAGGCCATTGCAAAGAGCGGAATGGCTGTGTTGTCCGGTATTATGTATCTCCGTTAACAAAGATCGGGTCATATGGTTCTTTAGGCGCACTGCAGGTATAAAGGAATTGACCGTCGATAGAGTCCATGCGACTGGGTGCCCGCTGAGACCACGTTCCTCTCAGCTGCGGTCGCCGGACGCGTAATAGCAACAAAGAAGCCGAGCACAGACAACTCAGAGGCCAGCGATCTCAACGATGGGGCTGAAATGGAACATAGGAAAAGGTGAGAAAGGAGGAACGGGACGACGATGGAGGTGGTGCGAGAGAAAGAAAGGAAACGTCCCCTCGCATGGACGCAATCCTGAAGCTCAATCATCCGTGGATGCAAGTCCTAGGTGTTACATCTTCCTGACTGGTCTAAATCGACGGACTAACACCGTCTCTTGTCAGACCCACACCTACTTTGCGTGTCAAGCGAGTCGATCATTTCTTCAACAGGAAGAACGGTGTATGGTCATACAAGGACACCAAGATCAAGTCTACCCCACAGGTTTTACCTGGTGGTAAGACATCGGAAGGCTCCGATATCTGGCAGTCTTTCTGCTTTGTGGTAGTGCGCGAGTTTTCGGCGGACTCCGTTCCAGGAGAAGAGCCGTCCGTGGCAGTGACAATCAAGAGTCCCTATCTGAAATCAGCTTGCAAGGACGTCATCGGAGAAGTCCCAGGACTCTCCTGGACGGTCGATCCTCTTGAGGTATCCCTCCGAGTTGTTCGTTCCACATCCTTGATTCACTCGCTGACGATGTGACAGCTCCCCATCAACCTGTTGATCCGATTCTTCCCTCAGCTCACGGAGTATCATCAAACGTTGCAAGAACGAGCGGGCCGCACTAGCGACGAGGAAGACGTGCTCGCGAGCCTTGATGCTCTCCTGAACTATCTGCGTGAAGACCACGGGGTCACCATCTCTCAGATCGCGGACCTCCTGGCACAGAAGGAGATCACGTCGGATCTCCTCTATGCGATTCTCATCCCCGAAACGCTGTTCACCTGCAGAGACGACACGACCGGGGAGCCTCTCGCGTTACAACTCAAGAGCTCCGAGAAAGCACTTGGTGGATATGCGCTACACTGCGAGGGTCTCGACACTACTACGTCTGCAGAGGGATTCGGTAGGGTCAAATGCACGTGGCACGTTCCGCGTTTCAAAGGAGTTGTGAAGATCAATACGCTCCCTATCTACCCGATGAGGTACCACAGCGACGAAGGAAGTTTGAGGAGGGCCCTCCTTGCTCGGGCGCGCAAATGGGTCGACCTCAACGGTGTACACCATGTGCAGTACGAAGGGACTGCCGTCCGTAATTCGACCACATACGAGGTGAGTTGTCAGTGCCTGTAATACTGACTGTAATGGCTGACACGCTTCGACAAGATTGACTCCAGGGTGATGATCGACCGAGGTAACAACTTTGCACTTAATGCTATTACGACTGTAGACGATCTGACTCGGGATCACACCAGGCGCCTTCAAGCACCATAACCCCAAGCAGGCGATGCCTGAGGTCATTGTCGCAGTGGAAGACCCCACCACCCCAGAGGGGTCAGTTATCTCGCATTCGGAAGTAGACACCCAGGTCGATTTGCATTACGATGAGAAGGCTAGCCCGCAGGATCAGCACATGGCAGACGATGAACTAATTCTCGCCTCGCCAGTGTTGTACGGGTTCAGCCTGTCTGACAAGCTATGGCGTGAGTCCTTGATACATGCATCTATGCAGAACGCCAGTACTGACTCGCGTACACTAGTCAAATTGAACGTCGAGAAAGTCCAACCTATCGAATGGTCCAATGAGCCGTTCACGAACCTCGTCCTATCGGGTAATCGAAGAGACCTCCTGCGATCTCTCGTTGAAGCACACAACTCTAACTTGAACTTCGACGATTTCGTCAAAGGCAAGGGACAAGGTCTCGTCATAAACCTCTTCGGCCCTCCCGGAGTCGGCAAGACTCTGTCCGCGGAGGCTACTAGCGAGCACCTCAGGAGACCGCTGTACATGATTGGAGGTGGGGACCTCGGGGAGTCCGCGGACGCTGTCGACGCCAATTTGAAGAGGGTCTTCAGTATGGCCGCGCGCTGGAGGGCCATCGTGCTCATAGACGAGGTAGATCCGCTTGGTGGTAGCTCGTTAGCCCAAGCCGTACTGATGTCGTGGGCATAGGCCGATGTGTTTCTAGAGCAGCGCGCTATGAACGACCTGTCACGCAATGCCATGGTCGCAGTGTTGTATGTCACCTCTCATCCTTGAGAAGTGCCTTCCTGATTCGCCTTTGTGTTAGTTTGCGGCACGTCGAGTACTACCGCGGCATCCTGTTTCTCACTACGAACAGGGTCAAGGCCTTCGACCAAGCCTTCTTGTCTCGCATCCACGTTGCTCTCCGCTTCCAAGAGCTGAGCAAGGAGGCCAAGTACAAGATCTGGCAGGCTTTCCTTCTGAAAGTGGACTCGGCGGACCTCACGGCGGACGAGCTAGACAATCTCGTCAGCCGAGAGGTGAACGGGCGTCAGATCAAGAACGCTACCAGGACTGCGACCTCGCTCGCGCAGAGCCGTGGAGAGAAGCTCGGATATCGCCATCTCTCGGAGACTCTCGATGCCATGGAAGAGTTTGATAACGAGTTTAAGGCCATCTCCCAGAGCAAGACCGTGTGATTGTACAACTATGGAATGGATGTGCATGGACTCTAGAACGAGACTTGGTACTAACAATTGCATGCGCGAGCAGCACATTGACAACAGAGCGTAAACGAGTCTAGGAAATTGCAAGTGTGACCTGAGTACTAATGATGGGCCCTTTGAGCACTGCGTGGACCCGTCGCGCCAGGCACCTCCAGCTTGAATACTCTGCCATGCCATGTATACTACTTGATAGCTTCGTGGTGAGCAGTCGAGCAAGTTACCACGAGTTGCACTCGACTGATTTCCACGTAGGGATGGTGAGAAGCAAGTGAGAAGACGAGGAATCGACAGTATCGCGATATATATGCTCGCAGGCTGAACAGTGGAAATTGGCCAGACGACAGGCGCGTCTCGAGCAAATGGTTACAGTAACGTGACCGCGTTTTTGAATCCCGCGGCCGACCCGACTCGAAGCCCGGTCATCGAGTCATCCGCGACTGCCACTCACTCTGTACCGTTTCGATATCTACAGAACTCCTGAAGCTTGAAGATCGACGTCGCTCTAGCCCAATATGGACTCTCTGTCTCGCCAGGAGACCTTGGCTATCCTGTCGGGAATGGGTGTCGAGCTGCCTCCCGCTACCAAGTTGCCAGATGAAGCTTTGCAGAAGCGGCTCAGACAAGCCCTGAACGGCGCACAGTTCGTCTCAAACGTGCTGCCGGATCCTCCGCTGAACCCCGCTACTTTATCAGCATGGCCATCGGGGCACGAAGTGTACGAGGGCGTGAGGCGGGGTAACTTCCACGAGGCTCAACAAAACTATCAGGCAAAGCTGCAAGGCAAGGAGGCAGAATTGTACAAGAACCCGATGCTCGACGCTCGACAGACGCTCATGGGTATCGCGAGGTGGTGGGATGAGGGACACCGGTGGATGGTCTTGCAGGACCCTGATTCAGAGCAGTGCGCCATCAACATACGAGTATGTCGCTCGGTTGCATGTCAGTCTTTCAGTGCTTACAGATCAGACTTACAGCTGCTGTCTGTCTTGGAGCTCGACAAGGATACACCAGTGATCATCTTGCTCTACCAGTCTGTCACTCGGGCGACCGTGATGGAGGGTCTGCAATGGCTGCACCAAATGCAAGACAAGCAGGACTCGCCTGGATATCTGGTCAATATCAAATGCACTGCTCTCGAGCAGAAGCTCTTGCTGAAAATCTTAGCGATCAACGCCAAACTCCTGTCGAGTACATACAAGCCTAAGAAGGAGTCTTCCGAGCAGAACTTCAAAGTCTCGTTCCTGCTCCCGCTTGGTCCGCTCAGTTTCGAGGACGTAGGCAAGCTCAACAACGATACGGGCTGCGTTCTGTGTGGGAGAAAGACTACGAGTCGCTGTTCGCAATGTCAGTCGGTTGCGTACTGTAGCAGTGGTGCGTATCTCCTCGTTCTGTGCGCATACATCGCGCTAATTCTTCTAACCCAGACTGCCAAAAGGCGGACTGGCCTAACCACAAACGCGTTTGCCGAGCACTGAATGGTGGGACCTGGCACACCGCGCGATTCGTGACCGTCTTACCGGGCTTGGAGGGCATGTATGCAGCCTCGTTCAACAAGCACAGTTCGCGCACTAGTGACGGTCGGAACGCCGTCCGCAAATTGGACGCTTCTGTCATCCCGCCGAACCCGCACGGCAATCGGCTCTTCCTCGTGAAGCTGCAGGCGTCGCTCGGCAACACACCGTCGAGCATCATGGCGTATGACAGGCAGCGCTCCGTCGATGCGTACTTCCTGCTCAACGACAATCCTGAGGTCTTTATGGAGATATTGCAGGAGATGCGGGGGCCGAGAGGAGGCTATGGCGGCGTGAAGATGTATCGGTGGGCGAAGCGCGTCAGCGACTGGGAGCTGAGCATTTGTATGGACAAGGAGCCACAGACGGAGATCAAGTGGTGAGCGGTACACAGGTGTGACCGAGTGTTGCTCTGTCCAGCGGCCTACTCACAGCTTGCATGCCCCAGGCTGCCTTATTCTAGGTTCATGTAATGTTACGATACGGCGCCGTTGTCGTGTGGTCCTGGCATAATTGTGTCGTCCGTGTCAGTTGGATCCGGTGTCGTCCACGCCTTGTCGTCGTACATACCGCCTGGTGAGTCCTTCGTGGGGTCGCGTTCGTCTCCTCAGACCGTACATGCCCAATGGGACCGCCTTTCACCATCATGTAACGCGACGTGCTTTCACGTAGGTTACAGATCTATCTCGATGTTGTCTACTCATCACGCAATCACAGATGACCATATGGCATTGCCCGCGCAGGCAATTGTGCTTCGTGCGAGGAGTGAGCCAAAAAGCCTCAAGTCGCCTATCGACGATCCAACGACGATCCATTGCGCTATTTAAGATCACGCTAATACTCTTGCCGGCGGTCCGCTTGCCTCGCTGATTGGTTCCCCAAGGCAGAAGCAAATTCTCCTTCCTTCACTGCGCAACTGTGGGGCCCCTCGACGACTTTGACAGAGGCCAAACTGGCACCTCGAACACGTCTGCTTTGTGGCTCTGCAAACGGCGGCTGACTTCAAAATGATATCGCTTGGGGTCGTCCGCTCGCGGCGCCCATTCTGAATCGTCTACCTGCCCGCACCCAAAACCTTTCTTGCCCGGTGACGGCCTAGAACGGTACGGACGATTGCTAATGCGCGGTTCTCAGAACACCGTGGATGCTCGACCAGGTATGTACCTGCTCGGCAGGAGAGAGAAGCCGGGGATCGTGTGAGGACCGTGAGGCATGCTTGACTACTGCCTTCGAATGTCGTGAGCACTCACGAAGACTACATAGGCCAAGTTCAGGGCATTCCCTGCAGAAGCATGATGCAATTCACACTTCCACGCTGTACTGTTCATTCCCCGAGCATAACGGTCGACGCCGAAGGCGGGATCACAATTGTGCAGTCTTATCGGCGGAAGACCATATGCATCGGTTTCATGCGGGCAACGACTCCATCAGCAGTTCTGTTGCTTGTTATCGGGGCCGACGGCCCTCGTCGTGATCCCCTGCGTGCGTCGCGCATGATGCCCCAGAGCATGTGAGTGGATTAATCTTGACTTCGGTACACATCATTATGAGTCCCGTAGATCCTGGGAGGAAGCTGTTGCCCTAGTTGTCCATCTTCCTCCTGGATGCATGTTGCGCCGTCGACCCAGTGGTTCTGTCAACGTGATGCGCGTGGCTCTCATGCTCTAGGTCCTATCGGTCTTTTTAGGAACTACCACCGGTTGGTGTCTTCCCGTTGTGGTTGCCTCGAGCGACCAAAATCACGTCGTGCCGCAGGAGGGGAGACTGCTTCCGCGTACCTTTGCACCAGCTCCTTGCCAAGGCTGAGCGCTGAGGCATCATATGGCGAGCTGGCGATGAGCAGCATTCAGCAAGCTGTGCGCCATGCGCTCCATCAGCTGCAGGTATAAAGCTATGGCAAGCAGTACTACGTTCGCCAGGTTGCCCTCGGTCTTGACAAGTCTCTCGAGTCGACGCACCCCTGCTCCCGCTCCCGTCCTGCATCCTGCGTGAAGATGTTCGCCTCCAGCTTCTTCAGCTTCGTCCTCCTCGCCACCGCCGCCGTAGCTGCCCCCAAGGGCCGCCTCGCGGATCGTCTGGCGCGGCGCGCTGAGGGCTCGCACATGTCGCGCCCCATGCAGCTCGTCGAGCAGCCGGAGGAGCTCAGCAACGTTTCGCAAGTTTCGTATAGTTCTAACTGGGCCGGCGCCGTGTGGGAGAAGAGCTCAGTACGTCGTGTTGGCAACCATCGTTCAGCACCATCAGGCTTACCTTGTGATTACAGGGCACCTTCAAGTCCGTTACGGGTACTTTCGTTGTGCCCACGCCGTCTACTCCCTCGGGTGGCTCTGGCTCCTACTCTGCCTCTGCTTGGGTCGGCATTGACGGCGACACCTGCGGAAACGCCATTCTTCAAACCGGCGTCGACTTCACCGTGGACGGTGGCTCCGTCTCGTACGATGGTACGTTAACTACATCACAGTCTGCGCGAGCGCAAAAGCTGACGGCGTACGCTTCGACAGCCTGGTACGAGTGGTACCCCGACTACGCGTACGACTTCTCCGGCATCAGCTTCAGCTCGGGCGACACCGTCAAGCTGACGGTCACCGCCTCCTCGACCACGGCCGGCAAGGCCGTGATCGAGAACGTGAGCACGGGAAAGACGGTGTCCAAGTCGATCACGTCGTCGAGCGCGCTCTGCGAGGAGAACGCGGAGTGGATCGTCGAGGACTACGAGGAGGGCAGCTCGCTCGTGCCCTTCGCGGACTTCGGCACAGTCACCTTTACCGGCGCGTCCGCGTCGACGGGCTCGGGCTCCACTGGCCCGTCGGGCGCGACGATCATCGACATCAAGCAGAACAACAAGGTCCTTACCTCTGTCTCTACCGGCTCCAGCAGCGTCACTGTCAAGTACGTCTGAGAGGGCCGGTTCGGAATGCTGCCTTTGCGACGGGTCACGAATTAGGCGGTTGTACGTTCTGGTTGTAACTGGTTGTAGGGCGTAAATGTGTGTTGTGTGCAGTAGAGTGTATTGCGACGTTGTAGGGCGTCAATGAAGGCCTTGTATTTCTGATGCCCTGCGCTTACAGAAGTGAACTCAGCCATACATATTAAGTACTCACCCTTCGCATGTATATCGGATTCCAGTATATGTCAGTCTGAGGCGGCCACCTTCACCACGTTCTTGTAAGTTGTCGCGCCCGCGTCACTGGGCCGTGCGCTGCGGCAGCAGGCCTGCGACGACGCCCAGTGCCCTGTACGGCATAAAACTGAGTTGAACGCTTCGAAGGCCGCACCGATTCACACTGGCAGTGAAACTTCAAGAGGTTGAAAGACTCGAAGAGAACTCAGACTGTACTCAGTCGGAGGAGGTTGGATCGAAGTAAAGCACCTCCGAATTAGGAAACCGGGTACATAGTGCTGGCGATCTTCGTCGCGCGCTTAATGCACCAGTCTGTTCGTCCGCTATCCGCCATGTTCGCCTCCTTGCCCTTGCTCAAGGACGCCATCAGTGTACCATTCAAGCGGTCACAACTTGGTCTTTTTCACGGAAAGACCAAGCAATATGGCAATAACGTACCGCACTCCCTGCACAAAACGCGGCGGTCGTGGTTGCCGAACCTCCACAACAAACGGTTCTTCTCCGACGCGCTGCAACAGTTCGTGCGAGTGCAGGTGTCCACGTGTGCGTTGAAGACGATCAAGAAGGTGCGTCGAATGCCCACTGCGTGACCGTCGTCGTTTATGTTGACCCTATGGCGTGTCTTAGTACGGAGGGATCGACAAGTACGTTCTCAACACGCGGCACGAGTTGCTAGGATGGGAGGGCATGCGGATACGAGTGATGGTGCGGGAAAAGCTGCAAGCTTCGAAGCAAGCCGAGATACAACCCGCCGCAGCACAGGCGGCGTGAAGTGGATGACGCTCGACACTTAAGGTATGGCGCAGTGACACCTGTGGGCGACTTGACATTCATTTTCCAAACTAGATTGTTGCTTCGCTTTGAGCGGTGCTGTAGGAAACCGCAGAGGCAACGGCCCACACTCGCATTCAACATGACGACGAGCGGAGCGAGACTGGCATGGGCCGTCGGGCACGGGGTAGAATACCTGCATGTGCGGGACGAGCATATATTGCGTCTGGTACATAATCGAAGGAAGTACTCATAGCATCGCTGACATGCTTGTCATTATCCCAACCATGTTGGGGTCGACGGGGCTTGCGGGTATGTGTGGTGACGAACACGTAGGACGTCGCTTCAGAGCAGAGGCATCGGCCTCATTTGCTGTCCACAAGGTGCGTCGTCAGATCGCTCCCGGCTCTCATCATACACTTGTCTTCGTATTGGGCGGATATGGGAATAAAGCTCCTCCAAGTCGACACTGAGCGTCAGTGATCGAAGTCGTTCGGCCTCTTCGCTTGAGGTCGACACGAGGCGGCCAACCTTATTGCATCGCAGTCTCACGCACCACATACGTGTCCCTTGTTCACCATCGTGGTCAACGTTCAAGCCGCAAGCTTCAGTCGTCTCCCACAATCGCAGCCTCGTCGCGCACCAGGTACCGTAAACCATACGAGAGTCAGTCACTCCTGTTGCATTTCGTAGATCCCGTTTTTGATCAGCTCGCTGCAGTGTCGTCGCAATCTGATTCGAGCACCGTCGACGCCACGCAGGTCGTACCCCCTACAACCGACGCACCAGCACCTTTCAATAAACCCACCGCCGACCTCATCCTCCGTTCGTCAGATGGCATGAACTTCCGCGTGCGGAAGGCCATACTCGCAGAGGCATCTCCCGTGTTCGAGGATATGTTCATGCTCCCTACGCCGCAGGACCCTGCCGAGTCGCCCAACAACCTCCCCGTAGTCCCAATGACGGAAGACAGTCGCACCCTGGAGGGGTTGTTGCGTCTGTGTTACCCCTTCAACGACATGCCATCGCAGACGTTGGACCAAACATCTGCCATGTTGAATGCAGCAAAGAAGTACGCTATGGATGGCGCCCAGTACTTCCTATATCAAAAGCTATTGTCCTTCGCCGAAACCTCACCGGTACAAGTTTACGTACTCTCTGTCCGCCACGAACTGCCGGAGGTGGCAAAAGCCGCCGCACAGGCGTTCCTTGCGTTGACCATCCCAAACAACGAATTGAGGAAATTGGCAAACCTTCGACATATCAGCGCTTCTGCCCTCATGTGCCTCATCGAGTACCGCGAGCGCTGTGTTGTCGCTGCCACGGGCGTTTTTGACAACTACGCTTGGATTGATGGGAATAGATGGTGCTGGCTCGAGACATTTATATGCTGCCAATGTCATGTGAGATATGATACGTTTGGAAATGGTGTATCCAAACTCCCTCGAGTATGGTGGGTACAATTCATGGGACGCTGTCGAGGCCTGGTGAAGACAAACCCGTACGGAAAGATCCTCGCCCTCGAAGCTGCATAGCCGAGGCTCTCAAGGACGCCGGGAGCTGTGGCAGGTGTGCCTCTCGTGCCCCAGTTGAACTGGATCAATTTGTGGTTTGTCTCATGGCTGAGGTAGACAATGCGGTCGCACAGGTGAGTGATCACGCTCTAAACGATGACTGGTTCAGAAATCCCACTCACGTACACTTGTCATAGGTGGAATTAGACATGGAATGGTAGTCACTGCAGACCCTGCCACGACCACCAGATGACCGCTGTGAGTCAGTTGTGTCGACATAGCATTGATCCTCGTCCTCATTCCGGGTCGTTGGTATTTAGATCGTGCAGGCCAGGCGGCTGGTTCGATTGGTCTCCTTGCACCATATACAGTGCCCCGCTCAGCAGATGACATGAAGCCGTCAAGTTTGCTGGGGATGTCACTTTCTGGACGTCAGACGAGTACTTAGGTGGTTTTCAACCACAACCGTCTGATGTGTTTATTATCCCGGCGCTTAAAATATGTCTTCCCAAAATGACCGTTTTTGCGTGTAGTATGCATCGAGGACACGGCTTCAAACGTATACAAGGCTCATAGACACCAGTCTGAATGCAGCGGGAAGGTGCTAGGCACTCTGGCACGGGTGGGAAAGTCATTCCTGGGTAGCTTACGTAATCAGTCGGGACCACCAATGCCCGCGAGCAAACGAGCCTCGTACGTCTCCGAGTCGTCAACCATAGTCGTGTCTCACAATTGCAGCCTCGTCGCGCATTAAATATCTGATACGAGAGTGAGTATGAGCCTCTGCTATGCTTCGTATACTCGGTACTGTACCTGACCAGCTCGCCGCAGTGTCGTTGCAGCCTGATTCAACGAGTACCGTCGACGCCGCACAGACAGTACCCCCTACGACCGACGCGCCAGCACCCTTCAATAAGCCCACCGCCGATCTCATCCTCCGTTCGTCGGATGGTATGAACTTCCGCGTGCGGAAGGCCTTTCTCGCGGAGGCATCTCCCGTGTTCGAGGACATGTTCACGCTCCCTGCGCCGCAAAACCCAGCCGGCAGTCTCCCCGTGGTCCCAATGACGGAAGACAGTCGCACCCTGGAGGGTTTGTTGCGTCTGTGTTACCCCGCTAGTGAAATGCCATTGCGGACGCTGGACCAGGCCGTCACCCTGCTGGACGCAGCGAAGAAGTATGCCATGGATAGCGCGCTGAACTTTCTAGGCGAAAGGCTCGTGTCCTTCGCCGAAAGGTCGCCCATACAGGTCTATGCCATAGCAGTCCGCCACCAGCTGCCGGACAAGGTTATCAAGGCAGCCCTCAATGCATGTCTCAATCTAATCGCCCCCACGGCCAAGTTGAAGCGAGTGGTGGACTTCCAGCACATAAGCGCTTCCGCCTACCTGTCCTTCCTCGACTACCGCGACCGGTGCGCTGTGGCCATCGATGTCAGCGTCTTCGGCGACAGCACCTGGATCGATTCGAATAGATGGTGCTGGTTGACTTGCACCAACGACCTGTGTCAAGTCCACGTCACTCACGGCCCAGTGACATTCAAGGACAATATTTACAAGTCACCTCGGGCATGGTGGTTCCAGTTACATATGAGTTGTTGCCGAAACGGATTACGAAGTAGGCCTTGTGGGAAAGCCCTAGAGCTCATTTTCTTCAATTACGCCGCGGCAGCCTTGAGTGAAGCGGCGAAATGCAGCCACTGCGGCCCGCGGTCGGTGGCCGACTTGGAGGAATTCATGGTCATTCTAGTGGCTAAGATAGACGATGTGGTCGCACAGGTGGATTGTGTTTCTTGCGATAGTTATCATTCAATTTCCTCATCCGCATGCGACTCATAGGTCGAGACAGACATAGTCTGGTAGCATGGTGGGCACGGACCATCCTGCAGAGGCCGTCAGGCGACTACTAGTAACTGGGTCAGTTGTGTCGTGATACGCCTTCATCGATCATCCCTTATGCTCATTCGTTGCTCTTAGGAAAGTACAAGACAGATGGCTAGTTCGATGAACTCGAAGACACTGATAGTACCCTGTCCAAAGTCGACATGAAGCGGTCACGATGACCAGGGGCGACTATCGCTGCCACAGCCACGGCTTTCTTGAGGGAGCCAGTCGCCCACCGCTACTTATCTCTGTATAGGATCATGGAACAGTTGATGCAGCACGATGACAGTAGCACCCAGGATGTCTAAGTCAGATCTGGTCGCAGTTATTATACCGTAACCATATGCAGATAACTCTGAACAAATCGCTCATCCTCGTCGACGCTGTGTAGGAAGTTCCATCATCGTCAACTCCTTTGGACTTGCGTGGATCTGCAGTTCGACTGCCATATAGCATGGATAACCTTGGTATCTCATAACACATTATCACTTCGCGTTAGATAACAACCGACGATGCACTATCGAACACTACTCAGCAGGTCTGCCGTATCCTACATAAATCTACCACTAAGTTGAATGTCACTCAGACAGCAATCCAACGCCGGTCTGCATACTCCCGTAACTGCTACGACCCGAACAATCGTCATTACTTCGCAGCAGTCGAGAGCTTGACGGACGAGAGCGCGTCCACGAGCGTGCCGTGCTCCTCACCGCCGGGGCTGCCGCCTTCGGACGAGCTGCTGTCGAAGTGCATGACAGAGTGCTCGCCGTCGACGTGTTCCTGCGAACGCGGGGTAAGCATCGGAAACATCAGCGTGAAGTGAGCGCACACGCACCTTCTCGGACTCTTCGAGGAGCTGCCGCAGGCTCTTGCCGCCGATCTGCGGATCGAGCGTATGCGTGTGTGCGAGCGTCGACATCCG
Source organism: Fomitopsis serialis (assembly GCF_022376445.1). Lineage (NCBI taxonomy): Eukaryota > Fungi > Basidiomycota > Agaricomycetes > Polyporales > Fomitopsidaceae > Fomitopsis > Fomitopsis serialis. Next base: position 551,007 of record NW_025954973.1, read on the forward strand.
GCGCATCGCCACCATGGAGAGGACCGCTTTCCGGACTGCGATGGCACGGTCAGCACGCCACACGAAAGAGCACGGAAGGCAACGCACAAGTCTTCTTCGCGTCGAACGCCTTCTTCACTTGCGGCAACAGGTCCTTCGGCCCGCCGTGCGGGCTCTCGGGGTCGGCCACGTAGTGCGGCGTCGCGGCCGCGAGCCACGGGAGCTGGAGCGCCTCCTCCGCGGTCGGGCGTGCGGCGGGGTCGATCGTGAGGCACGAGGCGACGAAGTCGCGCGCGGGCTGGGAGACGTTCTGCCAGTACTCGTCCGGCTCGAACTTGTAGTCGCCCGCGAGGATCGCCTCCATCTCTTGCTGCTGCGTGTCGCGGTCGAAGGGCGTGTAGCCTGGCGAAAAGTTAAATGAAGCAGAGTGTGAGAGGCGGAGGTGACGTACCGCAGAGGAGGAAGTAGGTGATGACACCCATGGCCCAGACATCGACAGGCTTGCCGTGGCCAGCTGGAAGAGTGTCAGCGTACAGTCCTATACATGAACCCCAACCCTCGTACTTTTCTTGAAAATCTCCGGGGCCATGTACTGCGAAATCCATCAGTCAAATATATCCAGTATCGTTCGTGTCTGACTCACCCCCGGCGTACCACAGACCTCCGTGAGCAGATGGTCCTCCATAACACGACTGAGACCAAAGTCTGCGATCATGATGTCTGCGTCCTCGTCCTTCGTCCTGAACAGCAGGTTTTCGGGCTTCAAATCTGGGAAACCCGGTGAGCCACATGGCTCGGGATTGGTACCGATGTAGCTTACCCCTGTGTACGATACCACAGCCGTGGATGTACTTCACGGCGCCCATGATCGTCCGCACCAGCTCGGCAGCGTCGCTAGCGGGTACATCTCAGCGATTGGAGCGGAAACGCGACCAGGACTCACGCTTCGTAGTAATTTCCCTTCGCACATATCCGATCGAAAAGCTCACCGCCCGTGCAAAGGTCGAAACACAGGTACAGATTGTGGGATGTCTGGAAATGATGTCAGCAAATACAACCGGTTAGACATCGATAGGTTTGGGGCACCCTGGTGTCTGGACGTAGGCAGCGGCAAGACTAGCCGGGAATTTACGTCTCGGAGGCCTTCAGCCATCGGACGTAGTTATCGGTGGACTTTTGGTACCTGCCACAGCTACACAATACGGCAGACGCGCAGATCATGCATCGTCAACCATGAATCGGACAGACCGACCGACATTCGGCAAGTCTGGCGGTGGGTAGCCTCATGGCAGGACTCACGTACGCCGAGCATGCAATCGGCGCTAAACACCAGAAGAGAGTCGCCCGAAATCGGCTTGGACTCGAGCCAGCCAATGCGTCATCCTGGCCAAGACACAAACGTGCGAACGCACGGACTGTCTAGCCGGCGGACGCGGAGGAATGTGAGCAGAAGGGGACGAAACTCACCTCGAAGTAGTCGTGAAGCGTAACGATGTTGGGGTTGCCTCTTGAGACCTTCTTCAACACTGCGATCTCGTTCCGCACCTTAGGATCGCGCACAAAGAACCATCATCAGTCAAACTCGTCCGGTTGCACCGCGCAGTGGGGCATCACGAACTGCCCCGATCCGCAAAGCGAGGAGAATGTTTGCGCACCATGTACTCCCGCCCCTCCATAAGCTTCTTGTTGATCACTTTGCACGCATAGTACTCCCCCGTCTTGATGTGAACAGCCTCCTTGACAATGGCATACGTTCCACTGCCCAGAGTCTTCCCAGTGCGGTACTAGAGGTTCTCGAGGTGTCAGGGCGGTCGCCGCAAGGCAGGCATTAGAGGAACTTGCCTGGCAGGGCACCGTCGCTGGGGTGGGGCTCATTCTGTTCGGCTTTGCGGACGTGCTGCGATGTCGCGGGTTCGGTGACGGTGAGAGGGCTGTGGAGGACGCCGCCTGCGACGAGCAGGTGGTATAAGTACTGGCTGCAGACAAGGGCGCTGCACGAATAGACGCACCGCTTCGCCTCTGTCGGGCTGTGCCGAGGGCCTCTCCTGCCTCCCTCGCCCGACGGTCTGCGCGCGGCATGCATGGCGGCGGGGACGGAGGAGGTCGATCGAGGTGGCAGTCGTGGCGGCAGGGAAGCACACGGATGACGCGCCGGGACGCGACAGCAGGCGCCCGTGCACGGATGCATCTCTCGCTCTCGCCCTCGTCTCACCGCACATCCACCGCCTCCGGACCAATGGCACGCCGCGCATATGCCAATGCGAGGGCGCGGATTGGCTGGAGAACGAAAAAAAGTGCCTTGTCCCATTACCCAAATTACAGAAATCGACTCTACCGACATACGTCCCCCTCCCCGCAGGGACACTCGCAGCGCATGTCAGTATCGGTGCGCGCGTGCCTACCGTCGCATCGCTCTGCCCTCGCCCCCAAGTCGCAACTCTTGGCCATGGACGCGTACGGTCTGCCCTCCGTCCTGCGTGCGGCCGTCTCTACATGGTGAGTCTTGACGGAATATGGGGTGTAGCGCCTACTGCACGTGATCGGAGTAGCTACATAGTTCGCATGTACGTAGCAGGTCTTCACGCGTTCGAACGGGGTATACTCGATATACCAGAAGTCCCCGCTGCTCTCGACTTGACGCGCGTCCTCGTCTTCAGGGGATTTCTACACGAACGCGTATATCACTACCCGTGTTGCCCGTTTTTGGTTTAAACACCTGGTTGTCTGTCTGTCTGTTTGCTCGTTTGCTGGATTGTTGTCGCCCTCCTCTCGGAATGTCGATCGAACTCACGAAGAACAACTTTACGGCCCTAAACGACACCAATTATGCGGAGTGGGCTACCCGGATGGAGGCTGACCTCATCCGAAAGAAGTTGTGGACGGGTGTTGTCGTGATTGACGCAGAACCGCCGACTGCGTTGCCGATGGGGGAGACGGAGGCATGGTGGAAGAAATTGGTTGATGCACGGTCGAAGGCGAAGATGGCGGAGGCTCGGGCGGAGATGATTGCAAGGGTGGAGGATGGTCAACTGTCGCACATGCAAAGTCGGGATCCGATGGAGATCTGGAACCACCTTGCGCAGATTCACGTTGCGCGTGGGTTCGCAACCCGGTTGGCACTTCGGAGGCAGTTCATGCGATTCCGGAAGGAGGATGAGGTTATGGCGGCGTGGATTGGGCGAGTGAAGGCTTTTGCCTTTCGAATGGAGAAGGCTGGAATTCAGGTGACTGATGAAGATCGCATCCTCACGCTTACGAACGGACTCGATGAGTCATACGAACCCTTCGTTATTTCGCTGGACGCTACGCCGTCCGACCAACTCACGCTCAGTCATGTCATTGATCGGCTGATCAGCGAAGAGATGCGGCGCGGTGGCCACAAGCCTGACACGAAACGTACGGACGGTGCTTACATAGCTCAGTCGAAGAATGGGAGTGGTCGAGGGCGAGGATCAGGGGGTGGGGATTCAGGGAACGGGGCGGAAGGCTATGGTTCGGGAGGTTCATCGGGAGGTATGCCAACGTGCTGGAGATGTGGGAAGCAGGGGCACATTCGTGCATTCTGTCGCGAGGAGCCGGTTCGAGGCAGCAGTCCTAACCCTTCGAAGAATGAAGCCGCCATGACAGCTGTGCATGACATCTCGCAACTTCAAGTTCCACCGAGGGACTACGGGACGATTGAGATTGGGAGCCTTCGGTTGCCTGGGCATGTTCTTTGATTGGAATCAGGGGGTGCATTTCGCCTTAGCATTTACTATTGACATACATTCTGCATGATGCTCTGTGCAGTAGTCGAGGGGGTGTGACGGAATATGGGGTGTAGCGCCTACTGCACGTGATCGGAGTAGCTACATAGTTCGCATGTACGTAGCAGGTCTTCACGCGTTCGAACGGGGTATACTCGATATACCAGAAGTCCCCGCTGCTCTCGACTTGACGCGCGTCCTCGTCTTCAGGGGATTTCTACAAGTCTCCGTCCCCCGCCTGCCACACCGCACTCCTTCGTCAGCTCTCTGACGACCGCGCCCGATGCACGTTCGGGGCCCACAGTCCGCGGGACGCCATGGACCACCTATGCGGCCCTCTTACTGGCTGACGCGTACCGGAACGCCGCGCTGGGACGCAATGCATGCCGACAACGTCGATCGGCGCGACGAAAACACGCAACACACCATTGTCCCGGGCGACTCCGTCCTTCGCGGGCATGCCCCGTGGCTGCCCATCTGCGCGGGACCAGCTGCCGCTCGCCGGAAAACGATACGTGGTTACATTGTCGAACAGGGTGAGCCGCCAGCCTGAGTCATTACTGACCACCGACTCCGCGAGCAAAGCCCCACGACGCTACATTGCGCGCATCGCCGGCGTGTCCATGGAATGCGCTGCTCCCCGTCTCGCGCGCCGCCGGAACGCGATATATGGTGTCGTCGTCAAACGGGCACTGTACCATCCGCTCAGCCACGAGCAGAGCAGCGCAGGTCGAAGACGTACCACTCCTCAACGCGCCAGACGAGTAGGGTGCATTCTGCACGGCCCCGCAAAACACTCCCGCCGAGAGTCGGCTTCCCCACCAGTCACCCGGACGCCTTCCGAGGGCGCTCGCCAGAACGCGATCTGCGTCAGCTGAGCACAGCCTGCGGCGGCATGTGCTCATCCTGGACCTGCCAACGCGGCAGACGAATAGGGTGCCGGACCGCGTCGCGGATAGTGGTAGTCGGCAATGCTCTCCTCCGCCGCTCGCCGACTCGCTGCCGGATCGTCCATGGGGCCGCTCGCCGGGGCGCGACGCATCGAACGGACACTGTAGCACCGGCTCAGCAGCGCGGAGACGAGGACAAGTGGAAGACGCACCGCCTGCACAAGAGCCTCCAACGCGGCAGACGAGCAGGGTGCAAGCTGTCCTGCACGAAGGCATCGTGAGGCGCGTCCTGCGGGACCACGGCACGGCCCTCGTCGGAAGACGATGCATAGCGACTTTGTCGATCGCGCACGGTCAGCAGCGAGAGTGCTCGCAAGAGGCATCTGCTCACCGTCGACCTGCCCACGCGGCAGACGAGTGGGGCGCCGGATTCTGTCCTGCGTTTCTCGTGGGCAGGCTCTTTTCTGCGCGAGCCGACTAGCTACCACGTCGTGTCCGTAGGGTCGCTCGCCGGGACGCGATATATGGTGACTTTGTCGAACGGACCGGGTCAGCGGAGCGCAGACTGCGAGACACAGGTACGTACCGTCGACCCGCCACCGAGTATGCGACCTGTGCGGATTGATGTCGTGCATGGGTCGACCTCGAGACATGACTCATACCCTGGTCGCCGAGGCTGCTCGCCGGGACGCGATACGTGGTGACTGTGTCAAGCAGGTCAGACGTGCGTGCGACACGAAGCACAGGTACGTACCGGTGCGGCAGACGAGTGGGGCGCAATGCATGCCCGGGCACCGGCATGATCGGTCTTGCCCGCCGGACGTCGATCGAGGGTCGCGTGGTTGCATAGGAGCACGCCTCGCCGGGAGCTGCTACCGTAGACGCGTTAGCAGGAAGTCAGGTAGGCATAATCAATGGACTTGCCTCGCCAGACATGACGAGGGCTACGCGCCCGATTCAGCCAAGAGCAGAGGCGTCCGCTCGTTGCCTGGTCCTTCGACGCGCGCATCCTGACGCAACGGCGCGAATCGCCCGCGCGCTGGAGCGTCATGGATAGTTTCCTATGGCTGCGTCTCGGCACCTGGCACGGACCGCTATGAGCAATGTGTCTCGAGTCTGCAAGGGCGCGTCCGACGTACCGGACCTTACGAACGATGTCCCGTCTGTCGCGCGGATATGCACTCAGGCTTCGGATGCTGGTAGAGCCTCGAATGACGTGGAGTCCGTTCCTATGCACCGTCGACGGCTGCGGCACTGACTGGAAATGCATAGTGTGAGCCCGAGCAGTCAGGACGAGAAAGACCTGCACGTACGTCTATGTGAATCGCGTGCGCCCTCGACCACCGGGCAACGGTGCTTGTCTACGCCGTCGGCCTGTGTACTGCACGGGGCAGACAATCCACCCGACGAGGCGCGAGTGAGAGATGCGTGGGCTCCGTGCGTCCGATTGGTGCGGTACATATGCCAGCGGTGTAAGTGTGAGCAGCGAGTCCTGTGTGCGAGCCTTAGTGAGTGACCGTGCAATGAGAGGATTGACTTACTGTGGATCCCTGTTGTCCGAATTGACACTGTTGGTGGTCTGCGAGTCGTGGCTCGCAACTGTGAGTCTGTGTTAGTGTTGCCAACAAAGCAGGAGGGAGGACATTACCATGGAAGTTGCCTGAATGATGATGCTTCGAGAGAAGGGACAGACTACGTGGAGGCATAATGGTGTCTTACCAAAGAGGGATGGCCTGCTGTGATATATACATTCACACGACTTTCTCATTTTCTGGCCTCAGACCACCGGGCTTCCTTCGGCAATGACTGCAGCCCCTGCCTATCTCCGGTGCTTGACTTCTTCCTGATGCTTGGCTCAGTGGCTTCAACAACTAAGGTCTTGCTTTGCACAGTCCTGAGGTCCTGCTGTAGTGGCATTTCTTATTCCTCACTGGCACATCACCACCTCATGCCCCCTCTTATGAACAGATTCCTCACACTGAGCATCCTGAGTTGTGAGGACAACTCACGGAATTGAGATCTCAGTATAGATCGGCCATCAACACTTGGCACGGACAACCAATACGCGCGAGCCGAGACGTGAGACCCTCGCGGGCAAATGCTTCCCACCGGCATGAGGTCATTACTGGCCTGAGGATACGAGGATGTCTTGAATGTTTTCCAAGACAGCATTGTAGCCTCAGTAAGTAAGGTCCACACAGTGAAAGAGTATGTATATCTTTCATTCTTGTCCTATACCTACTAGTATGTGCAGGGTTCACCGCAACGGCCAACCGGTAACACCTCGGTACATAAGCGAGTTCATCCCACGATGAACGTGCAGATCACGGCACATCCGCAGCGCCTACATCCGAATGAGGCCCAGAGCGCTGTGGCACGGTGCGAGTGATATTCCGGTACATGCAATCCTCGAAGTTCTGCGATGCCATGCAATATGACAAAGCAGGTTCGGCGGAATCTCAGTCAGTACATGTAGACACACAGGATTGGGGTCCCTAGTCTTAACACTGAAAATGAGAAGACTGACCTGCAGCGGAGGAGCCTGTGCTCAGTGCAGCACTCCACGAGTGCGGCGCGCGAGAGGAAACGGTCGCGCGGGGAGGAGGCGAAGAGACAGAGAACTCGGCGGCACGCGGAGACGCGTCGAGATCACGATCTGTGAACACGAGGCTCCGCAACGCTGGGCGCCTATTCTGCGCTCTCTTCCGTTTCCTCTTCATCGCTCGTTCCTCTTCCACCCATGTTTGCGTGTCGCTGATCAGCTCAAAAATTACTCATACTATC